>NC_059129.1:133203738-133518381 GCF_020740605.2 Lemur catta | reverse complement strand
GTTTCCAATGGCCCACGTCACCTCAGCTACACCCTCAATTCAAAGTGTAAAGAGAAAGCCCCCCACCCCCTGTCCAGGCAACCAAGACCCTCCCGCCCCACCATCTGGGGCAGAGAGCTAACTCCAGGGGCCTGTTCAGGCTTCACAGGAAAATGAGAGTTTCTGTGGTACCTACATTTTCTTTTTTAAATTAACCTCCCTATTTTAAGCTGCTATAAATGCCTCCCAAGGGCTTGTGAAGAAGAGGAAAAATTGCTAAAGGGTTAGATAAATACGGAGTATCTCATGTTGACGTCGGCCGGCACAAAATCTTCAGTGTCTCTGCTTAACCAAGGGGTGATCTGCAGCCACCCATTTGGGACTAAACCTAAAAATTGTCACCAGTCATGAAGTCCTCCTGCATGGCAGTGGCTGAGAAAACATAAGTAAATACTCACAGGCAGCACAAACTGTCATGTAAGCACCCACTTTTGTCATCAATGCAACATTGCATTATTTGGAACATTTACTCTTAGTATATACAGAGAGATGGGTTTGAAATCCTTCTCAAGGATACAAAATAGAACACAGAAAAGGAAACAGAACTATCTTCAACATTTACCAAAAAGGCAATTTGATAAAGAACAGCAAGTACAATTTTCCTTTCAGCACCTCAAAAAGTACTGGAAGCAGACTTTTAAAAAAAATGAGAAAGGTTTATGCCTTTGCATTCTTGAAGTATTATTTATATTCTGTATAGCATATAAAGTATATTGTTTTTAAAATATAAAGCAAGTATGTTCTTTGTAAAATATGAGGTTTTCTCTAACTATGCAGTTCTTTTCCTATTAATAAATAAATTCAGCCCCAAAGTTGCCCTTGCTGACAAGAGCATCAGGACGTAGGCTGGCCTCTGACCTTCAGCATTCAATGTTTTCACAAGCCCTTGGGATGCATTTATAGCAGCTTAAAATAGGGAGGTTAATTTAAAAAAGAAAATGTAGGTACCACAGAAACTCTCATTTTCCTGTGAAGCCTGAACACAAGATGAGCCAGCCAGGAGAAGAGCCAAGAACAAAGCCGACCAGACAGAGAAACAGCAGGGTCTAAAGCTCGGGAGGGCTTATGGGGTCCCAGCCAGTGAACAGGAGAGAGCCCTCTGGTCTGGGAGGAAGCAGAGAAGGAGCTTAGGCTGGAGCGTGAGCGCATTCTAAGAATGAGAAGGCACTGAATGATTTAAGCAAGTAAGTAACATGGCTGGTTTGCAGTTTGGAAAGATCATTTTCTTTATCGTGGTGGTGGTTACACAGATCTACCCATGTGATATAATTGCATAGACACACATACGGGCAAACACGTGAAATTTGATGAAGTCTATGGATTGCACCATGTCAATGTCCTGGTTTCCATATTATTATATAATCATGCAAGACACTACCATGTTGCCATTGAGGAAAAACTGAGTGAAGGGTACATGAGATCTCCCTGTACATTGCTTTTTGTTGGGCCTTTTTTTTCCAACTTTCTAGCATCTATAATGATTTCAAGATAAAAAGGTTAAAATTTAAAGAAAGATCATTTTGGCTCAGTATGGAGGATGGATGGGAGGCTTTTGCAGCGGAGGGGGCAAGAAACAGTTGGAACAGAGGTTCTATAGAGGGAGGCGAGTTTGAAATGTATTTTAAAAATAGAACAAACAAAACCTCCCAACAGATTAGATATTTGTGGGGGAGAGGGGAGGAGGAATCAAGGCTAACTCAGAAGTTTTTGGCTTAAGCAACTGGGTCAATGGTGGTGGTATTCTATAGGCTTTTGGGGTTTTCTTCAGAAAAAAAAAAATCCTTGGGAAAAAAAGGTTCCAATTGGCTGTGACTTCAAAATAAAAAACCTAAATAAATATCTTGGGAACAATGTATCATTAGTAACATTTGGAACAAAAAAGAGTAGATTTTAGTTCAGGAATTGAAAGTTAGAAAATCCATGTTCTAATCAAGGTTTTGCTATGAATTACATGACCCTGGATGAAGAACTCAATTCCCTCAGAGCCTCAGTTTTCTCATCTGCAAAAAGAAGGGACTAAACCCAGAAATAAAGCCATATACCTATGACCAACTGATCTTTGACAAAGCAGACAAAAACATACACTAGGGAAAGTACACCCTATTTAATAAATGGTGCTGGAAAAATTGGGTACCCATATGCAGAAGAATGAAACTGGGTCCCTATCTCTCACCATATATAAAAGTTAACTCAAGATGGATTAAAGACTTAAATGTAAGGCTGGGCACGGTGGCTCATGCCTGTAATCTTAGCACTCTGAGAGGCCAATGTGGGTGGATCACTCGAGGTCAGGAGTTTGAGACCAGCCTGAGCAAGAGCGAGACCCAGTCTCTACTAAAAATAGAAAGAAATTATCTGGCCAACTAAAAATATATATAGAAAAAATTAGCCGGGCATGGTGGTACATGCCTGTAGTCCCAGCTACTTGGGAGGCTGAGGCAGAAGGATTGCTAGAGCCCAGGATTTTGAGGTTGCTGTGAGCTAGGCTGACGCCACAGCACTCACTCTAGCCCAAGCAACAGAACAAGACTCTGTCTCCAAAAAAAAAAAAAAAAAGACTTAAATGTAAGGCTTGAAACCATAAAAATCCAAAAAATACCTAGGAAAAAACCCTTCCAGATATTGCCCTAGGCAAATAATTCATGACTAAGACCCCAAAAGCAAATGCAACAAAAACAAAAATAAACAAATGGAACTTAATTATACTAAAAAGCTTCTGCACAGGAAAAGAAATAATCAATAGAGTAAATAGAAAACCTACAGAATGGGAGAAAGTATTCATAAACTATGTATCCAACAAACAATTAATATCCAGAATCTACAAGGAACTCAAAACAACTCAGCAAGAAAAGAACAAATAACCTCATTAAAACGTAGCAAATGACATGAACAGACATTTTTCAAAAGAACATATACCCTAATATTCTGAAATTTAAAAAAAGAAAAAAGAAGATATATAAATGTCCAACAAACATGAAAAATGTTCAATGTTACTAATCATCAGAGAAATGCAAATTAAAACCACAATGAGATACCACCTTACCCCAGTCAGAATGGTCATTATTAAAAAGTCAATCAGCCTGAGCAAAATAGTAAGATCCTGTCTCCACAAAAAAAAAAGGAAAAAACAAGAAAAAGAAAAAAATATCAGCTGGGCGTGGTGGCACGAGCCTGTAGTCCCAGCTATTTGGGAGGCTAAGGCAGAAGGATTACTTGAGCCCAGCCTAGAAGTTTGAGGCTGCAGTGAGCTATAATGACACCACTGCACTCTAACCCAGGCAACAGAGCAAGACCCTGTCTCAAAAAAAAAAAAAAAAAAGTCAAAAAACAACAGATGTTAGCGTGAATGTGGTGAAAAGGGAATGCTTATACACTGTTAGTGGAAATGTAAAGTAGTACAACCTCCATGGAGATCAGTATGGAGATTCCTCAAAGAACTAAAAATAGATCTACTATTCAATCCAGCAATCCCACTACTGGGTATCTACCCAAAGGAAAAGAAGTCATTATATCAAAAAGATACCTGCACTAGTATATTTATTGCAGCACAATTCACAATAGCAAACATACTGGAGACCATTATTCTCAGTGAAGTAAATCAGGAATGGAAAATCAAATACTGCAAGTTCTCACCTATAAGTGGGAGCTAAAATATAAGTATGCATAGTCATACAGAGTGGAATAACAGACATTGAAGACTCCAAAGATGAGAGGGTGGGAGCAGGGTGAGGGATGAAAAATTACCTGTTGGGTACAAGTTACACTTTTTGGGTGATGGGTACACTAAAAGCCAAGACCTCGCCACTATTCAATATATCTATGTAACAAAAGTGCACTGTACCCTCAAATATATTTTAATTTTAAAAATGGACTAAATAGAAGAGCTCTGAAATTCTGTGAAACGTGGGATATTAATATTGAAGTTGGTCAACTCTTTTTCACGCCTGTACTGACTTTAGTCATAGTAAGTAGTACTGCACAATTGCATGTAATTTTTGTGGGTGCCAATTCTCAGAACATAAATTGCTTTTAATTTTGTCTCTGTGCCAATTTTGCCTTCCAGGAAGAGCCCCCATGTGGCTCCTAGTCCTAGAAAATCAGCACCTTTGCTAGTGCGTGGGTGGTAATACAATACACCACAACCCCTGAGTGCTCTTTTATCTTGCATGAGCCTCCAAGCTCTATGTGCTCTGCACCAGGATCAGCTGAGAGGACATGGGGAAGCCACTGCCAACTGGACTGAAGCCTTATTGGGGCTTGGGCTCAGCTGATGGATACAGGGAGTGTACATTTAGTGCATGCGTGGCTTGGTCAGCTGCCTGGATGCACCGCTACATTCAACCTCCTCTGCTGCTGTAATTAGACCATATTGTCCTAATGCTATACTGGGGTCATTTGCCTGGAAGCTATATTTTGAGTCTGATTTGATTAACACACTACGTTAATCAAACTGTAGGTTTTGCCCATCCGTATAACTGCATGTTATGAAGTGCAAGGACAGACCTCTTTTGAGAAGGCATGGCCTCCAAAATGACACCAGCAAGGACCCCACATCCACAGAGAAGCCTTGAAGAAATCAAAACTCCACTCAAGTTCAAAATAGGCCTACTCCATCTCTCCCTTTATGGACAGCCAGTGATTTCCTACTATGGGACAGGCATGTGCCAGGTGGACAGAAAGCAGCGGCCACTTGAGGGGGTCTTGCTAAGGCACCTTGTCCTAGGCACTCAGAAACTCAGCCCTGGGACCAAATCGCTCTCCAGACCAGCCGTAATCAGACTTTCCAGGCAGTGGTCTCTGGGTGACAGTGGCAGTGAACACACAGCCAGTCTGTGTACAGGGTGACACTTTCACTTCCAGTGAGTGGAAAACCAGAGCACTTGATAGAACTAAACCTAAATTCTTATAGTCCAAACAGCCCCACAGAAAACGTCCTACTTATTTGCCTCCAGTGTTTGTAGCTATTTTCCATATTAAATACTTGCTTTGTGTCAGGCATTGTTCTAACATCCTTATGTGGGGAACTCAGTCTGTGTGACAATCCTAGGAGACAGGCAACATTATTATCCCCAGGAGGAAACTGAGGCACAGAGAGTTGAAGTGACTTGCCCACAGCTAGGAGCCAGCGTCTGTGTGCCTAACCACCTGGCGGCCCTGGCACTGGCCCACAGAGCCCTGCTTGCTGTGGCGGTGGCCCAGGAATCAGCCCCACCTCTGCCTCCAGCTCATGTGACTTCCCCAGCCCAGAGGAAGCTGGACTGAAAGGCTGAAGGCAGTGAGAGCTTAAGTGCTGCTTGGACACGTGGAAGCCCCAAGTGGCTCAGTTGCTCTCTGGAGCTAAGCTGCGAGACAGTTTTCCACTGGGAGGCTGCCAGATGCCACACAGCCATCCCTCACAGCACCAGATGCCACACAGCCATCCCTCACAGCACCAGATGCCACACAGCCATCTCTCCCAGCACCAGATGCCACACAGCACTCAGCGTTGTCAGTGCTCTGCAGTCGGCACACTCCCGAAGTCCCAGGCTTGCCTCCAATCTTCATTTCTAGCCCCAAGGCAGAGTCTAAAGTGCCACGACCAAGATGTTGGCCAAATCCAGAGTCGTCCCCACCACGAGAGCTCAAACGTAGTGTACACTCACGTGGTCACTGCCAGCCCCTGCTGTTTGCTGCTCATTGCATCATCCCCTACCAGAGGTGACAGGGAAGACGTTTGGGTGGGAAGATCTGGAAACTTCTCAACCAGCAGCAAGAAGATCTGAGCGGTTCAGTAGCCAGACACTTCTGGAGGGTCCCCCAAAAGGAGAAACTCCTCAGGCACCAGGTGGGTACTGGCCATACACAAACAGGGGTGGTGACAGACATCACTTTTGTCCAGTCTAAAAAGGTGGAGTTTCTAGGGGTCGAGTTTCCAGCTGGGAGAGTTTAGGGAACATGAGGCCACTGGGGTGAGGCCTGTCATAGTGAAATCCCCCTAAACCCTGCAACTGTTCTGCTCTCCTGCCAGCTAGGCAGTGACAGGCTGCTCAACAACGAATGATTCTTAGATGTCCCCTGACATAAGGCAAGTCTGAGTGACATCCCTATCAACAGGAGATGGCCCATGTCAGGAAAAATGCAAACAATTGTGGGTGAAGTCAGAACATTTCTGTAAAATCAAACATCTGTGACATTCAGATCTTTAATTTGCCTACGCTATGGAGTCATTTATTTCTCCAAGGCTTTATTCCAAAAGCAACTCGGACAAGCCAGTGGTTTGGTTTCCCAGAACTGGTGTGGACAGCCCCAGTCAGTTTCACTGCGTGGATGAGCCTGAGGCCAGGGGCTCCGAGGGCCCCACCTGCCCGCTCGGCCAGGCTCCTCTCGCACTGGGGGTCTCCGCCAGCTGCCCCACACCTGCCAGTGTTCCTCGGGTGAAGTCCAGGAGACCTGGGGGCACAGCTGGCCAACAGCAGGCCTCGGTAACGGATGTGGCCAGGTCACCTGTGAGGGGGAGAGGGTAAGGCCCAGTGAAGTCAGTGGAGACCCTCTGGGACCTGCTTCTGCACCCAGACCTGGAAGGCAGACATGATCCACCTGAAGGGCAGAAGCGCCGAGACGACACTGGGGGGACCTTCTTCAGAGGTCGATCCATGGTTATTCTAAGATGGTAAGAACTCTCTGGGCACTCCCTTTGTTCTGCATTTTGATTCCTGATTGGGCCCCCAAGAGTCTAGCACTCCCCCAGTCAGTGCCCTGATTTTGAAAGCAAAAAAGAAGAAAAAGAGACAATGTCTTGGGAGCTACTTCCTGTAATTATCTTATGAAATCATTGGAGTTTCTATTTATAACCAGCTTCCTAAAACTGCAAACATGTGCACAGTCTCCCCAGCCTCTACCAACACTTTATTCTTCCTCTAGGCATTAACCTCACCCAACATTCCTTACTATTTATGTAACAGATAATAGGAATTAGGAATATTGCCTAACATATCACAGGTGCTCAATAATCTTTATTGAATGGATGAAAAAATGAATTAGTAGATTGACAAACATGGTCACCCACAGATCCACTCGGAGTCCACCACTAGCTGGGCTTCATGGAGTTGCTTCTCTCTTGGGTCCCCCCTATTTTCCTCCTCCAGGACCCCTCAGCCTTTCTTGTTTTAGTCCTGGGATCCACCGGGGTCCCTGTGCAGCTCTTGGTCACTTGGTTTCCACCTAAGAAGCTAAGGCAGCTCTGTCGGCTTGAGCTCTGCAGGAGGAGCCCTGAGCTCTTTAAAGTGAGATAACCATCAAGTCTCAGCATCACTGTAACGCATTGTTCATCCCACAGCGTCTTGGTGTCTTCTTTTCTTAAAACCAAACGCATTCGTAGCAAACAGGGAGACCCCAGGTGGGAGCGGGAGAGGATGGCAGGCCGCCCCACGGGAGTCAGACCCACTCTGGGTTCAAGGGACGAGGACTTGCTCCTGAGGGTCTGCATGGGAGTGAGGAAGACAGGATCTCATCTGGGCCATGGGAATCGAGGAAAAGTTGAGCCACCAGACAGATGGCCACGGGGGACGAGCCGAAGCCGTTGGGTGCCACTTCTTGGAGTCCAGAACCCACCTAGTGCGGGGACTGGAAGGAGCTTCCAATTCTTGGCCACCCTTGTGGCCATGTGGCCAGAGCATGGGGACCCCCTTACAGGGAGCCAGCCCTCCGTGTCCTCCCCTCCTGTCCCTGGCACCAGCAAAGAGCCGTCACCCTCGCCTGCACAGTGTGTCTCTCTTGGCATGACCACCTCTGCTCGCCGCAGCTCCCTCCCAGCCCCTGTGCTGTCTGCAGGTCTCTCAGCCGATCCACCAGCCACGTGACTTCCACCCGGTTCTCCAGTGCAGATTCCCGGGGCAGGGGGGTCTGATTTTAATCACTTTGCCCCATGTGGGTAAAGCTTTACAGCCCAGCCACCTCCTAGCTGGCAGTGCAGACTGGAGTCAATCGTCCTCCCCAAGTCCAGTCGTTTGGGGGTTGAAGGTGGGATTGTGGAGAGCAGGGGGGTTTCTCGTGGGGTCCTGGAGCCCAGCTGAGGAACACCGGGTGAGCCAGCTGTTTCCTCAGAAGGAGGCTGAGGCCAGGCCTATCTGGTGCAGAGAAGTGTGGTCACTTGGAAAGGCACTGAGGACCATGGGGACAGGCAGCACGTCGTTGAGGACAAAACACCTGTCTCAGTTCAATTTGAGCTTGACCCACACAACATGGAAATGTCTCCAGACTGTTTGGAGAAGGCAGACAGGAAACTCAGAAGTGTATCTTCCCTTTGCCCCTCTGTGGACATTCACTGTGGGGACATGAAATACTCGTAAGTAGCACATAAGCAGGACTTTTTGTTCTGATTCCGGAGACATCTTTTTTTTTCCTAATAGGCAAAGTGTGAAGGTCAGTGTGCAAAAGAGACGTGACCCAGAAATTCCAATGGATGTGTCTCCGTCCCTCCCCCAGCAAAGGCCACAACAGGCCAAACCATGCCTAGTGCCATTAAGAGGAAACCTAAACACTCTCCAGGGACACAAAGGCTTCCAGCTCATTATTTCACCAACATCAGAGACAATAGAGCTGATCTGACTTGAAGCCATGTCAGACTCTAAAAATGGCCGTTTCAAAAAAATAATATCATGGAAATGATCCAGGCTGGGCCTCATGCATGTCACTTTGAAAAAGAAAACCAGTTCATTCTCCTCTTCCTCCTCCCCCCTCCGTCCTCCTCCCCGTCTCATTCTGCAGGTGCTCTGAAATGTGAGCAAAATCCCCAGCTAGAAGAGGGACTAACAGCATTACCCCCTCCACTAGTGGAGCGCAGACCCAGGGGCAGCCAGGGATTTAAAGCTCTCTGCGTGAGTTCTCTGCCCAAGCCAATAATTCCCCATTTGTCTGCAGTTTGCTGAGGCTGAGTCTGTCATCAGCATTAATGTCCATCTGAAACATTCTGAGATGTTATTTTTAACAAAAGCAACTTGTCCTTCAGCAAGAAAAGAGAAGAGAGTTGGCTTTGCTCCAGCCCGTTTCTTAAAAAAATGAAATGGGTAAATATCTTCTTCAGACATCCCAGCAATGAGCTCTCCCAAGCCGAGAGAGATGCAGAAAAAGCCAACCGGATGTGGGGAGAATCTCCATCATATCAACATGCATTCACCGAGTGCCTGCCATGCGCTAGGCGTGGAGAGGGCATGCAACGTGGCCGCCGATCTCACGGGGCATCGTGACACCACGGCTAACAGCCAGCTCTTACCAGGCACCTACTCTGTGCTGGTGCCTAATGTCTGTTTTCTGATCTCAAAACAATCTGTTAAGGCAGATGATACACAAGGCCAAACACATAAATGACGAATCACAATACAAAGAAATATATCTAGAGTTCCAAATACATGGTAAAGAAAACTAAGTTACTAGAGTTGTGAGGAAAAAAAGGTCAACTAGGGTAGTTCTGGGAGGCTTCCAGAGAGTATGACAGCAGGAGGGGCAAGGGAGCCTGTCCAGCAGGGAGGGGCAGCCGGGCCAAGTTTCAGGGGCCGGATGTGTACACAGGAGCTGGAGGAAGAAGAATGGGGGCAATGCTGGGGCGATGGCACAGGCTGCTGGGGGTAGGGAGGGGAGCCCTTCCACTGGGTTGATGAGGTCGCCACATTTCTGCACACATGTCGCTGGGCTAACGGGCTCCCCAAATGTACAGAAGCCAGCCCAGAACCCCCAGGGCCACCATCCCAGGCTGGGCCTCTCTGATTCCCGGGAAGCCTCCTGCAGCTGCTCCATCTCATGACGTCTCCCTCTTCCTGACCGCCTCCAGCACTTACGGTGGGGAGAGCCCAGATTATTATGTGGTCATTTTCACAGCCACGTGTCACTCTTTGATCTTGCATGATGCGCACATTTAGCGTCTCCAGCAAGACAGCACGTTCTTGCAGGTCAGGAGCACATTTCATGTTTTCCATCTCCTGCCCCCCTACGTCCTGCCTTGCCCAGGACTCAACCCTTGGTGCTCTGACCCTCCCTGTCTGTATGTCCCCTTGATGCATTTTCAGTCTTATTCTTTTATCTACCATTGATATGCAGATGACCCCTGCGCCTTATCTCCGTTCTCAGTCCTTCTCTTTCACCCAAGTTCTACTCCTGAGTCTCCAACTGTCCCTGAGATAATTCCACAGCCATGTCTTGTCATCATCTCAAATGTATAATAATATGTCCAAAACAGAATATTCTATATTCACTGCAAACCAGCTCCTACAATCAACTTCCTTGATTTTGTCGAATATGTCACAGTTCACTCAATCATACAGCCCTTTTACAAAAATACAAATTTTAGAGGAAATGTTTATTTAATTGAATTCCCACACACTGAGTCTCATGTGCTGTGGTCAGTCTCCACCAAGAGTTCCAGTAGCATCAATGCCTGAAACATGTCACCTGCTCAGCCATCACTCACCAGACGGTCTCCACAGCCCGGAGCACATCTGAGAGCCCAGAAGTCAGTCCCAAATGCTCAGTACATTTATTCTTATTTTATGTTCAGTCCTAACGACCCTGACTATCTGGTTTACAACTCCATGGCAGCAGCACACAAGTCAGAGGGAGAAGGAGCCCACAGTGGTTGGCAGCAGCAGCAAGATAATAGCCTGAGCGTGCAGGATGATTTGAAAGCTGTAAGAGAGGCTTAAAACAATGGCAATCTGAGACCCTTTTAGATAAAGACAGAAAGCCTTTCCTCATCTGAGAGCAACCCTATCTTATAGCAGAGCCTGGGAATTCTTATATATAATAACAGCAAATGCCTGCCTAGTACTTTACATTTTGCAAGTATTTTGTCTGCTTTCCTCAGGCATCTTTTGAAGGAAACAAGGAAGTATCATTCTAATTTTGCATACAGGGAAACAGACCAAGATGAGGTGACTTATCCAAGGCCATGGGGGCTGTAAATGGCAGAGCCCAGAGACTCAATCGCTCCATCTTACACCCTCAACATGTTCCCTGGGTCAAACACGATGAGAAGAGATTGATTAATTTTTCTTTGTGGTTTCCGGTCTCTGTCCTCTCCTTCCATTCTCCTGACAGCTCTGGAGGCCCTGCCCTCCTCCACTCTCCCCCTACCTGCACTTCTGTGGATTTCTCTGGCTGCTTCTCCTCACCCAAGTTGGCACTCCTGTCCCCCAAACCCACAACTGCAATCAATCTTCTCCAAATAACACCCTTTTTCTGGCTTTCAACTTCTCAAAATCCTCTAATGGCTCCCTTTCTCCTACCCAGTTGAACCTGAGCTCTTGAGCACCTGGCTCAGATGCCCTCCTCCGGCCTCCTCCTTCCCCTGGGGCCAGCTTTGTGTCCTCTCTGCTCCACCCACCCCACCCCAAGTGCAAGGGACTCACTGCCCTGGATCCCTTTGCTCGCTGTCTCTCTGTGCCTGTTTTTGACTGCAATAATCTAAATCATAGCTGTAGTTTAATACTCAGGCTAATTGGCACCTTTTCCCAGGAGCCTACCTTGACTGCATGGCATTCATTAATTTCTGTCTTTTCACATATCATATACTTTTTTTTCTTGGTACTTTCCAATCTTGCATTGCACTATGTGTTTTTTTCCCAGCTGCTTAATATGTTATTGTTGTCTGTCTGATGAGATGGAACGTATACTAATTACAGAGATCATGTTTTACTTTTTTTTTTTTTGAGAAACATGTCTTGCTTTGTCACCCAGGCTAGAGTGTGGTGGTGTCATCATAGCTCACTGCAACCTCAAACTCCTGTGTTCAAGCGGTCCTCTACCTCAACCTCCTGAGTAGCTAGGATTACATACAGCTACGTGCCACCACACCTGGCTAATTTTTCTTTTTTTGGTAGACATTGGGGTCTTGCTATGTTGCCTAGGCTGGTCTCAAACTCCTGGGCTCAACTGATTCTCCTGCCCCAGCCTCTCAAAGTTCTGGGATTACCGGTATGAGCCACTGCGCCTGGCCCTACTTACTTTTGTGGTCCCCTCCATAGCTCTCTTAGCACAGAACTGGACACTGTGTTAACTGAAGGATTCATAGCAGGTTCCCAATAAACGTGCAGTTATTGTTTGAGACTGGGGCTTCAGGCCATGGACTGCCTCAGTCCGTCCATCCTTCTTCCTTCCTTCCTCTCCTCACACTTCACACCCTCTTCTTTCAACTAAGACCACTACCACATTCAGCTGCCCTCGGTTGAGCAGAATCCAATTCCTGAAAATGCATTACTCATTCTCACAGTGAAGGCCTTTCTGCAAAAGTCCTTTAAAATTAATTGTCAACTAGGGCTTTACAAAAGAATCCGACCTAATAAACTATTTACTCCAAACACTGTCCCAGTATTTAAAAATGAACACATGTTTTGTAGAGCTATAATCAGTGCATTCATGCTGTTTTGAGTTCTGTGGTTTTTCTTTTTTTAACTTACATTAATTCAAATACAGCATCCACAATAATCAACATTTTCACATGATATCTTATTGGCTATCTCATATTCCATTATGTTCCAGAACCATAGTTTGCTAAGTTGACAAAATACCCTCTAGAATATATTTTCAGCAGTCTGCATGGTGGGGGATGACCCGACGCAGGTCCCACCATAGAGGAAATCCTGACATTTCATTTCCCTTTCACAGGGCTGCCACAAATCTTTTTCCAGTAGCTGCCTCCAGCTAAATGCCAGCTTGCTGCTCAGAAGTGAGGGGGAAAACTAATTTCCACTCCTGCCTTTCACCTGTCTCTTTCTGTTAGATGCTCAGCCCAGGCAATTTTATCCCTGAGAGGAGGAAGTCAGGCTGCTTGTCGGTTTTTCATTTTTATACCCACCTATGTCCCTTGGTGGTAAATGTCACGTCCCAAACCAGACTTGGGGGTCATTCTCTTCATTAGTTCTCATGATGCCGGAACACACTTGTGCTGCTGTGGGGTAAACGGATGGAGTCCCCATGCTCTCAACATGCCAGCAGGAGAACAGCAGCTCCAGAGACCCAGGGAGCTGCTGCTCACCACACTTACTCCAAAAGAGTCATCTGAAAAAATTTACAAGAATCATCTGCTGAAAACATGGTGTGCGCCAGGCCCTGAGAGAGCAGAAGTTCGCTATCGAAGGGGGAGGCAGGAACAACCACAGGCAAAGTGAGCAGTGGCAGATGCTGTGGCAGAGGTGTGAGCTTTGTAGGAAGGGAGCTGCAGGCAGCATGGGCCAGCTGCCTCTCCAGCCCCTACCCCTGCCCCTCTTTGATCACCCTGACATCTCTGTGGGAAGCCCCTGCTCCCAACTGGCAGCCACGCTGGTCGGTGGGGCTGACTCTACCCCCAGCTCCCAGGAGGCAGAGCGGCCTAAGTAGCCCATGAGTAGCTAATGAGCATATCTCATTTTTTGGCCTCAGCCATTGGTTCAGGGATAACCACATGACCCCAATATTCAATATGGCTGGAGGCGATTTGCAGGGGCTTCTGGGAAGGAAAAATGTCTTCCTTCTGTTGGAACTATGGGAAAAAAACCTTCTCATTCCCTTTGGATGTGACTGAGGATGGATGTAATTGCAGGAGCTACAATGGCTACGATCTCACATCTGCTTGAGAATGGAGCCAGCATTAAGGAAGCAGAGACAGGGAAGGAGAGAAATTGGGACCCATCATATCACATGAGCCCTGAATCCAGCCAGACCTGAGGCCAGGCCACGGCTGGGCCTTTCAGGTCCAGGAGCTGATACATGATCTTTATTTCTGAAGGCTCCTCGATTTGGATTTTCTCTTACTTGCAACACAATAATAGAATTTTATTGTTGTTTGGCTGGGGAAATTGACAGGCAGGCAGCTAGCTGTAATAGGGTGTGATAGGTGCCATAACCACAGAGGTGACAACTAAGCGGAGGAAAAGATTCACCCTGATTGAGAGTGGAGGGGTCATTCTACTGCGTTAGAGGTGAGAATGAGGGGTCACCAAGGTACAATATCTCATCTCAGATGCCTTCATTGGCTTCCAAGAGCCCTTAGAGCCATTTAGCTGCAATTTCACAGATAAGAAAGCTCAAAGCCAGATGGGGGTGGTGATTTTCCCAAAGTCACAGAGTTATATGGCAAGATTGGAACAGGAAGGGAGACCTTATTTTAAAAATGATTTTCTTGCCTTTTTTTTTTTTTTGAGACAGGGTCTTGCTCTGTCACCCAGGCTGGAGTGCAGTGGTGCAATCATAGCTCAATGTAACCTTCAACTCCTGGGCTCAAGTGATCCTCCCACCTCTGTCTCCTGAGTAGCTGGGGCCACAGGTGTGCACCACAACACCCAGGTAATTTTTTCTAGAGATGGGGTCTTGCTATGTTGCCCAGGCTGGTCTCGAACTCTTGGCCTCAAGCGATTCTCCCACCTTGGCCTCCCAAAGTGCTGGGATTACAGGCATAGGCCACTGCACCTGGTGAAAAATGATTTTTTTAATTTTAATCCAATAAGACTTTTTAAAATTGTATTTATAAATCTAAAAAGAATGGTTTGTTATTTTTAAATTATTATTCCCTTCATTTGATTAGCCCTAAATCAAGCATTCTCTTTACTTAGACTGATCTTTTTTGAGAATTTGCAAATGAGGGGGCCTGTAGACATTTTGTATAGTGTAAAGGTGCTGTCTTGGGAGCAGAGCTCCACGTTGCACTGAATCCGATCATGTGAAGAGTTATGCTGCTCTTAGGGACTCCTTTATATTTGAGAAAGCAGGGGAGGAAGTCTCAATGTCTGAGGGTGGTGAGGATGGAGGTTCTTGAAGAGTCATGAGGCCATAAACAGAAGGATGGTCCTGGCCCTGGAATTCACCTTGGAAAAGGCAGCACATACTAGAGCTAAAGGGTGGGAACTCTCATAAAGGAGAGAATCTGAGACCGTGGAAAATTCTCCTATATTCTTAGACAGGGTAGTGGGGGAGAGTTGGGGGAGGGGAGGACAGACTGGGGGAGGGAAGGACAGAATGGGGGAGGGTTACCAGAAGAACCGATCAATCACCAGTCCCCAGTAAACACTGTATTCCCCTGAACATAACTTTCCAAGAATGAGAAAGAAGAGGAGGCAGGGAGGGAGGGTGTGGGGGGAGGGAAGAAGAAGGGGAGGAGAAAACAAACCCTAGGAATAGCACTTTCCATATCACAGGAGACAGGGCAAAAATAATAAGGAAAATAAATGGAGAAACCTAGCTTTTTAAAAAGACCAAAAACAAACAAACAAAAAGTCCAAATTAGGGTTAAGGAAACTAAGAATGTGTATAGATATCCGCAATGAGGAAGTAGATCAGGGCTGGGACACACACACACACACACACACACACACACACACACGCCCCTTCCCCCAATGAGTTCACACCTCCTGCCTTCAATATTTTCTTTAAGAAAATGCTTTAATTTAACAAGTGCAGAGTTGAGAGCTTTTAGAAAAAAATTAATGGTCTACAGGATATATGTGGATAATAAAAGAAGAGCCCATAAGAACCAGCAGCTCAGTCCTGCCAGCCAGTTCCCCAGAACAGACATCTGGGGATCAGGGTAGGGGTGTCCCCAAAGTCTCCTCTGTGATCTTGAAATGAAATGTATAAGCCAAAGCCACAAAACATCTGAGATCTGTTCAGAGGCTACAATCTGAGCTGATGGTAGATTCTGAACTGGATACCTTGAATAGTGTCTGCAGGATGAGTTCCCAGTGATCTATAGAGTTTCCTAAAAATAAAATAAAACTGTAACTTTATTCATGCATTCCACGCAGAAATAGCCAAGCCTTTGAGAGGAGAGTTATATTTTCTAATGTTCTATGTCACTTTGCGTTTAAAGAAGACGCTAATGGTGTTGCTTGACGTATATGCAAATGTGGAAGGCTAAACTGCCTAGCTTCCCTCCTCCTCCAAGCTTCCAGACTTACTGGGGCCAGTACCGCCACCCCAAGAGCCTTTGTTTCTTCTGGTTCCATTTCCTCAGACATTGGCTTCTGTGATGAAGAAAATTAAAACTCTGCCCCAGTGCCTTTTGATGGCAACTGGCTACAGAACTTTAGACATCTTCTTATCAGTTAGCCACAGAACTTGGGAGTTTTATACCTCAAACTTGCAGCAGGAATTAAACCCCTTCTGTGCTAAACTTTGTAAACAAGCAGATGGGAGGGAGATGCAATTATGAGTTTAAAAACCATTTTAAATATCAACATTCTTTTTTTTTTTTCCGTCAGAATACAAAGCAAGTAATTCCTAGTGATGGCAGGTAACAGCTGCAATTTTCTAAAGAACGTGAAATGTGCCTTCATCCTTGGAGTTCAGAAGGTAAATAAAACTGGCAAAAATTATAGCATAGATGACACTGAAACCACCCTTTATAAAATTAATAAAGGGCCACAAGGTGGTAACTGTAGTGGGGGCCTGAACTCTGCAAAGGTATAGGAATAGTTTAAAAATTTATATAACCAGCCATTGTTCCCTAGCTTGCTTTCCTATAATTGCTCCTTAGGAGTTACACAGCTGAGGGTTATAAAGATTCTCAACTTTCTTAATGACTCCTATAGTTAACATCACCCTTGTAAAACCTAAGGCTAGTTTTGGGGATATCTTCCGGGCCCTGCATTCCAGTGGATCGGCTGACCCACCCGCACCAGTGGTCGGTACCAAGGAACTGACTCAGCTGGCCTTGTGACCCCCACCTAGGAACTGACTCAGCACAAGAAGACAATTTCTACACCCCTGTGGTTCCACCTGAACCCAGGCCATCAGCAGACCCCACTGCCTGGCCCTTTGCCCACCAAACTGTCTTTAAATACCCTTTCTCCCAAATTCTTGAGGAGATGGATCTGAGAACTTCCTCCCATGTCCTCATATAGCACCTGCGATATTAAACTCTTTCTCTGCTGTAACCCTGCTGTCTCAGTGTATTGGCTTCCCGTGAGCAGCAGGCAGTGAACCTGGGAATGCACCAATCATCCAGGTGTGTTGATGATGGAGATGCCCAGGTCACAACAGAGTCTGATCCTGTTGGCCTAGAGCAGATCCAGGAAAGTGATTTAACAAGCACTGCGCGTGATTCTATGCAGGTACCCCAGCTTTGGAAAACACTCATCCTCTCTGGGAGAAAATGTTAGCATGTCAGGTAGACTTGCCTGGCAGAGGAGAAAACAGCAGAAGTGGCTGGACTCCTCCTTGTCCTCTTGGAGCTGACAGTCTACTGGTTACTAAAGACTGGTAAAGAAAGATCCCTCTAATCACATGAGACAAAACCTTTTGTTTTCTTAGCTGTTTTAAACTAATGGTTACCCCATCTTTTCATTGTGAAGTCTCACTTCTATTATTTCCTTCCAGGTAATTTATTAATGTGAGTGACAGTCAACAGAGTAATGTGAATTCAGTAGTAACAGTACTTCTGATTAGCGTGACCACAACCAGTGCCCGAGAGTAACCTGAGACAATTCAAGCCCACAGCAAAGAATCTTGATTTTAGTGCTGGATTGCAAACTCATATGACAACTGGCAGGTTGGCATATTAAAGCCATCAGGGGTGTGAACCCAGTGGGGCAAGAACCATGATAAATGGTAGTTGACTGTCTTGGTGAAGGTGAGACAATAGGGAACAGTGGGGACTGTGGTAAAGCAGCACGGGAGATGCCCCATCTCAAGAAGGCTGCTGGTGCTGGGCTCTGGCCCATGGTTGCCATGCAGGAGTATGGGGCCAGGGTGAACAGATTGTCCAATTTTCCAAGGGTAGCCCAAAATCAGATATTTTATGGGAAATCTCCTGATTTTAAAATGTTGCTAATTGTTATAAAACACAACTGTGCTGCCAAAAGAATACATATCTGCAGGCTGGACTTGACTGGGCCACCAGTTTGCTATTCCTGCTGGAGTCACTTTCTGTAGCCATATCATGTACAAGTTCCAATAGATTTTGGAACTACCAAAAAGAGTTCCACCATTGCTCTAGAGCAGAGGTCAGGAAACTTTCTTCAATAGCCCTGTAGTAAATGTTTTAGGCTTTGGGTGGCCATTTGGTCTCTGTTGCAATCACTCAACTTTTCCGCTGTAGCCTGAAAGCAGTCATAGATGATTTATAAAATAACGAGTCTGTTCCAATAAAATTTTATTTACAAAAACAGAGGCTGCTGGCCTGTGTGGACTGCAGTTTGCCAACCCCTTCTCTAGGGAGTCTTATTCTGGAAATCTTTGACATTTATTTGATCAGTCTGGTTTATCTAATTTTAGAAAGAAAAATTTATTTTTAATCATTTAAGTTGAAATGAATTGTGCTGTTGAATGTTTCAGAGTTAGCCTGGCTCCCTATGTGCCACGTCGTTGAAATATACTGCACAGGTGGTGGGTGGAGGGGAGAGTTGGCTCCCACAGGGCTGCAGCTGATCTGCCACCATCAGTCCCAGCACTCACAGCTCAGAGACCTGCTTATTAGCAGCCCCCAGCTCTGCTCCTTCCCTGGGCCAAGTGAGCTTCACAGCTCCTGTTGCTTCCCAGCCTCCATACCAAGGCCATGTTGCTGGGAAATGTGCTTAGCACCCGCATCCTTGGGATGCTGCTGGTCAGCCCCAATAAAGCAACATGCTAAATTTAGCAGTCCCCCTGCGGGTGGGATCAGACAGAATTGTCACCCAGTAATTGCAGTCTCCAACACTTCCTAACTGCTTGATTGCTGCTGATTTTTCCTAAGTCAGAGTGAAATTCAAACTCTCACTTGCAATAAACCTGTGGCGGCTGGCTTTTGATCTTTGTCCCCAGGGCTGCTAAAGTCACTGGTGTATGCCAGCCAGTCCCCCGCTGTCCAGGAGCAGACACCAATGCCTCAACTGCCACAGCTGTACTCAGGAAGAGCAGACTGTAGCTACCCTCTGTAGAGAGCTGGATAGAAGACTAAATCAGGACCACACATTTAAAGGGTATCCCAATGCTTATCTCATAAGGAATGTCAGCTTGAGGCTGAGAAGTGACTTGTGGCCGGGATCTAGGGACAGACACCAACATTGAAGTCATCGCCAACCACCCTGTAGTTACACCCTAAGGGCCTATCAGCCTGGGGCTACATACACTGACTTCCTTCCTTCCTTGTCGAACTACCCAGGGCCCTGATGTACCAACAACACAGAAAAGCAAGCACTGCCTCTGCATGGCTCATTTTTGTAAGTGCTTTCCTCTCTACAGCCTCTGTTCTCCCAGCTCAGCCTTCACAAAGCAAGTCACTAATTCATACTATTCCCTGTCAAGACTGATTTGACATGAACACATCCTAATGTGATTCTGAAAAGCTGACACTAATATGTTGGTGAAGTCTGTCAACTCACCCTCATCAGGGGATAGCCTGGAGTCCCTGCTTCAGCTCATGTGAAGGCTTCCAAGATCTGGGGAAGTAAAAATATACATTATCCAGGCAGCAGTCGGTCTGTGTGGGTGGTCTGAGGTTGCCCACAGGCCCCGCGGGTCTGCAAGGATGGAAGAATGTGCATGGCTCTCACTTCCTGGAGGTCACAGAAAGGCCAGCTGCCAGGAATCCAGGACACTGCACAAAGCCACTCAACGCCCTAAGCCAAAGGCTTTGTGCACAAATCCTTTATTCCTTCAGAAGATTGTCACCATTAGCAGGCTTCTGCTGTGTCCCATGTCACAATGTGAAGTAGGGTTGGGCATCACAGGGCATCTGTAGGGGAAATCCATTAGCCTAAGCAATTCCTCCCCATTTCCTTGCCCTCGGGTCTGCCGGTGAAAGGATGCTTCTAGTTACCTTGCAGATGCGAGTGGGTGAGCCCTGTACTGTTGCTGAGTTTAATGTGATGAGGCAGCTCATTGTCTTATAAAACTTTGCCAGAATAGTATAATGGAAAGAAAACTGACCTAGGGGTCAGAAGATAGAAGTTCCGGTAGCAGATCATGCCACTCATCACTCAGTGACCTTGGGGACATCCGTTAACCTGCTAGAACCTTGGCTTCCTACCTATAAGGTGGTGTTATCAGATGAGAATGAGCCCTAAATTCCTTACTAGCAAAAACTGTGCTCACACTTGTCATCTAAAGGCCACCAGGATGGCTAGACAGTAGAAAAGAGCCTTATTGGCAGGATCAGCCTGCAAATTAGGGAGAGAGAGTCTCTGGCGTGAATGGAAAGTGCTCTCTCCGAAGAACAAAGAGAAAGTCAGAGGGTTTATAAAAAGCAGAAATGTTACGTATTGCTCTTTGAGAAAACTCATTGGCACTAGTGAGGGCCTGGGGAGCCGGCAAGCTCTGAATGGTGGGTGACAGGGGTGGGCACAATTAGTCCTCGAGTTGCAGCAAGGTATGTCAGACTCTACAGATAAAGCTGGTCTCAGGTTACAAGAAGCAGTGTCACAGCCAGGCTGGCAGAGAATGACATGCCTGGAGCAACGTTTTATGCCCTGAGTGCTTTTCCTTCCTGGCTTCGCCAGTCTGTGGAGAAGTTGGGCATGACGGGAATGACCTGATGCATGTGATCGCTTTCACGCTTCTTACGACAGGTGCTCGCATGCTAATGTTACTCCAGAGTACACAGGTGTGTGTCTTGTATGTAAAGGCTGGAATAGGCAGGAATTCGCAGAAGAAAAGCAGCCATTTAACACAGCTCCTTGTCTCATGAGTAGTCTTCACCAGACTGTGTTTCTGAGAGTGACTTACTCCTGGTTCGGCCGACTCTGTCCCGTAATTAGCTGTGAGTGGTGGAAGAAGTAGGTCATTCTCAAGCTCTTATCGCTGGTGCTGAAGGCCTTCATCACACTCACATCCTCTCCATCGAGTTGCACAACCTCTTGCCCAGGTGAGTGCTCAGTCTTCTAAATGAGACCTCTTTGTGCCCTGGAGGACAGAGGCTCAGTCGCTCGATGCTCCTTGGGATTGTCTAACTTAAATTCACCTCGTCTTCCCTCTGGGAGGACTTGCCCCTTCTCACTCCGGAGGCCAGTGCACCAGCCTGCTCTCCTCTCTGCCTAGCTCCGCCACGCTGAGACCCACCTGGCCCTTGACAAGAACTGCAAGGGACATTTCAGCTTAGAAGGCTTTCTTTCAGGATCAAAGCCCCATGATTGCCCCCGGTCCCCTGACTTCAGAAACACTGCCAGAATCCCCTCTGGAGAATTGTCCAACTCTTTATGCTTGTCCTAGTCTCTGATTTGATCTGCTGTCTGACATCTGCCCTCCTTCTCTGCCCTAGTGCTGCCTCCGAGTCTCAGGAAAGAGCAGACAACTCAAACCCGAATCCTAAGGGTCTGGTATCCAATGTAGCCAATAGTTGCCCCACCCGGGTAAAGGGGTGGGGGCCACAGCCCATTAGGTGTGGTTGTCCCAGATTCCAGTGGGGATGAGAAGACCAGAGCCCAGGGCAAAATGCTGGTTAGCTGGAGAGACCACCAGGGTTAGGTAGGGAGGTTCTAGCACATGGCTCACTTTGGTGTCCAGGAGCTACAGCCAGCCCAGACCCCTGGGACACAGGTGACAGAAAACAGCTGCTCCTCCACACCCACGGCAGCTGCCTCTCCCTGGCCCGGAGACTGGGTAGCGCCCAGCCTACAGGTGACTCACCTTTTAAACTGGAACCTTTGATGGAACCTTTCGATATTCCTTATTGGCATGCTTCTTAAGCTCTTAGTTTCTTATCTTTAGCTATCTCATCTTTTAAAAGATATTATCCCTCTCAATTTATGTTGTTTTACTTTTTTGTTTCTTATTTTATTCTTCATTTAAATTTTTCTAAATCTCATTTTCCCTTTTAATTTCTTGGTTCTTTACATTTTATCTGTCTTCCTACTTAACCTTTCACTTTTACCTTTAACCTTTTGTTATCTTCTTTCTGTTTCTCGATGTTATTCTTTTTTTCGTTTCTGTCTCTATCTTTTTTCACCACTGTCATTTACTAGCTGTTTGATCTTGAGCAAATTGCTTACCTTGTCTGAGTCTTGGACTTCTCATCTCCAGTAGGGGCTATGAGTAATACCTGACTCACTGTGCTTTGAAACAGTGGAATGAGGGCTTTACGTGCTCAGCGAATGTGTCAAGGTTTTTTGTTTTGTTTTGGGTTTTTTTCTTTTGTTTTGCTTTTCCACATTAAATAAAGCTTAGTAAATAAATATTCTCATCCATATTTCCTTATATCCTTGTGCTTTTATATTTGTGGGATAGATTCCCTGGAGTGGGCATGTTAGGTCAATGGTCATGTTAGGTTTATATTATACTAAAACTAATGGGTCACAAATGCTGTAATGATTCATATTTTCCTCCTTATTAATTTATAAGAACTCTGTGTAAATATGATGCCTTTATCCTGTGCATTATATATCATTTCTCCCCAAATGTTCTGCTTGCTGACTTTGTGCTCTATTTTTCCATAAAAGATTTTTATTTATTTTACATTTCAGAAATGTGTCTACTTTTTTCATTTATAGCTCTGATTTTCTAGTCTTGGTTAGGAAGACATTCTTATCCCACAGATTGTTCCTGCAGTCATCTGGATTTGTCTTATGTTTTACGTGGCAAATTCTCGCTCCGGAGGTGCTGGATCTCTGCCACCATCTATGAAAACTTCTGGCCCAGACATTGCAATTGATATGAAAGCTTGGTCGTAGACGGCAGTCCCAGCCCCTCACAGTCCTCCGAGGAGCCCGGTGGTTTCTTCTCCGCCTCCCTGTCTTCTGCCCACTAAGTGACTCAGAAAGGAGAGAGAAGAAAAGCGCAGTCCTATGAAAACATGCTGTCTTGCAGCGTGTCAGGGAGATCGCTCAGAAATTACTCCCTTCGAGATCTTCACGAGGAAAAAAATTGGTTTTCCTTTTCTTTCACCCAATGCTAAAGTGTGAAGTGTGTGGAACTGTGAGAGAAGGCGTCAGAGAGACCACGGCGAGTGCACCCGTGAGCGGGAGTGAGGCATGGTGTGTGACGTTCTGGGTGTGATGGTTGAAGGTCCCGTGTGATCACAGTTATTCTGTCCCTGGTGGCCACTGGACCCCCGGCTCTCTCCAGGAAGCACAGAGTGTGCCGTGGGGCCTCTTTGTTGCTGTTGGCACCAAGAGAGGCTGCAGAAAAAGACATTCCCCTACAAATTGCATTTTCCAGTGATTCCTAGGAACTGCAGAAACAGAGAGAGAGAGAGAGCGAAGCTTAATCAGGGGCAAGAAGAAGGAGGGATGCCAGTACAAACACGGGGTCTGGCAGGACCCTGGGTGGTCTATATGCCCCTGCCAGCCCCCAGGGAATTTTTTCAGAGCCCCAGACTTGCTCACAAAGGCTCTAGCTACAGTGTCTATAAACAGATTTGCCCTCCCACCGAAGGTGAGAAACAGCAAAGTAATAAAAACCTAAAAGGTAAAACCAAACATTTAAGAAAATAATCAGTTGGCCAGTGTTTCCTGAGTTTCCTTGTTGGGCTGCAGGAAGCATCTCTGCTGGGGGGAGCGAGACCCGCAGGTTCCTCCCAGCAACACCCGGTTCCCGCGGTGCCCTCAGACACCCCGCTCTGCCTCACCTCGACCTATGCCCAGCGTCCTCCACCGCCTGGAGTGGCCCCACCTTCTGTCCACCTGGCCAGCGTCTGCTCCTTCTGCAGGTCTCAGCTCCTACCTGACAGCCTCTGACAGTCCTTCCTGTCCTGCAGGCCCCCACATGAGCCTCTGATAGAGTGACTGTGCGCCCTCTGCCACAGACAACTCACATGTCTGCCTCCTCGCCACACCAAGGGTGATTCTTCGAGTTCCTTGAGGGAGGTGTTTCTGGACTGGGCCAGTGTGGCTGGTGCTGGATGATCACTGATGGCCACCCTTGTGTTTCTGGGGCCTCAGCTGGGGTGGTTTGGGGCAGTTTGGGTGGCTGGGATATTTGGGACTTCTCATCTTCCAGGTGATCAACCCAGCCTTGTTCACATGGTGGTGGAAGTTTCCAGCAGCAAGACAGGGAAGAATCCAATGCGCAAGCACTTTTTAACCCTCTACTTGTGTTACATTCACTATTGTTCCATTGGCCAAACATGTCGTATGGATGGGCCCAGACTCACTTAGGAAGGGACCACCCAAGGGTATGAATAGAAGCGTGAACCAACTGGTGGCCACTGGGCTACTGCTGCCCCCAGCAGGGTGCGTCTCATTTCCATATCTCAGATAGTCCTCCCTTTTAAAATTTTTAGAAATCATTTATTCATTTTTTAAAATCGACAAATAAAAATTTATATATCTTTGTGGTGGACAGAATGATGTTTTGCTAAATGTACACCTTGTTAAATGGCTAATTTGAGCCAATTAACATACATGTTAAGAGTTAAAGTGTTAAGAGTTAACATGAAAAGAGTTAAAACCTACTCTCTTAGCAGTTTTCAAGTATATAATGTATCGCTATTAATTATAGTTACCATATTATACAATAGATCTCTTGAACTCATTCCTCCTGTCCAACTGGAATTTTGTGTCCTTTGACCAACATTTCCCTAACTCCCTCTCCAAGTATCTCCTGAATGAATGAACGAATCTAGTTAGATTCATAACATGAATAAACATGACTGTTTATTATGATAAAATAATGCTTAATGTGTCCTTGGGGTCAGATCAGATATGCTATAGAAGATGCTAGGAGTTGGAGAACAAGTTTGATGGGCAGAGGAGAACTCGGGATGAGGCCCAGGGGACGGGGCCATTTGGGGAGGGAGGCCAGGCAGGTAGATCCCGCACAGGTGGACTGGCGTGCAGGTGCCACCAAGGGCAGATCGTTTGGTTCTTTGCACATAGCATGTACGATCAGTCTCCGTTTGCCCCTGCAGATCCTCCATCTGTCTTTCCCTACCCTGTGCTGTGCCTGGGAGGCCAAATCTCGAGAATTTACAGACTCTGGCGTGGTTCAGCTGGCGGGAGTCCAGAGGGTGGAGGAGAACAAGTCGGGGTATTTGTCCCCTCTTCCTCCACAGGAAGCTCAGTTTTGACCTTCGCTGTGGTTGGAGACCACAGGGCCTCCCACAGCTGTGCTGCCACCGGGTCCAGCGACACCACTTTCTCACCTTGTGCCTTCAGACCTTCAGGAGGTCAGTGCAGATGGGCTGCATTATTTGCAAGGCCCAGGGCAAAAAGAAAGTGTGAAACCCCTTGTTCGAAAGTCATTAAGAATTTCAAGAATGTGACAGCAGAGCATTAAACCAAGAGCAGGGACCCTCTGAGCAGGGGCAGAGCAACTGCACAGGCTGCAGGCCCACAAAGAAGGACCGGGTTTAGCTCTTCCTGCTGGTGCTACTCTCTCCCTGGGATGTCTCTGTCCCTGGGGGCTTCCACTTCCCTGCCCAGACCTGTGCAAATGATCTTGTAAAGACAACTTGGCCCAGTTATTCTGAGGAGAGTGCTATCTTTTCTTCCCAGGACTCAGAATGATACAGGTATCATTCACTGTTCCAAGAAGAAAAATTCTTCAAGAGAAAATAGTTGCAGCATAAAGAAAAGCAAGGCTGGGCACAGTGGCTCACGCCTGTAATCCCAGCACTTTGGGAGACTAAGATGGGAGGATTGTTTGAGGCCAGGAGTTCGAGACCAGCCTGAGCAACATAGCGAGACCGTCTCTATAAGAAAAAAAAAAAGAAGAAGAAAAGCAAAGTGAATGGACCCTTTGAAGCTAGTATTATTATTAGTTGTAATAATAATATCAGTAGAGTGATCTACCATATACAATGTAATTTTACACATTTGATCTTCATGGACAATCCTACACAGTAGGCAAAGATTATGTTATATCCTCATTAACACATGAGGCAACCAACTAAAAAAAGATAAGTTGTTTTCACAAGACTATGTCACTAGAAAACACCAAAACAAAAGATGAAACCTGAGCCTTCTGATTCTAGACACAGCACTCTTTCTGCTTTAGCTGAAACAGAGGAGGTCAAGGTTGGAAAATCACAGGAAGGTCCATTCCTATCTCAGGTGGGGCTTATTAGGATGGCTGTACCTTTAGGGGCACTGTTGTCCAGAGGTTCCCAAACTTTCTTGGTTTGTGGAACCCTTAGTGTCTCAGTAACCTCTTTACAGCCTTCCATAACTAAAAGAAATATCTAACAGTTCCATTTATTAAGTTGTTAGGTACAAACACCTTAATAAATATTTAAGTCCCAGAAATTTAGTAGTCTTTTGGAACAATAATATACAATTGAAAGAAAAAAATAATGTTTATTTCATACTGGGACGTGGGTGCCCACAGGGCCCTGTGTCACTTCTCAAAGTTTGCAATCAGAGCAGACACCGCCCCCTCATTTCCTTCCCCACGTTGATTTTCATGCAATACTTGCCTTTTTTCACAGCAACTTCCAAAACCTTAGTTTTGTAAAAATATAATGTCTTCAAGAGAAATAAAATGTGATCTAATGTTGAAACTATCAACTACCTCAATGACATTGGTTTCCCTCAAAATTTTAAAATATCCTGCGGCACCCTGAAAAATCTATTTTGTGTATTGGAAGACAACTTCCACTGTGGAGGCTGTCCGGGTCTTCTATGCATCCCAAGGAAATGCTCAAACAGGATAAAGAGAAACAGAAGCAGCTATTTGGGGTTTATAACTCTTGTATCTGCTTGTTTTACATAAGCTTCCTTTTGCTCTGTTAAAAAACAAGAACTGTTGATTTTCAAATTTTTTCTATAGAACTGGGGTGTGATGGTCAGGATTTAGGGCTTTCTGATTTTCAGAATCCTCTAACCAGTATCACCCCTCAGCTGCATGACTAGTTATCCCCCTGAAGGAGAGAAAGCCTTCGCTCAAGGTGGCAGAGAGTGTCTATGCGAACAGCTGAGCTCTGGGAACTGAGCGTGCCAGGCTGCCGACAGCTGTTAGTGAGTGACCCTTTGTAAATACACCCCTACTTTATCCCCACAGCCCTGCCAAAGGTCACACCCCTCAACACAGGCACATACCTCTCAACTATCTTACAGGTACAAACTTTCAAATTTGCTATTTTATGGCAACCTAGATGATGACCCCAAACAGAACCGCATTTCGCATTAACCACAGAGGAAATTCAGTTTTATTCCGGAGCCAGCAGCCTCCTCCAGAAGAACCAGTTTCCAAAAAATATATTAATAAAATTTTAAAAAGCAAAGCATTCTTTCTCAAAGGGAGATCTGGTACAAATAAAAATAAATTAATAAATAAAAATAAAAAGCAAAACGAAAACAAAACCCCCCAACCAAGCATCAGTTTAAAAGCACAGGCCCAGGGTCTCATCTTAAAAGTATGAAACTATTACACCAGGAAGCTATAATATTTTTCCAAGTAGCTCCAACAACACCCTCTTAAACACAGTGGCACAGGACAGAGGGAAAAGGTGTTCTCAAGAGAGGACCAAGCTCAGACTGGCAGTTGCGAAGGAACCTTCTGCAGATGGGTCAGGCAGCATGTCCACTGCGGATGCTTTCCCACTTTTTTGAGCATGTTAAACAGAAACAACAGAATTGGCTGATCAAGGCCCCTAGAAGTCTCCAAAGCCCATGTTACAAGGTCTAGCAGCATTCATTCGTGCAGCCCCTGCATCTTGCCCTCCTTGGGAGGGACTCTTCCTGCCGGCCTCTGGCGGCCTCAGGAGCCACCTGACATTCACTCCAGAGCCTTGACCTCGGTGGGGGACCACACCTCTGCACCAGCTGCTCCATTCAGGGCTAGAGGGTGTGACCTAAGTCACATGGAAAAAAATCCCAAACAGCTCTGCAATCTCTCTTATCAGGAAAGCTAACTAGTCATGAAGTTAATCCACTAACCATTGCTTGGTTATTTTTGAGGGAATTTTTATCAAGGCCATGAGCAGAGCCCAGTGAACTCTGCTCCCCCCTCCGCCACCACAGAGAACACTGCTCCAGGCCATGCAAATCCTGTGTCTCGCCCTCCCCCCACCTATCCCCCCCGCCTTCCAAGGGGCCCCTGATGCTTGTCAGTTCTGAGGTTCTCACTTTCACTGTCTGTGTTTTGAGTTGCCTCTTCCTGATGTCACATAGCGAAACATTGTAGCTTCATCAGAAAGCTACACCCAAGTGAGAATTCAGGACCATGCCTGGGCTCACCAATCATTTGTGGATTAACAGGTCTGATCTTAGAGCCTGGCCTGTCTGACCTTATTTGAGGGTTCACCTTCATTTGTATTAACAGAAGAGCGCCATCTTTTCTCCACTGGCTGCCGTCAGTCCGGCTTAGCAAGAAGAAATCAAAAGGCATAGAACATGGCTTTGGGGTGTGGCCACCCAGAGGTCAAGTCCCAGCTCCACTGCTTACCAGCTCTGTGGCTTTGGGAGGTTGCTCAGACATCCTGGGCTCAGGCTCCCCTCCCATACCTGTCAACTGTATGACAAAGGACAGGCTGCTCCCTCCCTCTCAGGACGGTTACAGGGACTAAATAAGACAGCCTGTGCAGTTAAAGGATAAATGCTCTCTCTTTTTTTTTAATGATTCTGTTATGACAAGAGAAAGCACTGATAACTTAAAGCCAGAGAAAAGAAGATAAAATTTTAAGAGTTTGAAAGTTGCTGGATCACGCTACTAGGAAGACAAACTAGAAGTCTTGCTGCCACGGTCCCCACCGGCAATATCAGTTCTCCCGTCCCATCTTACAGACTCACTCACTCAGCTCCAAACCGGGTGCTTCCCACAGGGCCTTTTTCCCTTTATCTGCTTCCATCGTAGCAGAAAAACTCCAGCAGTCAGCAGCAGTGCTTCCTTGCCCAGGAAATTCTGTCCTTCTCCCCAGTAAAAAGCTCAAAGCTTCAAGGAAAGGAAGAACATTTCCTCTCCATAAAATAATCCTGAGATAATCTGACCTGACATACAAAGGCACAATGAACTCCCTTTTCCACAATACTGGAAGCTGCCAGGAATATTGAATCCCATTTCGTGCCTTCAGTATCCCCACGGCAGGAATGCTCTGGGTGAGTACATGTCTGGGCCCCTCGATAGACATGAGTGCACCTATGCTGTCATCTCAACTCATTTCATAGAAAATAGCTGATAATGTCACCCAGGTGTTTGCTATTGAGATGTCACTTTCCAAGCCTTTCTTCTGGGGCTCACCCCTTCCTTTAATATGTAAGCAAAATGGTGTGATGGGACGGGAAAGGCCAGAGACCATGCAGCCCAGCAGAAATGCAGGTTCCTCTTATTAACATTACTCAACAAGGTCAACATTTTTTGAGCACCTAATATATTTTTTAAAACTCATTGCTGGATGCCTACAAGGTACATAGAAATGAAAAAGGGATGATTCCATCTTCAAGAGCCTTTATAATCCATTAGTTTTCTTCCCCTCTCACCAGATCTCCTAACAGCACCACACTGGGGCCAGGTGGGGGTTGATTTCCTGCAGAGGTTCAAGTGCAAGGCCTTGAGCACCAAAGTGACTGTAGATAGCCAGGGGTGAAACTTGGACTGGGAGCCAATGCCTGATTCTCTAAAACATCGAAATGGCTTGCAGTAGGAATACTCATACAATTCATAGATCAGGTATCTGCCTTTTCTGCAGGCATTCAGGACCATGTCACCACCCTTCTCCTAGCTGTGACCTTGTCATTACATTTTTCCCACAGGACGAGTTAGCAAACTTGTAGGCACAACCAGACACTTTAGAGGCAGGGGATTTAGCTCCTTGGGGCTCTGTTTCCACGTGAGGAATAATCTGTCTCTGAGCAGCATCCCTCTGAGACCTCAAACAAATCACACTGGGTTCCCAACAAATTTCAGGTGAAATTATATTTTAAAAACTGAAGGTTCAGGGAAGAAGAAAAAAGGAGGAGACATCTTATCATGCTCTTAACAGGGGTGAATGGAAAGTCAGGAAGACTGCTGTTGCCAGGCAACCCCCCACTCTCTGAATTTCTGGTAGGGGCCCTGACTATGGGAATGACTTCCTTTGTCCTCACATGTGCCTCCCTGGCTGCCGAGCATCCTTTGGCAGCCAAGATCACCCATGTTTGAGACCAAAATCTCTATCCTGCTTTGTGTTAGTGTAGAAATGGTCTATTTCTGAGCCTCTTTCTTTCCCAGGAACCTAAGGCCCTTCTCTGTATGTCATGGATGTTATATAATCTTTATGCAGGTAGTAGATATGAACACATCATACATGCAGATTGAGCTAGTTCCTTGGAAGTTCTCTGTTCATTCCATGCCAGCTATCAGATTTGGCAGGCTAGCTGACACCCAGTCAGGCCATTTTATTCATTACTGTACAAAAACCAGGGTTTGACCTCTCTCTTCCCAAGAATCACAGAACACAAAAGCTGGGAAGAGCTGGGAGGGTCTTTCATTTCTCCCTTGACAACCCTGGCTTTTTCCTGGGGTTTAAATTAAGCATCTTGCTCCAGCTATTGTAAACCTGTCTTCCTCATGATGGAGCACTTGTGGTTTCATTCTTTGGGGAGTGCTGAAACAGTGTCCAAAGAACAGCTGGATGTGTGTGAGAGGGAGGGCAGTCTCAGCCATCAGGGCACAAGGTTTCAGTGTGGCAGGAATGTGTGTGGCATGATACAAGCTCTTTCATTTCATAGAAAACTTATGATGTAATCCAGTGTCTTCTGTGGATGTCAATTTTCAAGTCTTTCTTCTCAGTGTCACCCTTCCTTTAACATCCAAGAGAAACAGCTTGAGCCCACCCCACATTCTTTGGGACGTGCAGTTTCCGTATCTCCTGGGAGTCCTCAAGGGGTTGGATGCCTCTTGGTGTGCACTCACTGTCTCTCTCTCTCTCTCTCTCTCATCTTCCTTTTCTACTGAATTCTCCTCATGTCTCGTCATTTCAGTCCATGCTGTCCCTCTTCCCTTATTCCCCAAGCAACACTAACATAAGATGAGAGTGTGTTGAAGGGATTTCAGTAAAACTTGGGAGAATGAAGGGAGAATTATAACACATTGCAGGCAATAACGTCAAATTAAGCATGTGTACAATAGGAAAGCAAACCATTTTCTCCTATTATATTCTCTCTATATTTAATACAAAACACTTCTGTGACAAGACTCTGTCCTTTTCCCCACACTGACCAATTCTCTAACACCAATGTGGGGGCCCTATAGTTCAACTCAATTCTGACACTATCTACCTGGAGTTAAAATCAGATCCCAGAGGTTAGGGGCTCGGTTCCACACGACTGTCCCTCATTTTGGATGCCAATTGAAAGTCCAGGCCACCAGTACTTATGACCAACTGACTATAAATTTGGGGCACACGTGAGTCCCTCCTTGGATTTGGTCATTTACTAGAGAGGCTCCCAGAACTCAGGCAAATGCTTTACTCACTATTATCCATTTATTATAAAAGGATACTACTCAGGAAGAGCCATATAGAAGAGACACATGCAGCAAGTTATGTGGGAAGTGGTGTGGAGATTCTGTGCCCTCTTCAGGCAAACCACCCTCCATATATGCTCAGCAACCTGGAAGCTCTCTGAACCCTGTCCTATGAGTTTTTCTAGAGATTTCATTATAAATAGGCATGATTGACTGAATCTTTGGCCGTTGAGGATCTACTCAACTTTCAGTCCCTCTCCCCTCCCCAGAGATGGGGGCAGTGGGACTGAAGTTCCAACCCTCTAATCAAAAGGTTGGTTTCCCTGGCAACCAGCCCCATCATGAGGCCATCCAGGAACCCCAACCCACCAGTTACCACATTAATAAACAAAAAGACAATTGCCACTTGGGAGATTCTAAGGGTTTTAGAAGTTGTATGCCAGGAAATGGGTACTAAGTATATATTTCTTATTGCAAATCACAATATCACAGCATGAGATACCACAGCCCTGGATTTCCCCAGCTACCTCCACTGGGGCTTTCTCATGGACATTCTTTTCTTCTAAAGCTGTCTGCTGATATTCAGAGAGATTTTGTGACCTTTTACTTGCCTTCAAGTCTTACAAATTACTTCCTCTCTCAAGCTATGAGCCCCTAACCCAGAAATCCTGCTACTTCTAATGCACAGTGAGTTGTTTTCCTAAGCCTCTTGCACTTAGGCAAGTCAAATATCTACTTCTGAATTAGGAATAATCCAACCAGTTCTTTATCCAATCTAAAAATGAGATATATTTTCATTTCTACTTATATTCATCATTAGAAAAATCTCCCCAAGAAAACTATCATGAAATCACTTACAAGGTGGGGAGGCCTTACCTTTCCCAATTAAAAAGCTTTGCTGTCCAGAAGACAAAAGACATCCTTCCCTTAAAATGGAAATTTGTAACAACCATTGTTTTTGTATTTGTTTTTTACTAATTGGTACTTTTCAACTATATTATGTAAAAATAAAATAAAAAACTCAGAAGTACTCCCCACAACTTCTTATGCAAAAGGAGAGGTAAAGCCCCAGGCACCTACGAAGGATTGGCCCTACAGATCATTCATTCAAGAAATTCTTTTATGGCCTCCCATAAGTAAGAGCATGCAAATTGTAACTTTAGGTCTGTAGGCTATATCTAGCTCCTAAAACTAATATTGAATGAAAACTTTATCTTCACAGGTGTAGAACAGAGACAAAATAGGATCAGACATTCTTCCACCTACCCAGGGACATCTACATAATAGATACTTCTTTCACTCCCCTTTTCTTTTCTAACATTCACCTTATCTTATGTGAAATGTAGATTTTTCCTGCGTCTCACAAGAATGTAACCATTTTGTCTCACTACTCACCCTGCTCCTGACTTTTTTTCTTCCTGTATGCCCTACTCCCCTTTAAATGCTCAAAATTCCAAATTCCCCTGGAAAAACAGCCACAGTTTTGTCTGTGGTTTGTGTTTTTCTCTGGATGAGGAACTTTGGCTTAATAAACTTCCATTAATTGAGATTTTTGCCTCAGTCACTTATTTTGGGTTAACAAGTGTAATAACACTAAGGGAATAACTATTAAGAAAGTAAGTCACTTTACTTCTGTCATGATGTAGGGGTCCCCTCATCTGAAAACTGAGGGTATGTGGACCAGATCATCTCTAAGATTTCTTCTAGTAGATACTACTCCACGATTCTATAAATACATCTGCATCTGCCCCTCCTGCAGGCTTGGAGGCTGGGATAGAAGCTGAAGCTGGGTGGGTGGGGAGTGAACTCAGTGGTTTCTGATGTGCTCATTAATGGCAATGTGATGAAATGACTCTAAGAGACTCAACTGGAGAATTTGTTAATTTAAAAAATGCAGGTTCCCAAGTCCCACGCCTGGAGATTCTGATTTAGGAAATCAGGCAGAGGTCCAGTATATATGTTTTAAAAAAATAAAATAAAAACCTCCACAGGAGATTTTGAAGAGCAAGAAAGTTAAGAAACCACTGCAATTTTATGATAATTAACAATGATAATGAAAATACAAGTTAAAGCAATCAATTTGAATACCAAAAAGAAAAAAATATATTAATTTATTCTAATAGATTCAGTTAACATCTGAGCATTAGACAAGTATACACTGGCTTTTTCCAAAGATGACATAAAAAAATCAAGAGGATTTCCAAAGGGGTATGTTCATTAAATAGTCATTAAAATGTATTTGTGTCAGCAAGCCCAAAGGAATTGTAGTACCTCTAAATACATAGCTTAGAATGGCAAGAAGAGTTTAGGATGGTCTATTCAATACTTATGAGTAACCTGAGGTAGTTCTTTAACTAGTGTCCCCAACATGGCATTTTGGGGTAATTAAGGACATCTTCACAAGTAAAGTATTCCTTATGGATTAAAAGTAATCCAACTAATACTTTCTCATTCTTAAAAAAAGGGGGGGGATACATAATTTATTCGTACTGATATCATTATCAGAAAAATCTCCTCAATGAAACAATAAAGTTTGAAGCATGTATGAAACATAATATATACAGCATAAAGTCACTTGTAAATCTTTAACTTTATATTAGACAGAGTAAATATTCACAGTTTCTTTAGATCTCAGTCATCCTGAAAATAATAGACATTCACGAATGTAGAAAAGACATCATTTGAAAACAAAGAACCAAATACTACTTTTGAAAAGAAAAGTAAGACTTTTTGTTTCAAAATATATTTTTCTAGCTTTTGTACTAGTTGTCATTGCTATATAATAAATTATGCCAAAATTTGATGACTTAAAATAATAAACATCTGTGATCTCACCATTTCTGTAAATCACATATCTGGGAGTGGTTTAACAGGGTGGTCTGGCTCAACGTCTCTCATGAGATTGTAGCCAAGATGTCAGCCAGGGCTGCAGTCATCTGGAGGCTTGACTGGGGCCAAAGCGTCTGCTTTCAAGTTGACTCACTCACATGCCTGGCCAGCTAGTGTTGGCTGTTGGTAGGAGATCTTAACCCCTTGCTACATGGACCTCTCCATGGGACTGCTTGAGTGTCCTTACAATATGGCAGCTGGCTTCTTCCAAAGTGAGTGATCCAAAAGAGAAAAGACAGAAGCAGCAAGGCCTTTTATGATCTACCATAGAAGTCACACGGTCATTTCCACAATATCCTATTTGTTGTACAAGTTGGCTTTGTTCAGTGTGGGAGGAAACTGACCAGGGTGTGACTATCACGAGGCATGAATCACTGGGGCCATCTTGGAGACTGGCTACCACACTGCTTGAAACTGTTAATAACATCAGACCTCAATATGTATTGTATTTTATTACTGGACCTAAAATATCATGAACTGTCAGACACCTTTATTTCATGTAGCAAATAAGAAAGACAAAATTGGCCAATATTGAAAGACTCCTCAAATACAGCTGGGCTACTAAATACAGAGCTGGGCTACCAAATACCACCTTATACAGTGCAGGGTAAATGATAAATAAATGCACTCCACGGGAAAGAGCATCAGAAGACTTGCAAGTCTCACTGGCACTGGGTGAAGGTAGGGAAAAAATATTCCCCGGAGAACTGGAACTCAAGCAGGTAAGACCACCAACCTGAGACAACTTTAAATAGAACTATCTGCAAATCCCCTCTTGAGAAACTTGATTTAAATCCACACTGAATATAAATGTAAGACATATTCCAATTTTAGAGGATGTTAAAATGTGGGAAAATGTGCATCTTAAAATCAAGAAAACAGTCAGTCATATCAGTTAAGACTTAGAGAAAATGTACAGAAATAGTTTAGAGTCAGCATTCCATAGGGCAAGATTATGAAAATGGAGTCTTATTTATGAAAAAAGAACAGAACCTCGGTCCATCTGTTGTGTTCTGTTGGCCAATACTGTGTCCTTTCTCACATTGGTTCCTTAGGCTCAGCTAATTACAGAAGCAGAAAATGAGGAAAAGCAGAAAGTTATGAAGGGAATCAGTGTAGACTCCGTAGAGAGAGAACGAATTTTGAATTGGACCCACTTAGGTCCAGGTCTTTAACAGCTGTGTTATCTTGAGAAAATTGCTTTACCTCTCTGGGCCTTGAGTCATATGACCTTCAGGCAAGGTCACGGCAAAATCTACCTTGCAGAATTGTAAGAATCAAATGTCACATGTATGAAACACCTGGCATGGTGCTTTTGATATTTGCTGATGTTACCCTGTTTAGTGTTGTTATGAAGGAATATCCAAGGCAGGGTAATTTATAAAGAAAAAAGGTTTATTTGGCTCAAGATTCTGCTGGCTGGAAAGTTCAAGACTGGCCATCTGGTGAGGGCCTCAGGCTGTTCCCACTCACAGAGGAAGGCAAAAGGAGCCGGTGTGTGCAGAAACCACATGGTGAGAGAGGAAGCAAGAGAAAGGCGGGAGGTACCAGGCTCTTTTGAAACAACCAGCTCTTTCAGGAACTCATGGAGTGAGAACTCACTGACCCCCAAAGGAGGGAATTAATCTATTCATGCAGGATCCACCCCAATGACCCAAACATCTCCCATTAGGCCACATCGCCAACACTGGGGATGAAATTTTAACAAGAGCTTTGGAGGGAGCAAATATCCAAACACAGAATTGTTCAACAATGATGGCTATTATTATGATTACTGTCTATCAGTTTCTAAGACTACACTTCATTTTAGAGATTTAAAAAAAAAAAGACTCAATCAACAGGAAACACAATGCCCAGGAAGACCATCTTCCTCCTGCTGCTCATTCAATAATAACTGTACATGTTGATGGAGTTGTAAGTCTTAGTCTAACTTGGGTTGTGGATTCAAGTGTTATTCCAGCTGCACCAGCTATGCAGCCCTGTCTCCTTCCCACAGAGCTGGGAAGCGAATGGACAGGTCCCCAAGTGGGGATCCTTCCTCAAACAGTCTCCAAGAGGAGTCCCACTAAGTCTCCACCCCAGAGGAGTCAGGCAGCCATCACAGATGGGAGACGCAGAATGAATTACTAAGAGTCTCCTAAATTCCAGACTCTGGGCCAGGTTGCAGGAACATAGAGATTAATAGAACATAGTCAGAGCCCTTGAGGGGCTGACCATCCGGTGGAGGAATGCACAGTGCAGCCAAGTGAAAAGTTGCAAGAGAGAGGTAGGTGGAGGCTATGGGAGCAGCTGGGAGGACACGATGACTCTGGCTGGGGAGATCAGGGAAGGCTTCAAAGAGGAAGTGATGTTTGGGTGAGCCATGAAGGATGTGCAGTATTTTACCACGGGGATAATATTGAGGTCTTAAGGGTTGAACATGTAACATCCATTTATTTCCTCCCTTCCTAAATGTGGAATCAATTGAGAAATAAGACACAAAAGACAAACAAATGTAGGTCCAAATGTCAGCTTTACTGCTGAGAAAGCCAACTGGAGAACGTGACTTTTGTCCTATGGTCAAAAGGGCATGCCAGAAAAAGGAGGAACTGTGCAGTGGAGAAACCTGACCAACACCACCTTGGCCAGGTAATCGAGGCCAATAGCAACAGCCATAAATCATGTCGACAGCAAGCACCCTTGACATGATATGATGAGAATGGCACTTTACCTCTGTGGTCTTTCTCCCCAAACTCAAAACCCCAGTCTAATCTAAGAGAAACGTCAGACAAATCCCAGTTGAGGGGCATCCTGCACATACTTGAGCAGCACTCCTCAAAACTGTCAACGTCATCAAAGACGAGGAAAGCCTGAGAAGCTGCCACAGCCAAGAGGAGCCTAAGGAGACATGACGACTAATGTAATGTGGTGTCCTAAGTGGGATCCTGGGACAGAAACAGGGTGTTAGGTGAAATCTAAGGAAACCTAAATAAAACGATGGCCTTTCATTAATAATAATGTATCCGTATGGTATGGGTGCATGCTGTTATTGCTCTTGTAGAAACATAAAGCCAGGGGACAGAGGTCCCCTCCCCCTGAGTGTGGGAGAGGTCACTGGGGGCCCTGGAAGCAGCCCCTGTAAGGCCAAGGATGTGGGAGGAGCAGGCTTCTGGAACCTTCCATCACTGCTGTGGCTGCGGCACAGGGCACACGCGGGGAAAGTGGGTGAGATAGGACTGGAGCTGAAGAGATGGGCTCAGGCAGGAAAACCAATGCATGCCAGGGCTCTGAGCCATTCTAGGGAGATATAAGAACTTCTAAAAGTCATGGTAGTTAGATTTTTTTCTGGAAAGGGCCGGGTAGTAAATATTTTAGGCTTTGTGGGCCAAGAGACAAAAGGCTTTTATGTAGGTACTTTCAAAATGGGAGAAAATTGCCCATTAACAAAAGTAATTTCCTGAAAAATAGCTGGAACAGATATTCTTGGACACTAGATAGATATTCGAAAGCAACTGTTAGGTGAGTCTAATGCAATTGTATAGCTTAATTCCACCCCATCTCAATTGTCACCCCCTACACACACTTTAGTGTAAGAATGGGTTAAAAAATTAAAGCAACCAAGGTAAATTGAGGAATTCTGAGGTCTACAATTGTTAACAAAATCCTCAGCAGTTACAGAGTTGGAAGCCACTGCCTCAGATTCACTTCTACTGTTTTGTTCTCTGTAGTTTTGAAGACTTTGGAATAACTGGTAATAAAAAATAAAATAAAACATCCCAGTATGGCAGTAGTGGCAGCACTCCAAACACCGTGGGGACACAACTGTGTCACTGCGATTTGTGTTACCCTGAGCATCAGGGAAAAGCTCTGGAAGGGTCCTGAGGGCTCTGTCTTGACAAATACTCCTCAGTTACAGCAGAAAGCAGCCGTGGACAATGTGTACACGAATGGGTGTGGTCTGTGTTCCACCGAAACTTTATTTATGGATGCTGAAATTTGAACTTCATATCATTTTTACATGCCATAAAATATTATTCTCCTCTTGCTTTTATCCCCCACCCATTTAAAAAAAGGAAAAACTATTCTTAGCTTCAGGACCCTACAGAGACAGACAGTGGGCTGTCTTAAAGGATGATTCTAAATAAACAATCCTATCAAGTCATTAGCAAATTACATACCTGCAGTACTTCCTCTTCATTTTCTAGAGCTTATGGTGATGTCCTCTCTGCACAGAGCAGCAAGGGCACAGTAGAGCCACTCGGTTTCCCCTGACCCCCCTTTTCCCGGCACGGTTCCCGGCATCTCCCTCCCTCCCTTCAAGCTTGGCTGCCGTCCCAGACAGCAGCAGGGTGAAACTCAGAGAAACTCTTAATCACTCTAAACTGAGGCAGTTCTGGGCTCCTGCCACCATTAAGAGAAAGCTTCTTTTAGCCTCCTGACTGGTGACAGAACTTGAAGAGCTCAACTCAGTTGCTATAACTCACTTCCTTAGCACCTCCCGACTCTGTCGGTCCTGGCTCTGAAGGAGTCTGTAAGCTCCCAGCCTCATGGAAAGGGACTTACAGCGTGCTCGAGGACAGTGCTACGTAAACAGCTGAGGATATAATACGATACAGTAGTGGCATGTCCGTAATTGTGATTTTGTAATTGAGTTGGTTTGCCTGTTAAAACAGGAGTTTTGAAATTAGATAACCACAGGCACTGCCATTCACAAGTTGCCATAGACTGAGCACTAGGTGCTGGATGAAAAGGGGAAAATAAAGAAAAGAAAACTAGAGCCCACAATGCTTCTTTAGTACTGAGCCTCAGGAATGATCTGGTGGGGTCGGCCCATTTTACAGAGCAGGACACTAGACCAGAGAGGTCAGCAGTTGTTCACGTCCACAACTAATTAGCAGCAGAATGAAGGCTGGACCCTCAGCGTCTCCCAGGCTGGGAGTTACATGGGAGACACACTTCTCTGATCAAACTGACCGAAACCACAGGGTTTACCTCTGCTCACACTGTCTCATGTTCCTCCTCTTACAGAAGTGGACATTAGGCTGGGTACCCAGGACAGCCTGGTATGCATCTTTGTTCCATCTAGCAGCATCCTTTTCACTCTCAACCATATGTGGCTTGAACAATTATATGGTCACCCTAGTATTCGGCCTGTTAGAGGGGGGAGGAAGTTAAGGTGCTAGATGGGACTGCTAGTGTCTGCCAGATCTCAGGGAAAACTAAAAGGCACGGTGTTCTGGGACCTGCTTTAAGACTGCTGGTCCACATTGGGATGGCTTGAAACCTTTTCTTCTCCCAGCTGCTACCAAAGTTATCAGTCAAGTTCAAAGGGTGTTTTGTCCTTTCGACTCTGCAGTGATTTTTCCCTGCACCCAGGCCTGGTGCTGGTTTCCCGCAGAGCAGCTCAGGAGCAGTGGCAGGGCAGGGGCAGAGCCACCTTTCAGCAAGTCTACACCACCGCTCCAACAGCCTGGGCCCTGGACAAATGGGGAGAGCATGGCCTATGCTGGAGAAAACCCTTTCCCCCGGGGAGGCTTTGAAATTGGTTGTCCTTTGAGAAACGCAAACACTAGAAAGGTTTATTTGGTGCTGGAAAACAAGGACCTAAGTCTTGAGAGAAGACTTCTTCCTTGCACTTACAGTGGTTCTAAGCATCCTAACATTCCTTTAATAAAATAAGGGAAGGTGAGGAGACACTGTTTTAAGCAGGTTTCCTAAAGTGTGGGCTGTAGAGCACCCGGAGATGGAGTGGGGCCGGGCCTGGCAAACGCAGATTTCTGGTCGCCACCTGGGACAGGTGGTCTTGAGAGATGCATCTACACGGAGAAGCCAGGGTGGTTCCAACACGCACCACACACTGAGAGACTGATGTTGGAAAGGTTTTCAGTAAGTCTCCGCGGGCCACTCCTCCATCTCTGTGCCTTTGCCTCTGCCTTGTGCTTGCTTAAGGGGCCTTGTTCCTCACGCCGAAGGTGAGATCCGGTGAGATCCTGGAGGATAGATTTCAATTAACGAAAGAAAGAATCGGTCAAAGAAGGGCAGAAGGGCACGAGGGAGGGACGAGGCGATCACACAGGCACCGGGCCCTGGAAGAACTTCAGGCTGCTCTGGCAGAACATCCCCCAACCTTGGGTACCGCAGAGTAACTGGCGTCACGGATTCCACACCCCCACCCCCAGATCACCCTAGTGGGTTCCGGGTCTTATCCCCGGTGGCCTCCCCTTCAGCCTGCAGCTTCAGATATCTGCTTCTACATGTGCTGTACTGTGAAAAAGATAAGGTTGGGAAATGCTGAGATTGTTCCTCCGCAAACATTCGCCAGCCTTCTCTTGAACTGGATGCTTTGGGGGGAAGGTGCTTCCAATTAGCTTGCTATTGAGTTGGACGAGGAAGTGATATCGTCTTAGACACATGTTTTGTTTTGTTTTATCAAATCCAACAATTGATACAAGACTGATTGATAGAAAGCCGGGTGGCTTCCCTTCGGAAGGCACTTTGTGTCCCTGGGTGGCCGAAGCTCACGATGCTAATCTGTTCTCCAGATCTCCAATCTTAGGCCCCTCTCCTGTCCCCAGTTTCTTTCTTTCCCGTAATCTCTCCCGGCCCTGGCTGTTTCCTGATGCTCTGACTTGTCAGCGAGGGGAGGGGAGGGGAGGAAGAGGAGGAGGAGGAGGGCCCGAGCACTCACTTCAACCGCTCTGACGGAGAGACCCAGGAAGGCAATTTGCTGCAGACCTTTCTAGTCCCACACAGACTGGACAGCTCGAGGACAGAGAAGGGAAGCAGTTTCTCCTCCGAGAGAATCATTTTTAAGACCTGTTTGCCCTTTGAGGCCCGTGTGACTCTGGAGGATGTGTGGGGCTGTATTTAACCTCGAACCCAAACCCATCCCTCAGCGCTGTGCTGTCTGGTTGCTCAGCCGAGGGACAGGCAGGCCGGCCTTTTGCTGTCACCCACGAAGGGGTCAAGGCAGGCCAGACCTGCTGGGAGCCCCGTGAACAAGATTTACTGGCAGCGAAGCCACCAACACTCCTTTTTCCAGGGCGAGAGTAACAGCAGGTGAGGCAGACGTGCCCCAGCCTGTCACTTTCCGCCATATGCTAACTTTTTCTGTGCCCGAGTAGCACAGTCAGGACATATGTCCGGGGAGCTACAGAGATGCTGTCGGCTCAGCACAGCCTTTGTCCAAACACTTTTTCAAGAACAAAAGCCTTTATTAATGCAACTCACTCCCTCGCACCCCAGACGCCAATCAGCCCCTTGATGGCTTTACCGACAGTTTCTTTGTTGTCTGAAGAGCATTGCGGGCCTTTCTGCATATCTTACAGACAGCGGGGGGCCAAATGGATGATAGAGTAAAAAAGTCCATTATTACTATGGCACTTTTATTGAGTTAGCTGTTAAAAAAAAGAATTTTCTGACAGTGATGAATATTGTAGTGGAGCGCGGTGATGTCACCCGAGGTTGAGTCTCTGCAAAAAAGTAGATCTGCATCTACAGCATGGAGCCCTCACTCAAACACACGTGGTGCATAGACAGACTAATTCCTTCTTTTGGGTTGCTTTAAAATGCTGTGGCTTTAGGGGGAAAAAGACAAAAAAAAAAAAAAAAAAGGGCAAAGTGTCAAAATGTAACACTATGTGGAATACTTTTAGGTGACTTTTCTCTTTCTTCCTATTGGATATATTTTTCAATTTTCTATGACAAGCATTTCTTACTATTATAATTCGAAAGAAGACACACTGTCCTAACACTGGATGTACTATAGTCTACACCGTGCAAATGAATTAACTTAGTGGCAGATGCCTCGTTAGGGGTGGGAGAGGGCAGGCACGGTGTTGTCACTCCCACGAATCGAGCAGTTGGAATCCAGCAAGCAAAAGTCTTGCACGGAGGTGGAACACCTTCCCTGAGGAACATGCCTGAGCCCACCTGGCCCTGGAGCCAGATTTTAGAAGCAGAGACTGTCAGGAACCACCCAGCAGCACTGATAAGCCAGATAAATGCAGGCTTCCAAAAGCTCACTAGGAGTTTGGGAATCTCGATTTTATTGCAAGTTACCATCAACTCTTCAGTCTTGGATATGGCGCCAGGAAAAGAGACTTGAAGAGGAAGAAAGGGAGATGAATGGGCTGTCTCTGGCCCAGCTGATTCTGTGTCTCTGCCCAGAAAAGCGGCCACTGTCAGCAATCCTCTTGGGGCTTGCCCCAGCCTGGGTTAGCAAATCATTTCTCCACACTCTGGTTGCCCTGAGCACAGATGGGGGGTTGCAGGGTAGAGGGTGCATGCTCAGACCTTTCTAGGTAAATGTATTAAATCATGTATGCCTAAAATAGGAAACTAATCAGAATTTTCCCTGTTGCCAACTTCTTGCATTGATCTTTAAGGGTGTACACTGGACAGAGGGATATTCAGATACTTGTTTGATGCACCAGATATGGTAGCTCTTTATCTATGCCAACCTTCTTCCAGGGACTTTCTTATATTGCAAACTGATCTACAATATAAGAAAGACTCTCTTGCAACTAGGGCTTCCTATAGGATTGAGAATTGTCACCCCAAGGCACTCATGCAGCCTTGAATTAGGAACTGAGCTGAGTGGAGAGGGAGGCAGGGCTTGCAGGCGGCTTTGTATCCAACAATGATAAATTTCAATCCCTGGATCACAGCTGGGTCAGTGTGTTCCTGGAAGCAACATTTGGAATGGCTACTTCCTGATCCTTAAAGTGTGGCTAAGGGGTGAGGTCCTGGAGCCCTGCAAATGGTACAGTGGCTTGCCGGCCCCCACATTTCTGAAGTTCCTGTCCATGACACTATTGGGAAAATAAACCTGCCTCTTTTCCTCTAGTGAGCTCAGAAAAGTGAAATAATTCTCCCGGCTGCAGAGTGGGGTTTGGAAGTCTTTGCAAAATTGGCTTAAGCTACTTGACCTCCACATTTCTCCATACGGAGCAGTACGTTACACCAATGAAAAGGTCTTGCCAGCAGCTGACCTGAGTGTACTCTGAATGTGGATTAATACCAAACTAGCACAGAGAGATACATGGCTCACAAATGAATCGAGATTTTTAAACTTGGAATTCGATGAACCTTGTTTTCAAAACCATCCCCTCTCTCATGCACCTCTGAGCCCCTCCCAGGGACTCTTCCTAGACGTCATTTCTTCATCTGGATGCTCCCAAGACAGAAATTACTCCCTTCATGTCAGGCATTCAGGCAAGACATCGTAACTCTCTGATGCCACTGGACACTCATTCATCCCTGATTGTCACCCTTCAGAGCAGCAGGATTTTGTAGGGTTGTCCATGTGCCAAGGGTGGGGTGGGACCCATCCCCACCTGCCCACCTGCTTTCAACATGGCTCCCCTTACCCGGCACTCAGCAGCCTCCCCCGGGCAGGTATTACCCTTCACTTGTCTAATGGCAAAAAGAAACAAACTAACCAAACAAACAACAGCAAAACCGAAGCCCCAGTTAAATACCTCGGCCAAGGTCACATTGCAAGGTGGATTCAGAATTCTTAAACTCTGTAGTGTCGCCCACTTCCTTCAGGATAAAGTCCACAGTGCTTAATGTGTGCAAAGCCTTTCGTGACCCGACCCGTTTCACCCACCCCCCACCCTGCCTCTCCCTGGAGGCTCCAACCCCGCTGCACTCGCCCATGTCTGAGACTCGCTGTGCCCGTCCTCAGCCAGACGCCTGACTCTTGCTGTTACCTTTGCTAGATCATCCTTCTCCGACCTGCAAGTCCTCCACCTCCTACACCTCCCGCTGACTCATCCCCACGCGGCCCCGGGTCCTCGTTCACTCCATCCGTCATCCCGTCTGCAGGCACCTGCTGTACCGACCCTGGCTCTGTGCCAGGGCTGAGAGTGCAGCAATGGGCCGGCACCCCCGGCCCTCAGCCGTGCCCACGGTTCAGTGAGGAGACACAGTTAGGCAGTGACGAGATGCCGTGATGGGTGAAGTGACAGAATAAGGGCAGGGTGTGGACTAGTCAGGGCTCTCCGGAGAAACACCCACAGGACATTTGTGCGTATGTGCCTAAAGGGATTGACTACAAGGAATTGGTTCCCACAATCACAGAGGTGTGCAGGGCGTGAGGTCTGCAGAGTGGTTGGCAGGCTGGGGACCCAGCGAGAGCAGACGCGCAGTTCCAGTCCGATGTCCCGGCTTGCACGCCGTCAGGCAGGACTGTCGCTTACTTAGGGGAGGGGCAGCCTTTTTGTGCTGTTGGGGCCTTCACCTGATTGGACGACGCCCAGCCAGATTAGGGAGGGCCACCTGCTTTACTCAGTTCACCCATTTAATTGTCAATCTCATCCAAAAACACCCTCATAGGAACAGCCAGAATAGTGTTCGACCAAATATCTGGGCTTCCTGTGGCCCAGTCAAATTGATACATAAAATTAACCATCACAGGGCACCATGGGGACACATAGGTAGAACTCCAATTCTGGAAATGCTCATGATCTCCCCCGCCCCGACAAGACTCCATTCAGTGTCCTTTCTCTGTCCCCACGGCCCCCATCGCAGCCCATATCCTACTGTGTCGTATATCGTGTCATACTCCCTGCCGGCTCCCCTGCCCCTCCCACTGCGCTGGGAACTCCCGGCTGTCCTTGCAGTGCCGTAAAGACCTTGCTGTGGAGTCAGACCAACTGGCTAACAGCCGGGGTCTCCTACCTTAGCTGTATAGTCGAGCAACTTAATGACCCGGAGACTCAGTTTTCTTATCTGCGAAAAGGGACAGTAAGAGTACCAGTCCCCACCCTTGCAGGAATGTTGTGAGGATGAAATGACGTCATGTATGTGAAGCACTCTGTGCTAGGCTGGCACATCACAGGCCCTCAAAACACAAGCGATTACCCTCGTTCAATGCTGAGCTCCAGCCGCGACACACTTCCCCAGACCAGGCTCACGACTGGACGCCCACGGCACTGCCCTGCCTCCCGGGTCCTGTCCTGCCTGGTTAACTGGACATGCCTGGGCCCAAGAGCAACTCGGGACTCTGTTCTTCCAGAACCTGGCTGGCACTGCAGTTTCCGGCCGACAGGCTCAGTGGGAAGGGCAAGTGTCTGATCACGCCTGCAGGAAGAGGGTGACAAGGCAGACAGATATTTGTGGAGGGCTGGCAGGGGGTGGGAGAAGAGCAGCTGGCCCAAGAACTGCTCCCAAAAAAGACTGAACCCTTTGTCTCTAGTGACCCGCACCGTCTGGCTTGATCCTGGTCAGGCACCTTCAAAAGGAGGAAACCCCAGGACAAGTCACTCTGGAGCATTTGATTTCCGCTTCAAAGAGAAACAGAACCCCGTGGAATGGCTCGGCGATGGGCAATTCCATCCTTTCCCGTCACTAAGGATTTTTCTCTTTCTGAGAACTTTGGAACTAGTTCCTCACACAGTCTGAACTCAGCGGTGTGCAAACGCGAAGGGTTTTCTTGTTCTCCTATCTGAGGCCATGGCACGAACCCGAAGGGAGCTCTGGGGCCCTGCCTCTCGCTAGCGTCTGTGTATCTCAGGAGCCACACCTACTGTATGTAGGGACAGTCGCCTCCCTGTGTACTCCAGGGTGGTGTCTTGTGACACAATATCTACATGCAGTAGGTGCTGCTTGCGCAGCTGCGTGGGAGAGCGTGCCCTGTGTAAGGCGGGCTTACGCGTGTTCCTTCAACACGTGTTTACTGATGCCCTGCCGCGGCCAGGCTCTGTGCTGGGCGCCAGGAATCCAGAGCTGAACCCGATGCAGACCTGCCTTCAAGGGACGCCCCGTCCATGGAATACAGACCCTGGCATAAGTCTCTGGTTTCACTTTTCTCCCTCCGTATGCTGTGTCTTACTTCTGCCCACCACAAAATTGAGACTACACTAGGAAGATTTCTATGGTATAGGCGTGGTGATTAGTTTCATATGTCGACTTGGCCGGGCTATAGTGCCCAGTTATTTAATCACTAGGTACAGCTGGGAAGGTATTTTGTAGATGTGGTTAACATCTACAGTCAGTTGACTTAAGTAAAGGAGATTAACCTCAGTAATGCGGGCAGGTGGGACTCGTCCAATCAGTTGAAGATCTGAAGGTCTTAAGAGCAAAAACTGGAGTTTCCCAGAGAAGAGAAATTCTGCCTGAAAACTGCGGCACGAACTCTTACCCGAGTCCCCAGCCTGCCGGTCTGCCTTATAGATCTTTCTGGGCCCTGTAATGTGAGCCAAGTCCTTAAAATAATACCTGCATAGATGCACACATGCATATATATACACATGAAAGCACACATATGCATAAATAAACATATATGTTTGCATGTTCTTATGTGTGTATCCTATTGGTTCTGTTTCTCCAGAGAACCCTGACAGATACAATCAATAGTGTAGGTGAAAAATCACAGGATTAAGTGATTTTTACTATTTGAGTCTGAGTCCCAGATCCATCACATACCAGCTCTGGGGCCTACAGAAATTTCTGGAAGGCCTAACATTCTCTTCAGAAATTCTCTTCAAGCTTTAAATTCCTCACCTATAAAGTGACAATAAACTACTTGATTGATTGATTTATTTTTTGAGACACCATCTCACTCTATTACCCAGGCTAGAGTGCAATGGTGTCATTGCAGCTCACTGCAACCTCAATCTCCTGGGTTCACATCGCCTAGCTAATTTTTTAATTTTTGTAGAGACAGAGTCTCACTGTGTTGCCCAGACTGGTCTTGAACTCCTGCCTCAATTGATCTTCCCACTTCAGCCTCCCAAAGTATTGGGATTACAGGTGTGAGCCACCACGCCTGGCCAAAATTTTTTTTGAATAACAATGCTTGCCTCACCTACTTCACAGAGGTGATATGAATATTAAATGACAGAGGTAAAAACACTTTTGAAACAATAAAATGCCATGCTCATGTCAGTTATTAAATGCCACGGGTTAATTTTTTCAGATGATAGCCAATCATTTCTTTTTCTTTCAGAGTTTGCAAAGTTGGTCTCCAAGTGGGACAGTAAAAAGAGGGTGCTCAGCGTCAGATGGGACGAATACAGACCCAGTCACAGTGAGTCACAGTGAGCCAGCTCAGGAGGTAATCAATGCACTGCCCCGCCTGGCTGTCCTTGTCCCTGCACCCGGAGGACCCAGGAAGACACAGGGACCTGTCCTTTCGGCTCACTGTTGGCATGGAGACAGAAGGAAAGAAGGTATTTGCTCCCTCAGTCCAGCAGTCTCCTTAGTCAGTGGGTGACCAGAGTCAGTGTGGCCGCTCCTCAGTTCTGTGGTGGAACCGTGTCCGGTAAGGTGGCTGCACAAAGCACATGTCCAAGGCTTGTGCAGCAGCTGAGCTACCCTGTGATTTGAGAGGCAGGGAGGGAACCGCCTGACCTACCAGAGCCTGAAACAGGCCTTCAGAGATGTGCATGTTGTCTGCTGAGGCAGGCATAGCATCACCTGGGAGGGGTGGCACCTCCTTGTGGATTAGCAGACGTGGGAAAGGCAGAGACAGAACTGGAGCACAGAATGCTGGTGGAACCACAGCAGAGAGTGTGCCTGTGAGCACAGCATCCTATGCGTGAGGCACTCTGTGCACACAGCACCCTGTGCACGAGGCACCCTCTGCACACGGCACCCTGTGCACGAGGCACCCTCTGCACACCCCACCCTGTGCACGAGGCACCCTCTGCACACGGCACCCTGTGCACGAGACACCCTCTGCACACGGCACCCTGTGCATGAGGCACCCTCTGCACACCGCACCCTGTGCATCAGGCACCCTCTGCACACGGCACCCTGTGCACATGGCACCCTCTGCACACGGCACCCTGTGCACGAGGGCCCCTCTGCACACGGCACCCTGTGCACGAGGGCCCCTCTGCACAGCGCACCCTGTGCACGAGGCACCCTCTGCACACCGCACCCTGTGCACGAGGCACCCTCTGCACACGGCACCCTGTGCACCAGGCACCCTCTGCACACGGCACCCTGTGCACGAGGCACCCTCTGCACACCGCACCCTGTGCACGAGGCACCCTCTGCACACGGCACCCTGTGCACCAGGCACCCTCTGCACACGGCACCCTGTGCACCAGGCACCCTCTGCACACGGCACCCTGTGCACGAGGCACCCTCTGCACACGGCACCCTGTGCACGAGGCACCCTCTGCACACGGCACCCTGTGCACGAGGCACCCTCTGCACACGGCACCCTGTGCACGAGGCACCCTCTGCACACGGCACCCTGTGCACGAGGCACCCTCTGCACACCGCACCCTGTGCACGAGGCACCCTCTGCACACCGCACCCTGTGCACGAGGCACCCTCTGCACACGGCACCCTGTGCACCAGGCACCCTCTGCACACGGCACCCTGTGCACCAGGCACCCTCTGCACACCGCACCCTGTGCACCAGGCACCCTCTGCACACCGCACCCTGTGCACCAGGCACCCTCTGCACACGGCACCCTGTGCACGAGGCACCCTCTGCACGCGGCACCCTGTGCACGAGGCACCCTCTGCACGCGGCACCCTCTGCACACGGCACCCTGTGCACGAGGCTCCCTCTGCACACGGCACCCTGTGCACGAGGCACCCTCTGCACACGGCACCCTCTGCCCAGGGCACCCTCTGCACGAGGCCCCCTCTGCACACCGCACCCTGTGCACGAGGCCCTCTCTGCACACCGCACCCTGTGCACGAGGCACCCTCTGCACACCGCACCCTGTGCACGAGGCACCCTCTGCACACCGCACCCTGTGCATGAGGCACCCTCTGCACACCGCACCCTGTGCATGCACGCAGGGGTGCAGGATGCAATGGGTGGGTGTGAGTAAACCAGCCCCAAAGCTGTCAGACAGCAAGCTCCCCTCCTCGCTGTGTCTGGGACTTGCTGTAGTTTTCTCCCTATCTACACAATCCAGAGGCCAACACTGCTGACTTTGCCAAGTTCCTCTGGCAGCCTGATAGCGACTTTACCATTTGCTCCCACGCTGCGCAGTTCAGGGAACTCAGCAACCGCCATTTCTCAGAAGCTTTCCTGGCAGCAGCCTCCAGGCCACCGCTTCTCTTTACACATCCTTAACGAAGCCAGTGACACCACACTTGTAGAGCCACAGGGCCAGGTGGCATTTGCCTGGTCTTCCAGGATGCCAGTCTTTATTCAAGCCAACAAATTAATTCTGAGAACAAGATGCTTTCCTCTGTAATCCAGACAGAGCCAACCCACTCCTCCCACGTGTCACTCTCACCAAACATTGCCCTGTCACTGGCGTGAGCTTGTTCGAAGCCCTGCCGCGCGTGGCCTGGGATGTCCTCATTTTCGGAAAGCTCCTGACCACACGTTTTTCATTAAAAATATTGACGTTATACTCATGTCCTCAAGACGTGTCATACTTTTCTTTTGTATTTGCAAAACTTCCCTGTACTAAACATTTTCTTTGTTTTCCAGGATCACCTCCATTGTCCCCCTGGAAAATCATAAAAGGCAAAGCCTTCATTAGCATCCACCATCAGCAAGCCAAGCCATTCCCGCACGTCATGGCTCTTGCTCAGTGGGAACTGCCTGCAGTCTCCAGCCCCACAACGGCAGCTGTTGCAGAGCTGAGACTCCTGGAGACAGCAAACAGTCCCCACACTGTGCCACCTGACAGGGCCACACAGTGTCACTGAGCCAAACTGGGGTGCGCTCATCCAGCACAGCAAAGCCAGACACTGAAACCAAGAGTTGCAGGCTAAAAAATTTTTCTTTTTAAATAACTTAACTTTTCTTTTCTTTTCTCTTTTCTTTTCTTTTCTTTTCTTTTCTTTTCTTTTCTTTTCTTTTCTTTTCTTTTCTTTTCTTTTCTTTTCTTTCCTTTTCTTTTCTTTTCTTTTCTTTTCTTTCTTTCTTTCTTTCTTTCTTTCTTTCTTTCTTTCTTTCTTTCTTTCTTTCTTTCTTTCTTTCTTTCTTTCTTTTTTTTTTTTTGAGACAGAATCTCGCTCTGTTGCCCTGGGTAAAGTGTAGTGGCGTCATCATAGCTCACTGCAACCTCAAACCCTGGGCTCAAGGGATCCTCCTGCCTCAGCCTCCCCAGTAGCTGCGACTATAGGCATGCACCACCACTCCCAGCTAATTTTTTTATTTTTTTGTAGCGACAGGGTCTTGCCCTTACTCAGGCTGGTCTCAGACTCCTGGCCTCCCGCCTCATACTCCTAAAGTGCTAGGATTACAGGCATGAGCCACCACGCCCGGCCAATGTTTCAGTTCTTAAGTGGAATATCAGCACATGCAACAGAGAGAGAGAGATCTTTCAATATGATTTCCTAGATTTTTCTGTACACCAAACATATTTTATTATAACAATTTTTTAAAAAATGATTGCTGAATAATTTATAGTAATTAAGTGCAGGAAACCAAAGTCTTTTAGGGGTAATATGTGGATCACTTGAAAGAAGCGTCACATGATTAATTTACCAAGTGATGAAGATTTTTTAAAAATCTGCTGACTTTTTCTAATCACATTAGGGGAAAGGGTCAAGAGGGGAGATGCTTGATCGAGGAGCCCCCTCCACCTCTTCTCCCAGAAGTGCTTTTGTATTGCAGTTCTTCTAGGTGAAGGAGGGAACATCACTTCCACAAGTTTTTTTCTGGAAGAGCAGGAAATGCTGGTCAACACCTTTATGAAATACTGTGGGCAAGTGGAGGCAGATTCAGGGGAAAGGTGGGCGGGTCGGTGGGGTGGTGTTTAAGAGAGGAGCAACCTTCGCCTTTAGCAGCTTTCTCAATGCAGACACCAGGAAAGGAAAAGAATGCACCCTACGCCGGCAGGGGAAGAAACGCTGCAGCAGATGCTTCCAGAGAAAATCGAATAGATCACAGCTGTCACAGAATGGTGAGACCTGCAAATAAAGCCTCGAGGCCAGGAGGCTAATTGGAGTTTATAATTTAAGAGGTGAACACAGCACAAAGCCCCAGAGGGACTGAGGCTTTAATTAAAGATGATCTTCCATAACCTTGTCCTTGATTTAAAAAGCACCAGCCCTGAGAAATGCTTGAAGAAATATGTGTGCCTTGTGAGATGGGTTTCTTGTCCTTTGAATCTTAGATACAGTGGGCCATTTTCCCACCTATAATTTGGCCCACTGGGATGGCTATTGGATTTAGGATTCTTGCTCAAGTACCACCCCCACCCCTGGCCAAATATGACCCCGAGAGGGAGAAACAATACAAACACATTTCAATATTAAAAAGTAGAAAGTGTAACACACAGACAACAAAGTTGTGTTTTTAAAAAGTTTTTATGGGTTTTTTGTTTTGTTTTGTTTTGTTTTGTTTTTTTAGATCCTTCAAACTCCTAACCATGGAATTTGAGAACTCAAGACTTCCAGGGAACAAACTCTTGTCCTTAGGGGCAGGTGTTCTGGTCCTGCTTCTAGAGATGTCTTCTAATTGTGGCCTCACAGGATTAGGCGTGCTGTCAGCTTCACTGAACCTCCCGGGCTGCACACTTGTAGTTCAGCAGATCAGATGAATGATAGGAACAGCCCAGAAGGAAGACAGGAGAAAAAGCAAGGGCCTTAGGGTAGTGGTCATGACTTTTTCAACTGAAAATGATCAAGGAAAGTTTTCTAAGTAGCTACATGCAGGATCTTCCTAATTATGGAATGGTAGTAAGGTGTATGTGTGTGTGTGTGTGTGTGTGTGTGTGTGTGTGTGTGTGTGTGTGTGTGCTCACGTGAACTCTCATCTTGCCATCATTCCCATTTCACAGATAAAGAAAACAAGGGGTGGAACCTGAGGCAGCACTGGGAATCACAGAGAGTAAACGTGGAGCTGGAGCTGGATACTGATTCCAAGCCCACTGCTGTCGACTGGCTGAGTGAGTGAGCAATCAGTTGTTGACTGGCACCACCTCTTTGCAGCTACTCAAGTTTCCAAACCAATGAACAAAGGACTTTTCTCCTGCATATGTCTACACTGTGCCAAACTTTTTCACATTAATTGCTCATTTGAACCTTTCTACCCCAAGGGATTGTCAGGGCAAGCGTTCTTAAGTTTACAGATGAAGAGAATGAAGTCCAGACAGGTTCAATCATTTGCCCAGACACAAGACAGGGTTGTGACAGACCCAAGTATAGCCCACATGAGCCCCATAGAAAACCACAATAAAGACCATATCCTACCCCACATACATACCCTCTTGCAAGGTATTGTTCTGCGCAAGACCTTTCTCTACAATGTCTGCATTTCATGAAGCGTTCTGTGGAGGAAATATTCAGATCAATGCACCAGAATCACAGACTGCTTAATCTAGCACCCAGTTTAGGGCCTGCTCAACACATATACCTATCACAAGATGGGAGCCAAAAAACTCGATCACCTGTGCTTTGCAATCCCAGATAACCATCTAACTTGGAATCTAAAGTTCCACCTATAGCCATAAGCTGTCCTGGGTTTAGCAGAATTGACTTTTGAGGCAGATTGGCTACCTCGAAATTGAAGTTTTGTCACTTACTAATGGTATGACCTCAGGATACTTCATCTCTCTGAGTCTCAGTTTCCTTATCTGTATAATGAGCATAACAGCAGCCTCCCGAGACAGGTACAATGGAGGATTCTGGGGACAATGAATCCAAGTGCACGGCACCCGGCACAGTGAGCACTTGATAAGAGGTAGCTGACGGCACCATCACTAGCTTGGGCTTGGTGATGATGACAGCATCCCTAAGTGAAAGTGGCCTGAGCTTGGAGAGGGATTCTTTACAAATCCTGCACATAGTTAACTGGACAGCGTGGATGGATACTGCATGGAGTACCCACAATTAATAATAAAAGGGAGACCCAGGCTCATCCAGAGCCTGTTCCTGCCACAATTGCTTTGGACCATCCTGAAAAGAAAAAATAAACCCATCCCTTTTGTCAGTATGCTACAGAGGGAAACCCATCCCACCTCCAGCTCCTAATTCTTCAGCGTGTCTTTGTGGATATATTTACCACCCTGCGTTGTCAAGATCCATCCGAATCCTTACTGACGGAGTTGGATAGTGTTTTTGCCCTGTTTTCTCACATCCCCCACAGCCACCCTTTGCAGATCAGGAGAGCAGGTTCCGGTGAACAAGTGCTCTGGCTAAACCTCTGCAGGGCTGGTTGGAATCGTTGCAAACACCCTGCAAAGTCACGTGGGCCCAAATGCACCGGCCAGCTCTTGCCGTGTTCCCTCAGCCTGGACACAAGAGTGAGGCTCCCAGGGTCCATGGCACAGAGTGCACCCGGCTAGGAGGACTCACTCATCAGCTCCACGACCTTTGCAAAAGTGTCTTATTTTTCAAATTTTATTTCCAGATTACAGGAGGGAACATATTCTTATCATGAAAAACCTCAAGTACTATGGAAAAGTAATAGACAATGAATGGTCTCCCCAACTCCTAACCCCATATTTTCACCCCAAGATAACGCTGATGACAGTTAAGGTAGACTTAAAAAAATGAATGTAATCATTTTTTAAAGTATATTTAAAATATGTATATGTACATTTAAAATAGGATTACATTAAATCCTCTCCTGTAATTTCCTTTTCGTTTTCAGTAATGCACCATGTTGATATCTTATTCTTTTCAAAGCTATCAATGGGCCTGGGTTGTTTCCTACTTTTTTCTAATATAAATAATACAGTCATAAAGAGCTGTTTACATACATATTTGCACAAGTATTAAGTACATTTTTAGAAGTAGAACTGCTGGATCGAAGGGCATTCACATGTTATCTTGTAATAGATATTTTCAAGTTGCCGCCTCAAAAATATGGTTCCAGTTTGTATACCTACCCTGCTCTGTCACTGTGCAAAGAACCTTTTGCAACCTGGCTCCTAATTGTATACACAGTCATGATGCTGCCCACATCGTAGGGCTGCTGTCAGAGGTAACTTAAAAGTGTTATGTAAGTAGCCCAATGACATCCAAATGACAATCATGATGGAAGGTGAGGGGACCTCCCTGTGGCTACTGAAACCTTACCCTGCTGGGGGCCGGCTAACAGCATCACTTCTAGTAACCTGAGCTTGTTTCCTGTGGGATTCTTTTCTTTTAACATCAGTGGCTGCAGCCTGGCCTCAGGACTGCAATCTACCATTGGGGGGTGGAGGTGAGACAGGGCCGCAGCAGCGTTATTTTACAAACCTGAAATGCAGTAGAGTGGGCAAGCTTCATCCACTTCCTTTTGGAGACTATTACCTCTGACAGCTCCAGGTAATTTAAAAGCTTTTATGAGGCCTTGGATGGAAAGCCAATGAAACTTCCAAACTTGGCCATTCAACATAAGCATCTGAACACTTAGTCATAAAACATTCTTTCCTAATCCACAGCAGACATTAACATTTACTTTTCCAATTACTAGTGAATAACCCCCCAAAGACTCTTCCCTAGAACTCTGACAACATGAAAATAATTACCCCCTTGGTAATGAAGTGAGTATCAGAGGGAGGCAACTGGGTTGATGAGTGGTTATGACTTCAAAGCCCCTTCATTTCTGCCTGGTTTTCCCTGGATAATCATTGAGTGAACACTAAGTTTGGTATTTTTTGCTGGCAACAAAAATGGGAATACCAGCTCTTAAGAGAGTTTCTGCCTCCAGGCTCTGGGGCTCATTAGAAATGTGGCTTTGTCATCTGGTGGAGTCACACTTAATCTCAGGTGGTGGGGGGGGGGAGGGGGCGGGTGGGGAGCCAGGACTTAAGCAAGGGAGAGTTCTGTTCCTAACGTCACATGTGCGACCTATTTTCTATGTGCAGTAGCACTAAGAAGTATTGTCAGTGTTTCTTCCGCATAAAAATCATAAATTAAGGAGAGGTACTTTGGATTAAATGAGACTTGTGATAAAACAGGAGCGAAAAGAGCAGTTAAGGACTTGCTTCCTCCTCGAAGTTGTGAAATGCTTTATGGCATCTGGATCCCCAGCCCAAATATAACACACTGGCTTTGCTTCCTCGCACAGCTAAGGAACAATAAAGGAATGCACAAAGTGTTTTGTCAAAGGACGAGGCATCCTTCTTATCCTTCCGGTCCTCATTTGTTCCCAGGGACAAGATGACAAAGGATGGGCTTTCCTGCCACGTGTTGCTCTGCATCGCCCACCAGTGTTCGCTTGCTGGTTTGATAACCTGCACAAAGGAGTGGGTTAGGGCGCCGGCTGTTGAAGCGGACACGAAGCTGAGGGGTTGGAGGCAAGTCCACAGCAAGGGCTTGTGATCACGACACCCAGGGGCAGAGCCCATCACGGAGAGCAGGGAGGAAGGGGAGACCTGGAACCCACCTCTCGAGCAGCCACTGTGTGCATGTGAGGTGGGGGACGGCCAGCCACAGCTTCCTTGCCAGGCAGGCTGTCCCTTGCTCCTGGGGCAGCATCTCAGGGAGAGGTGATCACCTGTGGAAGGAACCCAGCAGCGTGGAACACCTGGGGATGTAGGGGGAAGGAAGGAGACCAGGAAATGCAGTCAGGGTGAGGTCTGAGGCTGAGGACCGGGGCCAGAGCTTGACACCAGCTATTCCTGGGGCACCCAAGCCCGGCTTCCTGCATGCTTTGGCCTCCCTTGAGCCTGGATGCAGGGACTCCGGGCCCGGGTTCCTCATCTTTTCTAGGAATGCACATTTTGAGAACCCGATGGCAGCATGGACCCTCTGCTCTCCCAAATACTCATGCCTCTCTGACATTCTCTGTCTCTCTTCTTCCTGGCACTCTCTTTGGCTCCCAATCTCTCTCTGTTGCTCTCTGTGTGGCTCTGCCTCAATCTGTCTCCTCTTTCTCCCTTCCTTTCTCTGTAAGTTCCGTTTGACGATAGTGCACCTCCCATGTGGTTTTTTCAGAGGATGTGAGGACCTCATGAAGCCCGCATGAACTGTAGCTTTAAGAACTCCTAGCTTGAAGATACAAGTAGGGAGTTTCCAGCTCTAAAAGGAGCACAGATGTTTGAGACAGAAAACAAGATTCAGGAAAAAAAAAAATCTATGCTGTTTTTCTTTTCAATCAGTTTGAGGTTTTGTACGACTCCTCTCCCATCACCAATTATAGAAAGAGGTGATTCTCTAAGGCTTTGGGGTATTCTGTGAAGACAACACAAGCCTACACTATAGATTGTGCAGACTGGGTCCCCATGTTGGGATTACAAGCCAAAAAGAACAAGTTGCTGTCCCTAAGTGCTATATAAAAATATTTCAAAAAAGACAAATAATCTTATTTGTCCCTTATCTATGAGCTATCAGAAAGGAGGTCTGAGTCAGGAATGCTCCCTTTAAACAATCTAATTGGCACCAGAAGAGTAATGTTCCGCTACTAACAACAGAAAAACCAAACGGTAAATCACTCACTCACAAGCAACTTGTGACCCAGAGGGTGTGTTATTGGGTGACACTTTATATGGATCATTTAGTGACCCGACAAGAACCAATCTGGTAGCACCAGATATTCCCTGAGCTCAATTTCTATTTTTGGCTTCAGGAACCGCTGGGTGGACCACGATACTGCGAATAAATTAAGTTCACAAAACTGCTTCTAGAGTTTAATTTGGGAACTTCAAAATAGCAAGTGATGATATACTACTCATATTATTTAGACACGTGTTTTAAAGAGAAAGGGTTCAGGCAAGAACTGCCATTTGCCTGTCTTCGGTCCCTCACTCTTGGGGGTCATTCTACTGTAAATTCGAGGGATAAGAAGTTGCTCTTCCAACAGCCTTTTCTCCCTCTGGCGGCATTCACTTCATCTTGCTAACTAGGAGGAAAGGAGAAGGCAGCTTTTGCAAAAGCAAATTCCTTCCACAGAAGGACCACTTCCAGGCCTGAAATCTCTTTAAAGGACACTTCTGACCCTATGTAGTTGAAAACTTTTAATCAAGTTAGGATCTAAACACAAGAAAGTATCTGTTAGTTACAAAAATGACACAAGTGGCATTGAAAGAGGCCAAGACGACTGACCATCGTCCAGACTTGTGTAGGGTCTGAGTTTTACCCTGCTGTAAGCTAGCAAATGAGCCTGCCAGCTTCATGGATGCCAGGAGAAGACCTGACACTCCCAGGTCAGAAAGGACAGTTTGTTACTCACAGCAATAGCAGTGGCCAGAGCAGCAGCATTTTTTGGTGTTGATTTCCTGACTCCCAAGTCCCCTAGGGTGTTGCAAAGAAGACCAGACGACACTGCACATGCAAATCTTTTATAATAAGCAGTAAGCTTTGCTCTAGAGGGAGACACTATCTCTAACTTCCAAGGCTGTTTGCCATACTTACAAATATTCTTGAAAAGATGGTCTGGAACAAAGGCAGTCTGCTCACAAGACATGCAGAAACATGAGAGACCCGTGTAGAATTGTCTCCCAAGAGCTTTAACGCTGAATTAGGACCAGGTCTATACAGCAACTATGTTAAAGGAGCACTTCATTGTCCATGCTTGGCAGGATTATCCACCTCTAGACTCCACTGGAACAGGCGAGCCCAGAGAAGACCACCCAGCCAGTTGCATTTAACAGCCCACTGAGGAGGAGAATGAACATGAAGCAAACATGTACCAGAGACAAATCTGGGCTTATTTACCAAATTGACTCAATGAAAGCTCCAGAAAAGCAGGTTTCCAGGACGTAATTGGTAGCTGTTTTAATATCGGTACCTTACTGAAATGTCTGTCTAGTGTGTTGTGGTGGGAACACCCATAGAGCCAAGAGAGGTAGAAAACAATCCAGTCTTAAAAGAACAATTCATCCCCAGGCATGACATACCAGTCAACAAGAGAGGACTATTCAGCATTCACGGAGGCATAAGAATGCTTTTTAAAAGCGAAGCTTTTCCAGCGTTTGTTTCTGAGTGGGGGTGGAAGGGAACTCCATGGAGCCCGGACAGTTCTTTCTCACTCATGGGAGTCTGTGAGATGCCACTTAACTTTTAACAGGCAAATTATAAACACACAGTAACTTATACCCCAAACCCCAAAGGAAATGAGGTTAGTTCATAGTAAAAATTCTCCAGGATCATTTGGGTTAAAATAAATTCAAGTAAAGAGAAACCAGTGGAGAAAAATACTAGTATCCTTGTAACCAATTTGAAACCGGTTTTCAGAAAGGTCCGGCTACCAAATAACGAGTTTTACTATTTTAGACAGACCCCAGACCAAGGTTCTTGCCACCCACAGGACCTCCCACCATGCCCTCTTAGGGCGTGCAGTGCCATTAATTGAATCCTAGGAGGAAGCGGACAGGGGCAGTAGAACAGCATTCCCAAAGGGGCTGGATTCCAGGGAAGGTTCCCAGGAAGCAGAAGGAAGTAGAGTGGGGGTGGGGATGTGTCCTGCTCTCAGGAGTGAGGAAGAGGCTCCCTCCATTCACAAAGCCTCCCCCCCCTGCCCTGCCAGTGCAGGGACCTGGCTCACTGTAGGTGCAGCTCCTGGGTTTCACTCCTGTGTGTGGAACTGAGAGGAACCCCTCGAAGAGGCAAGAAAGCCTAGTGGTTATGGGGCTTTGGAGTCACATAGGCTTGGGTTTGAATCTCAGCTCTGTAACTGCCGCTCAGGTAAGCTGCTAAACCTCTCTGAGTTTATTTTCTCATCTATAAAATGAGGGCAATGCAACCTACCTCATAAGATTAAGGTTAGGACTAAATGAGGCAGGCACGTACGCGCTCAGCCCAGTGCTAACTTTATTGTGGCTGTTGTACTTGGGAGCCAGTCCACTAGATTTCCCGGTGTTCAAGTGAGCCCCTTGGTTCTCAGGAGTGAGGAAGAGCCCTGCAGGTGGCTGTTCAATGAGACTGAACTAGAAGGTAGAGCCATTCCCCTAGTAAGGAGACTCTCTGTATGAGAAGTAGCCAATGTGCTAATGTCATAGCTGCCATCTGCTATAATAGTATAAACGTGGAGATCTGAGGTCAAACTGGTGTGACCAACCATCCGACAGCATAAGAACGACCCAATGGCCTGGTAGTGCTTGATCTAGGGAGCCTGGAAAAATGCCCTAGCTCTGGTCCTAGAGATGCTGATTTAATTAGGACTGAGGCCCAGGCTTCAGTTGTTTTTAAAGCTTCCTGGGTGATCCAAATGTACACTCAGATCGAAGAACCACTACTGTCGCTGGGGAGAAAAAAGTGAAGTTTTCTTTAAGAATCTTTTGTCACAGTTATTGAATTGGCAAACACATACTAATCTCTTTGGTGGGCCAAGCATAGGACCAGATATTTAAGTCCTGTCTCAACCTTAAGGATCCTGTAGTCTAAGGGAAGAGATAGCACGTGGGCACACAGTAATGACACCGTGGATGCATGCCACGACACGGCAAAGGCTGGGGCTGTGGGTGAACACACTCAGATGGGATCTAACCCAGCTCTCTGCATAGAGTCTGTTGGCAGAGAGCGAGTTCCAGGCCAAGGCAATAGATTTTACAAAGCCCCAGAGGAGAAAATGCATAGGATGTCCCAGAAACCCCAAGGAACTCAGTGGAACTGGACATTAGCACAAGGCCAAAAGATGAGGTAAGGACAAAGTTCTTCACACAGCTTGCCGAGGGGGGTTGGGTTTTAGCAGCGGGGTAGTGATGAGATCCTTCTGGCTCCCGGGTTGAGAACAGACCAGAGAGAGACAAGTCGACATGGTGCCAAGATGGCTGCAGCAATCCAGGGAAGTTGACCACGGGACAGGTTTGAGAGGTATTCGCAGAGGACCAGCTTGGTGACAGGGCATGCTGGGGAGTCAGGGAAGAGCCCAGGCTTCTGGCTGGAGCTCTTGGGGGATTAGGTGAGGCCAGGCCCTGAGCAGGGAGGGAAGGGGCAGTGGAGAGCGTGTGCACGGTGGGGTCAGACAACTTTTGAGGAAGTTAATTCTTGCTTCATCTGAAGACCATCATGTAGGCTGCTCAATCAAGCCCAACAGACATCCTGCAAATTCTGTATTCTTCTGATTTTTATGGTGCATGGCATCCTAACAATAATTGGAGTATTTTATGAATTTGAAATCTTTTTGAGGCTTTCTATCAAATGGGAAAAAAGGGAATTCTGATTAAATGAGAGAGGCATGGTCTAGGAGTGCTGGAGTAGAAGCCAGGCAGGGCGGAGCATACAGTGTTCATGTTCTGTTTCTTTCTCGGCCCACGAATGTGTCCAGGCTCTTTTGCTTTCACCACCTGGTCTGAAGACATCTCAGGTGAGGTCCAGGATTAAATGCCTAAAAGTGCCTTGAAAATGAAAAGCTAGATACAGGTGCTTGGTACTCTCCTCTGCAGAGAACCCGACAAAGCCCAACCATCGTGGTAATGTGTCTGCAAGGCATCCATGGAAACAGACTTGTAGCAGAGGCATCCATGGAAACAGACTTGTAAGCAGCTCCATTTATTTGAGTAAATAGCTTGTAAATAAATCATTGGTAAACATTACAAAATTAAATACATTTTCGAAAGCTTGCCAGTATACGTAAAATTCACAAACATATTTCTCTTAAAAAATAAAATATGTTCAGAGCACCCTTGATATAAAATGCCTGACCCCCATCCTTGGACAGGGCCACCTGGGGACGTCTCCCGTAGGTAGGGTTTCTGTGGGAGGCAGCAGGGGCCTCCTGGAGGGAAGGAAGAGTTTCTACTCTTAACCTTTGACCCTGCCCACATCTCAACTAAATTTTGATTTTGTAACCAAGAGGGGCAGGGCAGGTGCCCAGGCCTAGCTGTAAGCACGGGGATCAGGGTGCACAATTAGCGCCAGGAAAGCCCAAAGTCCTCACCATAATAAGCCAATTGAGAGAAGCAGGAAATGCAGTCTCCACACTTCCAAACCAGCAAATGCTCCCCCACTAACGACTGTCTTAAGAGAAGGCCGGGCTTTCTTACATTTACACTTCTGCAACAAGCCATTCACACCCTCCAGTCTGCTGCAACCAGGCATAGAAGGGACCTATTTCTAAGGAGCAAGACAGTCTGCTAACTTCCTTTTGATCTGCTTTCCCGGGGAGAGAATAATACAAAGTATTTGGTTGAAAGCAGAGAATTCGTTGCTACACAGGGCTTCCTTCTTCCATTGCAAAACACTGCTCAGATAGCGTAGGCATTTCTCTAGAAATCAGGTTAGTTCTGCAAATTAAGGGTTCATAAAACTTTAAAAGACCACAAACAAGGCGATAAGTACATGACCTGGCAAAGCATCCCAACCAATGAAATAATATAAAGTCCATAAATTAAGCCCTTGACCAACTCAACATTTTTGTAGTGTAGCTCATTAAAACAGCGGATACACTGAATTCTTTCACTTTGGTGCATAAAGTGAATGTTGACAGACAGCAGCAGTCACATGAAGAATGCCTGGCGGCCTCTAGAAAACACATGTGCTGGGACCTCCAATTCAAGGACGACCACAAGTTTATTCCATCCATATGAAATAAAACTCACATCTACATTTTAACTTAGTTTTGCATGGCTATATACAAGTATGAGAGATTTGACAGCTGAATCAAATATACAACTTGAGAAAAAAGTATTATCAAACTAGTTGTAAGAAAGCCATCTTCCCTGTATCGTAAGGTACCTAAACATCTGAGTCCTTTCAGAAAATGTTGCCTGGCCCGGCCCATCCTTGGACGTCCACCTGCTTTGATAATCCTTGGTTGGGCTGTGGCCAGAGTTGTGATATCTTTGCTATTAAAATATTACACTAACAAAAACCTTAAAAAAAAAAAACGCTCTTGAATAAATGCCTAATAGATTCCCCACACACACCAAAAAAAAAAAAAGTTGCTCATAAGGACAACTATTCTGTAACAAAAGTCTTCATGAAGTCCAAATCCCAGGACCCTGTCTTCATCTCTGGGAGAGTTCCACCCTGTTCCAGCATCATACACTCTTCTTCTGCGGAGGGCTCAGTTTCCTCATGCCTCTTATCCGAGAAAGCAGCTCTTTGATAAATTCCTAAAAGAGATTAGATGAAGTTAATATGAGTGGTCACTATTAAAATCTGTGTTTAAAAATCTGCTTAAAGTAATTGATATCAATTGCAGTTAACATTAGTCTGACGAATTTGTTTGGATATGTTAACCCCAACTGGTATAATACAGGAAATTTTTAAACAAATGAAGAGTACATAAACTTCACATCACAAAGCCTTCTTACTGATCTACTCTCCAGGCTACCTTCACTCACTGAGGAATTTGTGTGTACACCGGTGCTACTCAGTCCTGCTACTTATACAAATCATCTGGGGGTCTTATAGATTCTGAGTGAGCATATCCAGGTTGGCGTCTGAGATTCTGCATTTCCAAACTAGCTTACAGGTGATGTCAGTGTTAGTTCCTGGACCACACCAGGAATAGCAATGCTAGACCAGTGGCTCTCAAATTTGAGTGTGCATCAGAATCACCAGGGGGACTGCTTTGGTTTGAATGTGTCCCCCAAATTTCATATGTTTGAAATGTAATCCCCAAATTCATATGTTGATGACATTTGGAGGTAGGGACTTTGGGAGGTAACTAGGATTAGATAAGGTCATCAGGGTGAGGTCCCCATGAAAGGACTGGTGGCTTTATGAGAAGAGGAAGAGAGGCCTGAGTGGACACGCATGCTCTTCTTGCCCTCTCACCATGTGACGACCTCCACCGTGTTATAACACAAGAAGGCCCTTGCCAGATGCTGGTGCCATGCTCTTGGACTGCCCAGCTTCCAGAACCATGAACTAACAAAACCTCTATTCTTATAAATTACCTTGTCTGTGTTATTCTGTTACAGCAACAGAAAACAGACTAAGACAGAACTTATTAAACCACAGAGTGCTGGACCCCACCACCAAAGCTTCAGAGTCAGTAGACCCAGAGTGGGGCCTGAGAATTTGCATTTCTGGCAAGCTCCCAAATGACACTGGTGCTACTAATCCCCACAGCATACTGAGAACCACTGGTCTAGACCTCACTAAGAGTCTTTGGACTTTTTTGACTGCAAACCATAGGTAAAAGAGCAAAACAAAATGAAGCCCAAAACTCATTTTACATTATAACTGAGCACCTACAGACACACTCCTAAAATTAAAATTTACAGAATACTTACTACATATAATACTCTAGTATTTTCCTACTCTAATTTCACTTACAAAGTAATGCAGGGGGAGACCCACTAAGGATTTGATAACCTATAAATGGATTAGAACCCAAAGACTGAAAAACAACCTAGAATGGTTCCTACTTTATGCCATCAGGAATCTGTCGTTGTTGCCTGCTGTTTTAAAATGTTTGGCTACCAAATAAGTCATATATATTGGGTAATAATCAACTCGTCTTGACAAAGCTGACAGCCAGTCAGACTTTCTGGTCAGCAAGTGACAGCCTGTGAGGGACAGAACTGAGCACGTCAGGGACCACCTGAGCAAAAACACAAGAAACCTTGCTCTCCACTGAGGACTTCTGAAAAACAGCTCTCAGTCTCCCTGTACCAGTTACAATTCTCAGTCCCGAGCTCCCAGACTAAATGAGCCCTGTACTACCCTCCAGCTCTAAAACACAATAAGCTTAAACATTTACTATTTCATTAGCCACCACAATTTTTTAAACAATCTTTTTGCTATTATAAAAATAATATGTCATTTTTCTAAAAAAACTGGAAAATACAAACCAGCAACAATGTAGTCCTTAGAAGTAACCACTATTAACATATTTTCTTTTATGGATACTGTTTTGACCTAATTAGGATCATACCATATAAACATATCTTTTTTTTCACTTAGCATTATGCCAGAAGCTTTTTCCCATAACATTAAAAATTAATGTTAATGGTTATACAATCCTTTATTATATGGATGTTGTACAGTCTGCTAAATACCCCCGTCAATGAATATTTGGACGGTTCCTGGCTTTTCAAAATGATAAACACTGGCATAGTTAGCATCTTTGTGCATAAATCTTTGCAGGTTGGATTATTCTCTTTGGAGAGCTATCCCAGAAGAGGGTCAAATGACATAAATATTTTAATCATCACTGTTTCTGAACTTGGACAGAATGGAGTACAAGTGAAGTAAAATGGAAGTCCTATTTTAATTTTCTGAATACTATCCAACTTAAAGAATTTTCTAGGATGAAATAATGCCATACGTTCCCATTTGTAATTCAATTTTCATTTTGAAAAGTTAAATACATTCCCTATTGCCTCTTTTACTATGTGGTTTAACCAATGTATAGTATTCTGCATATACAGTTTTAATTTAGTCATTTTTGGAATCTGTTATGCAAATGACTCCTGCAAAAAGTTTCAGAGTTTTGGTATTTGAGTGTAAATTTCCATTTTTCTTTTTTATCAAGCAAAGGTCAGAATCACAAACCCTGTAATCTACCTTGTTGATAACTCTGGTAACTTTTCTGCACTATTTTAATAACATATTTCACAAAGTAAAGACTAAAGCCACATAAGAAATATACTCCAAATTACAAACCTTTCTCTTCAAGACAAAAGTAATTTGATAATTCAAATCAAATTCAAATTTTTTTAAAAAATTGATCATTATGTGCGTAAATTTCAGAGATTAAAAAGTTTAAATAAATGATGTAGTTTGTCCTGTGCTTATGATATATTAATATTAATGAAAAACTCAGTTTAAATTTTACATCAACATAATTTATATGTCTATATCATAATATACTATATTGTGCATAATGTGCATATTTTAAACTGTTCATTAAATTTGCATAATAGAGTACTCAGCTAAGCTAAAAAATAGCAAGACCAATATTTATTCTCCTTATAGAAACTTGGCAACACCACTTGCACAGAAGGATTTTGTTATTACAGATGATTCTCAAAGAAGATTCAAGGATCTCTAGTCAAAAATACTTTGATGGTTCTTGGTTTCTATTACTCAAAAGCACTCCATCTCCATAACAACACATTTCATTTACTCCCCCAAGAAAATCACTGAGACTTGGGCTGGGGATGCTGATTTAGTCAGAGCAGGGCTGTCCCTTTGAGAAAATGACCTGTGAGTTGGGACCCGAATTGACAGAGAGAGGCCAGCTTGGGAAGATCTGGGTGGCCTAGGTCACAGCACGCGTGCAGAGCCTTGGGGAGAAACAAGCAAGAAAGTGGGTGTGCTTGGTGCGGAATGGCCAGGGTGAGCATGGTGCAGCAACGCTGGAGGTGCTGGGCCAGGTCACCAGGGCGATGACAGAACACTGCTGGCACAGTGGGAAGCCACTGGAGCCTTGGAGTAGGGGAGCAACAACATTGGATTTATGTTTTTAAGAGATCCCTTTGACTGCTGTGTGAAGAATGGGGCTCAGGAAGACAAGAGTGAAGGACAGACCAGTTTGGAGGCATCGCAGTGCCCCAGACAAGGGAGGCCGGGGCTTAGGGTACCTTGATGCAAACCCTCACGGAAATGGTAGATTGGGTACCCATTTCGGAGGCAGAGCCAATAGACCTTGCTGTTGGACTGAATGGGAGGGGAGGACAGGAAAGAAGGGAATTAAGGTCACCGTTCTCTGCAGCTAGATGACAAGGCGGTGCCCTCTGCTGAGATGGGGGATAGCTGGAGGGGAAAAAACAGATTTACAGATTTGTCATGAGGTGTCAAGATGACAGATACATGTGACTTTGGGTCTCAGCTCATGGCTGAAGACGTTAATATGGGCACCAGCAGCATCTGGATCAGTGGCTTTCACCTTCAAAACACAACAAAACAACAAAACAACGATGTGTGACCCACAGAGATACCAGACTGGAACAAAAGTTTCCTGAAAAAATATAACTCTTGCTATTAATATTTTATTCTGAAAAAATGCAGGTGGAGACCAGCAAATGGGATCCATCCCATAGTTTGTCAACACACAACAATCTAGACCTGGACTGTTCAATACAGTTGCCACTTAAATTGAAATTAATTAAAATAAGTAAAACTGAAAATTCATTTTGTTAATCATACTAGCCACATTTCAAGTACTCCATACCCACGTATGTCTAGTGGCTACCATGTTGGATAGAATGACTTGGGAAGTATTCTTTCCTTTTCATGTTTCTGGAAGAGATTATGTAGAGTGGTTGTGATTCCCACCTTGGCTGTCTGGTAAAATTCCCCAGCGAAGTCATCTGGACCTGGATTTTTGTTTGTTTGTTTGTTTGTTTGTTTGAGGGGAAGTTTTGAAACGTTGTATCTTTTAAGAAATTTACCTATATGAGATAGGAAAAACAAAACTGTTTTGCCTACTCTCACGGTCAACACAGCACATTTCCGGCCATCAAAATGTGTGGGGAGGTTTGCAGGGGGCGGGGAGTTTCCCTACACACCAAGCAGCTCTTTAGCAGAGCCAATGGTGCAATTCAATTCTGACACTATTTACTTGGAGTTAAAGTTAGAACACCCTGTCCCACAAGACTGCCCCCCACTTCAGATGCCAATTCCAGGTCTCAGGTTGTGACCTATACTTCTGACTGACCGGCTACAAACTGAGTTTCCGATGGCCCCTGCCTTGGCTGCAGTAATGTGCTAGAGCAACTCACAGAACTCAAGGAAACACTTACTTACCTTTATTGGTGTATTATATTAATAAACGATATGATAAAGGATACAGATGAACAGCCACATGGGGAGATGCACAGGATGGGGTATGGGGAAGGGGCGCAGAGCTCCCACCCCCTCTCCAGGCACACAAACCTCCCCGCACCTCCATGTGTTCAGCAACCCAGAAGCTCTCTGAGCCCCGTGGTTCAGGGATTTTCGTGAAGGTTTCATCACGTAGACAGGATCTATTCTTAACTCAATCTCCAGCCCTTCTCTCCTTTATGGAGGCTGAAAGTTCCAAGCTTCTACTCATGGCTTGGTCTCTCTGGTGACCAGTCCCCATCCAGAAGCCCACCAAGAGTTGCCTCATTACAACAACAGATGCTCCTGTCACCCCAGAAATTCCAAAGGACAAGGAGCTCTGGGTCAGGAACTGGGGTCAAACAAATGTTAGAACAAAAGATGCACCTCGCACCCTTACTGCTCAGGAAACTACAAGGGTTTTAGAGCTCTGTGCCGAGAACCAGGGGCAGAGATCAAACACGTACTTCTTATAATATCACACTGTCACACGCCTATTTCCCTTTTGTTGAATTTACTGGCACAAGGTGGTTCATCATATCTGTAGACACTATGATGGAGTCACCTCTCTCATTCCTGACAATTTGTCTTCTCTCTGTGTCTGTTATCAGTTGTGTTGACCTTTCCAGAGAATCAGGTTTCTTTTACTGATTTTCTTTTTCTATTTCACTGATTTATGTCTTCATCTTTTCTATTTCCTTTCTTTACCCTACTCTAGGTTTAATTTGTTCTTCTTGATTCCTCAGGTGGACACTGAGGTCATGATCTGAGACCTTTTCTAACACAGACATTTGTTGCTGTATGTTCCCCTCTAAGCACTGTTTAGTGGCATCTCACAATTTTGATATGATGTGTTTTTATTTCCATTCAGTTCAAAATAGCTTCTAATTTCCCTTTTGATTTCTTCTTTGGACTATAGGTTATTTAGAAATGTGTCATTGAGTTTCCAAATATTTGGAGATTTTCCAGGTATTTTTCTGTTACTGATTTCTAATCTAATTCCATTATAGTCAAAGAACATACATTATATGACCTGAATCCTTTTAAATTTGAGACTTGCTTTCTGGCCCAGAATATGTAAAAAGCCAGGCTGTCTCTAAGCCGATGTTTCACTACTGCCTTTACACAGCCTCTTCCCATGTAACTAGGGCTTGCCCTGAACAGGCTGAAGGAAAGGATGAACACAACTGCTTCCCCCGTTGCAGGATTTCCAAATGAAAATGGTAATTTATTTAAGGCAATTCTCTAACCACAAAGAGCAGGGTCTTTTGCAATACTCAAAAAAGGGCACTCGACTCCTTTTTGACCTTTCAATCCCTGGCCAAAAGGGCGGGTGAGGACAGACGAGGGACCCCCTGGCGGATGTGGGTTCTGTACTGGGATCTGGCACTGGCTGTGCTCAACCAAAGAAGAGAAGGGAACGAGCTCTGCTGGAGGCCCTCTCTCGGCAGCCTCCTTACATGTCACCACACTAAATCCACGGTAGTAGAGGTTTTACAGTTCAGAAAAACCAGTGTTCCAGTTCATTGCAAGTCATTTGCCTAAGGTCACAAAGCAAATATTTGAATCATGTCTCTTGATGCCGACGGAGTTTGTGACGTGTGTACTGAGCCCCCACTGTGCCAGACTCTACCCAGGTGCCGAGAGGCAGAGCAGAAGGCGGCAGAGGCCCCGCCTTCCAGGAGCTCCCAGGCCACTAGGGAGGACCTCAGCTTCCACCTTAGGAATCAGGGAAAGAAGAGTGAACTAAACCCAGAGCGGGCCCTGCCAAGGTCAGGCATGGGCCACAGTGCTGGGTGTGGGCACAGGGGCCCCGCGGAGCCCCTGCCGGGCCAGCTCAGCTTCTCCTGCACTGCCTCCCACGGCAGATGACAGGGCAATAGAGGGTCACAGCTCCAGGAGACCTCGAAAGACTAGAAGCTCTGGATAACAAAGGCCACAGAACCCAGAATGTCTGCTCTGGGTGGGCTGGCTCCCTCTCCCTCTCCCCCCCTCCTCCCTCCTTTTCCTCTCCTTCTGCCGTCACTCCTTGAAGGGAAAGTTTTTAAACTGTCTCTCCAGCAGTTTCTAAGATCTGGCCATTCCAGTTTCCTAACAGTTGAAATCCTATTTCAACTAACTGCCAAACATTTGCCCTGACCCATCTTTCAAGACAAGCAGCTTTGAAGAATGCCTCAGCAGCTTTTGTCCAAATGCTCCTCAAAACGCTACCTCAGAGACCCCAGGTCTGTACCTTAGAATCTGCATCCCAGCCGCCGTGCCCTGCTGGACACACCCTGCAGGCACAGAAGGAGGCTGGGGCCCTGTGTCCCAAGGACTGGGACTTGTACGGTGATGCAAGAAGCAGAAACACAGAAGATAAAGACCTTGGATCACAAACATAGGAGGATCCTTTGAAACAAATGCCTAAAAAAATCTTAATGGGTTTGTTCCTGTAAGGAAGGAGTCATCCTACAGGCACATGGTAAGAAGCAGTGTAGACACGTGGTGGGGAGAGGCATTCTGGAGCCAGATGACCTGGTTCCAATCCTCATGCTCCACTTAAAGACTAATCATTTTAGTCTCTGTTTTCCTTTTGTGTAAGTGGGAGCAATGACAATAAAGGCTACCCGCAGGGCTGCTGTAAGAGTTAAATGACCGAATGAATTAATGCATGTCATGTGTTTGGGGATGTGCTCAGACGGTAGTGAGAGCTGTGCAAGTGCTCACCCCTGTCACCGTCATCTCCATCGGGACCACGCTGAACTGTGAGATAAGAACATATCCAGTCCATACAAATTCAGATCAGTAATACGCTACTCTGACTACACTAAGAAAAGGTAGCCTTTCTGCTCCTCCCTGTCCCTGTGGGAAAGTCTGACGATGAAGGCAGGTGAGAATTATGTGACACCAGTGAGACCATGCTCAGTCCTGGGCACAGACGCCAGGCTGGGAGCAGCACACACGGGTTTCTTCTGAGGAGGCTGTCGGTCACCCTGCAAACGTTCCTCCCTCTGTGCTGGTCGGCTCTCCCAGCTTTAGGCGACAGAGGATACGATTGCTGAGAAAATCCACACTGGCCTTTCTCAGCCCTGCCTGGTCCCACGCTGCGGTTCCCAGAGCACCTACCTCAGCAGATTCCCTGCCCGTGGCCTCTCCTCCCTGCAGTCTGAGCAATAACCTGCGCCCACAGCCAGCCACTCCACAGCCACTTCCACTGCGTGACTTCCGCCCTCAAGGGACTACAAGTGGCTACAGAGTGTATTTGTTCTTCACATCATGAAGTGTTCGAAATGGGCTTGGAAACATTCCTTCAGCAGAATTTCCCAATAGCTCCCTCCCATCGACACACACACACACACACACACACACACACACACACACACACACACACACAGAGCAGCAGCAGCACCAACAAGCACCTCCTACTCCTTTAGCTCTTCCTTCTCCTGCTGTCTGCTCTGAGCCTTTGCACATGGCCTCTATCGCTCTGCATGTGGAGGGAGCCGACCCTCCCCTCCACCAAACCTCCCTCCCTTAGAACAACTGAAAGCTTCCCTTCTTCCATAAATGCCTTTCTAAATGACCCTGGGGCAGGCCCCCTACCTCAGCCCTGGGCACTATTTTTGGATCTGAGAATGCTCTGCATTCACCTTGTTAATACGCTCATTCACCCGGGGACTGTCTTTCCCATGGCGTGTGCATTTCTGTTTCGCTTGGCACAGCACCGTGATCTCGGGGCACCGAACACCTGTCTGGGGCTCACATTTAGCTCATACTTATTGGGCAGCTTTTGTGGGACAGGCACTCTGGCTATTTTCACATTCTGTCTGATTTAATCATGACAAGTGTTGCAAAATAGGCTCAGAGGGGCCTTGACTGAGGTCACAGAGCTGCTGTGTGGTCAGACCGAGATTCAAACTCTGTGTTCATACGAAGGCATCAGGAACCCAGAATCACTGCCCTGGGGGAGGAGGGGTACCATTCCCTCTGCACCTCACTGCCCAGGGTAAGAAATCTTTTTTATTAAGCAACCAGGTTAGGTAATCATAGTCTAACTACAAACTAAATTAAAATGACTTGAAATGCGTATGATAAACATAGCATCTTAATTTTCAAGTATGGGGGAAGGGATGCCGGACATGCAAAGAACTTGGCCTCCAGGAAGACTGAAAATTATCCCCAGGAGATGAACCTTATCCTCAGAGCCTCTTCCTGAGGGGGATGACAAACACCTCAAGAGCCTTCGTAATCTAGCTAACTCATAAATTAGAAGAGAAGGAAAAGAGGCAGCAAAGGAGGGAGAAAGGAGGAAAGAAGGAGTGGAAGGAGGAAAAGGAAGAAAAGAGGGAAGCAGAGTGCTGACTTTCCTACCCACTGAAATCCTGCCCAACCTGCCCCCTAATCATCAAGACTGTTCTCGTTGCCACATCCATTGCCCCTACCCAGTTCTCCTCATTTGACACTACTAAGGACACTTTTCTTTCCTTTTTTCTTTCTTTTTTTAAGTTTTCAGCTTCATCGAGCAATAATTTAGTCTATTTAAAGTGTATCATTTGATGAGTGTTGACAATTGGTTACGCCCAGGAAATCACCATCACAATCAAGATGCGGAACGTTTCCATCACCCCAAAGATGTCCTGCTTCCCTCTGAGAGTTCATCTGGCCCCAGCCCCAGGATTCTGTCACTATAAATTAGTCTGCATTTTATGTAAATGGAATCATTCATTATGTCCTGTTTTTTGCCTGGCTTCTTTCACCCAACCCAACATATCTGAGATTTGTCAATATTGCCGTGTGCATCAGCACTTTGGCCCTTGCATTGCGGAGCAGTGTCCCACCACACGGCGTGCCGTTTGTTTACCCATCCATCTGCTGATGGACGGCACTTGGGTCGTTTTGAGTTTTTGATCATTGTGAATAAAGCAGGTAGGAATATACCTGTATGAGTATTTGTGTGGTCATTTTTGTTTGTTTGTTTTGAGTAAATACTTAGCAATGTAGTGGCTGAGCGGTAGAATGTGTGTGTTTAACTTTTTCTAAAACCCCCGAACAGTTTTCTAAAGTGATTGCTCCATTTCACATTCTCCCAGGCAGGTGTGAGAATTCCAGTGTGTCCACATTTTCATCAACACTCCGAGTTGTCAGTATTTTTCATTTCAGCCATTCTTGCGGATGTATAGTGATAATAGATCTTTTGGGGTTTTTCAAGGAGCTTGTCTACTTCCTGCTGCGGCAAATCCTCAAATAACATCATTTGAGAAAACAAATCAATTCCCACTGTCTGTGTGGGTTTTCTCCAGGTACCCTGGTTTCCTCCCACAGCCCTAAGCTGTGCCCCTCAGGTTTATCAGCGTGTCCCTGCAACCCTAGTGTAAGTGTGGGTGCGTGTGTGGGTGCGTGTGTGGGTGTGTGCTGTGGTTCCCACCTGGTACCCTGAGCTGCCAGGATGGGCTGCAGCCACCCAAGACCCTGAACTGGAATAAGCAGGTTGGAAAATGGATGAATGAATGAACACAAATTATTGTAAAACAAAAATTAGTAAAGTATATGATAATCACACAAATGCATGACAATAAATGATGCAGTATTCAAGCGCTTGGCAACCCTGCACCACATTAATTACTGTCTGTTTTTGAACTTTGTGGTGGGAGGAGGTGCTCCTGACAATTTCTGCTTTGCAACCATTGGTGCCTTGATTTAGCCCACCACTGCTGTGACCGCCGTCACTCACTGATTCCCCACAAACTGGGCAAAGAGTTATCTTACCCGTTTTTATTAATCCTTCTTAAATGCATATATAGCTCACATTTATTTCAATGTTTAACATTAGAAGTGTTTTGGTCTTTATTTAGTAGTTTGGTGATATTTTTTGTGAACAGAAATATGCCGTAGGAACTTCACTCTTGTTTGTAAAAATTAGCCTCTGGTAAAATTGGTTTTGTTATATGTTGTTTCGCTTAAAGTTGTAGTTTCCAAGAACCTATCGATGATGTTACATGAAGACTTACTATACGGTCTCTGCTTGGATCTCTGACCTACCTCCTACTCCCCTTCATTGGGCCCTCCCCACTGCCACCACCTGCTGACTAAATGCTGCCTTCTCCAAAGCTGTTCCCAGGCTCCTCAAGGCCAGGAACACCGGTGACTCTCAGATCTCATCTCTAGCTCTGGTTTCACCCTGAGATCCAGATCCTCATTCCTTGTGGCTGCCAGAGATCTCCACCAGGGCGCCCCCCGGGCAGATCAGTCTCTAATGACCAAAAGTGAGCTCACTGTCACCTACCCTTCCTCCAACCTGTCCCATCCCTTCAGGAAGTTATAGGCTCCATTTTTTGTGTCCTCAACAAACCGTTATCATGACCTCTTTTTCCTCCAAATTAAGCCATAAATTTAAATGCAATTCCAGTCAAAATACAAATATTTGCAAATAGTTAAGACAGTTTGAATAAGAAAATTATGAGCTCACCGGACCCTTACTAAGAACTTATTATAAGCCCTGGTAACTGAGACAGCGTGCAGGGGTAGACGGCCAGAAATAGTCCCTACATATAGGGAAACCTGAGCTGTGGCACAAGTGGTGTACAGGGCAGTGGGGAACAGACGAACTGAATGTTCAATAAATGGCACTAGGACAATATGGCCACACACAAAATTAGATCCCTACCTCATATCTAATACACGAAAATAAATTCAAAGGGGTTTGAATACCTGAGTGTAAAAGCCAAAAGTGAAAACTTTCAAAACTAAATATAAAGAGACTATATTTAGGACACTAAAGTAGTGAAAGATTTTTTAAATAACACTTTTTAAATAGCATAAGCCATAGAAGATATTATTAAGAAATTTGGCTTAAATTAAAATTAAAACTTCTGTACACAAAAGACAACACAAGTGAAAATAAGCTCCACAGACAAGTTTGCAACCTACATCAAGGTCAAGGATTGTCATCCAGAATATATAAAGAACTCTTAAAAATTAACAGGAAAAACACCAACAACTCAAAAGAAAAGTGGGCATAGAATTTGAAATGGAAATTCCTAGAAAATGAAAAACAAATAGCCAATAAACATGTTGGGGAAAAAAAAGTACCCAACTTCCCTAGCAATCAGTAAAAGATATGTTGAAACAATAAGATACCATCAGATTGGCAAAAATTTTAAAGTTTAGCAATACGAGGTATGAGAATAGTGAGGTTAAAAGGGAATTCTTATATCCTGTTGAGGGGGATGCAAGCTGGTGCAAGCATTTAAGAGCAACTCTATTTCTTGTATTCCTTGGAGAAAATCTTGGACAACAAGTCAATAATAATTATTCTACTGCACCATTGTTCATAATAATTAAAAACTGAACACAGCCTAAGTGAGTATCAGCAGAAGAATGGATACATATAGTACAGTATATTAATACAAAGGATGCTGTATAGTAATAAAATGAACACACTAGAGCCTCCTGTATTAACATGGATAAATTCAAACATCTGATGTTGGACAAAATAAGTAAGCCAAAAAAGAAAACTTGCAATATATTATTTACACAGTTAAAATGCATACACAATAATCCATGTGCATCCTTGTCACTGCTACTTGGTTGCAAGAGTCTTACTGATCTTTGTTTTTCTAGGACAGAACTCAATATACAAGAGGGGCTCGGTAAAGGTTTGCAAAGTAAAGGCATATATGAATGAACCAATTAATTGCTACAACTGTGGCATAAAAGAGAAGAAACAGAAAGAGAGGACACTATTAATAGAATCTTTAAATGTCAGTTGAGTAAGAAAAAACCTGTACAAAGTATCAACTGGACCAACAACTACGTAGGATCTAGGGATGCTCCTCCAAGCACTGGAAAACTAGGCCAACCTGGGAGAGTCAGGGAAGATGAGAAGCGTTTAGGGAAGGGTGGAGCCTAGAATGTTCCTTCACACTCTCACACACACTGAAACACACACACAGAGGGGAGATCAAAGGGCAGTAAAAAAAAAACAACATTTCCAAGGAGCTTGGGAAACTGATTTGATATAACACGCAAATACCTGATTTATAAGAGACTTGTAAAAAAGAATGAAGTCCAGATCTGGCAGCAGCCATGAAAGCAGACGGTCCTTTCTCGCTCTGAAGTTTCTGCCTTGTGGCTCTGTCACGGGGACATGGCATTGCAGCAGCCACGCCCTACTGTGAGCTCCCCACCCGCCATCCCCCTGGGCTCTGTGGCTTTCACAGTCTGCCCCCACTCCTACCCCCACCTGCTTCCTCCTGCACCAGAGGCAGCGGATGGACACACATTTTGTCATTATCACCATAGCCAGGTGTCTCGTAGCCTTCCCTAGTCATTCAAAGTAATTAATCTGCTACACTCATTGAAAATAATGTGCTGCTTAAAAAACATGCGCCCATTGGAAAATAGGAAAAGGAGAAACCACAGAATCACTGCAAATCACTGTTTTGTGCATAAAGTATACTTAGGTCATTCTTTCAAGCATTTTGAGTCATTTAAAAAGTTAATTAAGATAAATCAATATCATGCAGTATCCCTTGGATTGGAAGTATTTCCTGACAAAAGAACTTCTAAAAGAAATGCTTAAAATCACAGCTCAGAGTGGTTTCACCAACCACAGTGACTGTATAAACTCTGCAAGCTCTAATAAAGGGTGCTCAGAAGAACTCTGGATGCTCAACCTGCTTTTCCAAAAAGAATACCATCCACTCCTTATGGAGAGGAGAGAAACAGCAGCGAGGATTCCCAAGGCTGGGATCCGTGTGGATGCTCTGAGCCCTGCCTCCTCTTTGTCCCCCATGCCCCAGTTGCTTCCTTAAAACTGCATATTCACAGGAGTCCCCCTGCCAACTGACAGCAAATGGAGTCCTCTCTACCCAGGTTCTAAGTAGCTACCTGACACTTCCTCCAAAAAGCCTGACATTCAACAGACTGGTGAGAATCAGGTAAGGTGTGAATGGGGTGGAGGGAGAGAAGTTCCAGATCCACCAAGTTTAGATAAGTGAGGAAAATGGGAAGGGTAGTACGGGCCTCTTGGAAAAGGCTATGGTGACACCTGCAAACTGCCCCAAATGGCAAAATGTCCTCACCCAAAGAAACAGCTAAGCATTTAAAAATCACATGAAACTCTTATCTGCTCGGATATCCGGGTCACCCGGAGGCCCAGCAGGCAGGCAGTGAGTGGGCGCCCTGGGGCTCAGCTTTAGGGTGGCCCCGGCTCTGGGTGAGGCTGGGATTTGCACCCTGGAGTCACAGGCATTCGTCGGCTCCACAGCACAGCCCGTCCACACTCACCACAGAAATATTTGATTTCTCTCTTCTTTCTGGGGGGATGGCATGCTGTTAATCTTTATTGAGGTTCATCTACTACCTGGGCACACCAGAACCGATCCCATTTTTCATTATCTGAAAAGAGGCTTATGAATCTGTTATGGGGAAGGGTTTGTGGCTGCTGTTGCCATAACTTCCACCAAGATAAATTCCTGAAGGTCTTAACCACATCCTCTTCCCTGCCCCCGACCTTTGACTTAAAACCACTGACACTATGTTGTCCATTTATTTTCTTAACTATCTGCCTTTAAATATTAATTTGTTCCACTGTGAGAGAACTCCCGCTAATCTGTGTTAAAGATCCAGTCCACTGCTCTCGGACTAATTTATTTTTCACCCAAATTCCAACCTTTATTTGCGTGCAGCAGAACAGTTCGTTTGCCCTCCCCAGAGTCTACCTGACAGCCCTTAATTCTCCCTTCACTTACTAACAGCTTTCTCAGAATCTTTACACTTGCAGTTCGGGAAACATAAAATAAAATCCATATAAATAATCCAGCCACTGTAAATAATCAATGGAGTAAATTCAGCAAAATTACAATCTCCCACTTTATAATCATTAAGGAACTAAAGTAACTTCACCAAGTGTCCTACTATCCACGAGGGAGAATATTATTTGCTGCAAATACACGAATCTTGCCCAAATTAAAAAAACTCATTTCCAAACTTTTTGGAATTTGTTTTTGGTGATAATTCTCTTTATTAAACATATAGACACCCAAAAGGCATGTGTCAAATTGTCTTTCATTTACATTCTTTCTTCCGTCTAGATAAGTCTAATCACAGGAAGAGAATGTGGAGCTGGTTTTAATATGGGGTTGATCATTCTGAATTTAATGAATAAGAAAAGGCCACAAAGTCACAATCAATCATCTGCAAATGCCAACCAGGTGCACTGCCCTTTAAAGCCTGTGCCTCCTCTACTGTTGCTTTTCTAAAAATAACAATCATTAATTACTGGGGGTGGGGGGGATGCATCAAAAAGCAAGGTCCATGTGGCTTTTCCTATAATGCCATCTTTCTTCCTTATTTTCATCATTATTATCATCATCACCATCATCATTATTCTCAAGTCATCTTGCTTCTAAGAGCCTATAGCAAAGAATTTACCCACCCTCAGCTCTGGAGAGGTGAGCTCTAAGCCCCTAGAATGTCTGCCTGTACAAAGTGTCTTTGTCTACCTGGAGGGTTGGGCCATACCAGATAGTCCAAGGATGTGACTGAGGGTGGGGCTTTGGATCATGTGGTATCAGCTAGAGACTGAGGCCAGCCACGTGGGTAGTCAACCATGTCTATGTGACCGAGCCCCAATAAAACCTCTGGATACCCACGCTCAGGCGAGCTTCCCTGATTGGCAATACTCTCTAGGTATTGCCACACATCACTGCTGAGACAATAATGCCAACCATTCCACCAGGAGTAGGCAAGTGGAAGCTCTGCATTTGCAACTTTCCTGGACTCAGCCCCCAGTGTCCCTTCCCTTGCCTGATTTTAATCTATAAACTTCCACTGTAATGAACCAGAACCATGAGTATAGCAGATTTCAGTGAGTTTCTCTAGTGAATTATCAAACCTGAAGGTGGTCTTGGGACCTATGAACTAGCAATTGGTGTCAGAAGTAAGGGGCAAGGTGGGGGTCTTGTATATAGTTCTCTAACTTTGCAAAGGGTGCTGAATAAAGACCAGGAAATAAATGCAGGGTTTTGCCTGATGACTGCACATCTTTGGCAAGCTTACCTAACATTTCTGGGTTGATTTTCCTCAATGAAAACAATTTTAATTAACTTTAAAAATATTCCAAAATGGACCTTGTGCTCACCTAGTAAGAATTCAGAGAAAGGCAGTGAGACAGAGCATAGGATTTGGACTCAAATATGGTCTAGATGCCAGCTCCAGCACATACTGGCTCTTATACCCTGGGCAGATGAGGCCTGGTACCCAAGTCCTACTGAAAGTGTGTAAGCAACTGGAATACTGGGACCAAAATCCTTTTGGCTCCTAAGTAAAGCTACATGTGTTTCTGGCTAATAAACCCCAATCCTTTAATACTTACCTGCCCAATGACACTAAAACATTATAAGGCTTTTTGTAACCAATGGCTACAACCACTAGAATATAGTTTTCATTTGATTCTGGTCTTTCTTTGGAAGTTCCCAATTCCTTCTCTATTCAGAAACATTGTTCTGAAGGTGACAGCTTTTAAAAGGTATCTTTTCAGCCAGGCATAGTGGCTCATGCCTATAATCCTAGCACTTTGGGGAGGCTGAGGCAGGAGGATTGCTTGAGGCCAGGAGTTTGAGGTCAGCCTGGGCAACTGTGAGACTCTGTCTCTACAAAAAATAAAAAAAATTAGCTGGGCATGGCATGCCTGTAGTTCTAGCTACTTGGGAGGCTGAGGCAGGAGGAGCTCTTGAGCCCAGAAGTTTGAGGTTGCAGTGAGCTATGATCACACCACTGCGCTCTAACCTGGGAGATGGTGAAAGATCCTGTCTCAAAAAAACAAACAAAAAAAAGTGTCTTTTCAGTTTATTAATCTAGCACTCAAGCTCTTTTGCCCCATCCCAGCCTAAGATTGCAGTCTTTTTTGAGTAAATTCCATGAGAAGCCATATAAAAAGTATCTGACATGAGAAAGGGGTTTCCTTGCCTTGGACACTCAGATCCATTAAACTGAGTAACACGGCTGCTTCCTCTGCTTTCTCTAGCACGTGCAGATCCCCTGAAAAACACATTCTGTTGAGCAATTTGGTTCATGACTTAGAAAACCATTGAATAAGCTGACAGCCTGGCACATCTGTCTGTTACTTCTATCTTAATATTCTTTGAGCATTTAAATTCCCACCGCAGTTAACTGTGGCCCTGCTAAGAGGTTGTTTTAAAAGAGGATGTTGAAGTTCACTGCCAGGTCTCAGTCCCTAGATTAGTTACAGGCACACAGATGTTCCGTAACCATTTGTTGAGCAAATGAATAAAGAGAATATAGTAAAACGCCAAGCTGTGTCTCCTCCAGTCACCCACACGATTTTTCTGTGTTGTAAATACCCATTTATATTTTTTCTCCATTGTAAACAGCTCAATGCAGAAGGACTGTGAGTACTTCCATATGTATATAAAAAGAACAATAACTTTAAAAGATAGGTTTAAATGCTAAATGGGGAGAGATCTGACGTAAACAGGATGAGTTGACAATAGCCACCACCAAAGCCCATCAGAAAAGTGACAGTCACATGAAACCACTGCAAAAGTACTGCCAACACAAGAACAACAGAGATGGCCTGCCTTTCAGAAAATACTGCTTGATTTCTACTCAAAAACCAGATCAGGTAACTTTTTCCTGCACCATCGCATGGCCATGACATTTCCATTACCTGGCAGATTATGGGGACTCAGAAATGACTCTCTCCATCTACTCTCAGACTTAGTCATTCTGGATGAACAGATGCATATCAATTTATAGGCTTTGATTGTTAAAATGATAGGTTATATCACAACCTCTAGTTCAAAAAATGAAATAAATGCATGAAAGGAAAAACATGGTGTTTATCAGAGAGCAATAGCATGGACAACTATAAAAAGAGATTTTAAAAAAAAAAAAAGCTCATTGATTGGACAGACAACTCCCCCAACAGATGGTAACGCAGATGCCCTCAAGCCCACATTAAGTGCATTTTCTGTCCATCATTTCATTACAATCGAGGTGGTCCTCTGTAATCCCAAGATTGGAAACCATGCAAAGAAAGAGAAAAAGGACGAGGAACTCCTCCCTACCTGGCTTGCAGGCTCCCAAACCCCCAACCCTGGTTTACACCACATCCTCTAGCCCACCTCTACTGATCATTCAAATCCAGTAACATCAAAAATAAAATTACTCTTTTTCTTCTTGAATTATATAGAAACATCCTTTTGCTACCCTTAACTTGGCTTTATTTCATTATCAACTATATCAGAAATGGTGTTTACTCAAAAGGAAACAATCAAAACACCATTTTTACTAATCAATCACTAATACATTAGTGTGGTGACCAGTTCTGTTGCTGTGTTTTGAAGGGTCCAAGCCAGGAAGATTTACATGTCAAAAGTCCACAGTCTGGATATGAATAAAAATGGGGAGACGTAAGTTCTTTCCTTATTAGCCAGTGGCCCACATAGGTCGAAACCATGGACCCTAAGTAAATGACAGAAGGTGACACACCAACAACAATATCACTTCTGGGAAATTAGCAGATTCTTTAAAGTCTTATCTTCAAATTTACTAATTCAAGAATATCATTATTAGTGAATTTGGGCATTTTGCATATGTCACATATGATGGAGAAGCATTAACTTGTATAGAATCAGGTTCAACTAGCACGTTAAGGACCTAATATGTGTGAGATTTTATGTTATGTGCTATAATACATATCCTGACTTCTCTACTTACCAACTGTGTGAACTCAGGGAAATTGCAGACCCCTTCTATGCCTCAAATTCATTAACTGATAACAAAGTCCCAAATCTTTTGCTGAGCCAAATAGCTCAGGAAGATTGGCAGATTGGAAAGAAAGCACCGGATCAACTATCAGAACCTCGGGTTCAGTCCTGGCACCCTTGCTCACATCTCTGACATCTTGGGCAAGTTACTCACACCCTCTTTACTTCCAGCAATAATGGTGAGGATTAAATAAAAAATGCATGTTAGTGCAACGTGAACTACAGAGCTCTGGGAAAACATAACCTAGTATTGTTATCATCAATAAAAACTGTTTCTTATGAACATAAGCTCAAAGGCAAAACTGTCCGGCCTTTCTGAAGTAATCCTTTGATAGATAAATGAACTTGAATGAAATTCCTAAGCATTTTACATCATTTCCATTCCTAGACACTATGAGCTAAAAAAAGAACAGAGATGTTCACTTGGAAATTCCAACTCGTTTTTCTTCTTTCTTCTCTTTGGGACTCTGAAGAATATTCAAATATTACATCCTTTCATCTCCTAAGCCCCTGGATAGAAACCAGATGAGGAATACTTTTGTTCCAGGGGGCAAGACCCGTCATTTTCATCTAACTGCATGGCTGCTAACTAGTGTAAATATTTTGTTCCCCAGACAGTACAGAAAACTGGGGAGAGAGCAGGGCTGGTTTCAGTGAGGAAGTGGAGAGCCTTTCTACTCTTGGCTGCCTGCAGAGCCAGTCAAAAGAGAAATCTGCAAGCCCAGACTTTCCCAGCCAAGTAACCAAAGCATGAGCTTCTCTGCCTATGAGCAAAACCAAAGAATTAGGAATAATAAAATGGGTAAATGATGAGTCTGGTTTACTCTTTGCAGCAGCCCTCCCCCCCATGTCACATGTTCATTCATTTGCATAATCTATCACTTTTCCTGACTACAATCCTACTGTTCTTATCTAACCAGTCACACAATGTAAAAGCACTCTCCAAATATTTAGTTGTTTTAACTCCTATATTCATTCCCCAGCTAGCACTAAATAAAGAAGCTCTATTCCCCGAAGAGCTAAACAGTAAGGCCTCCTGCCTGCTCCTCTCTGCTTCCAGAAAGCCTGAAGTCAGACTGCCAACCCTCAAGCAAGAGATTAGAGGGTCAAACTCTAAAAGAACCTGAATCTCTCCAGAAAATAGATAATCAAATACTAACTCTTTGCAGAGTCCTTCTACTCCACATACCACAGATCATGAAAAAGTCTGGCTTGAGACCTGGTGACTCCACAGTGAGACCCACCAATGGACAAACCATACTCCATACACACACATGCCAATCCGCTTACTGTCTCCTCTTGGTCAAATATGGGGATGCTACCAAAAACCAGCAGACAGATAAAATAGGCAGGAAAAGGGTAGGATTCAAAGAAAATAGAGACAATGCAGAACACAGAATAATCTTAAAAACAAAAACAAAGAAAAGAAAATGTGATTAATATCCTCAAAGAGAAGAGAGAATAAAATGCACCCATGAAACAAGAAGAAATACTAAAACAAAAGAGTGAATGGAGATCAAGAAAGAACTCTTGGATATTAGAAATAAGAAATTTTAAAATATCAGTAAAAACGCCTGAAAATAAAGTCAGGGAAATATTTTTAAAAGTAGAACAAAAGATTGAGGAGATGAAAAATAAAAGGGAAAAGAAGAAATCAGAGGCTCCATCTAAAAGACACAACATCTAAATAACAGGAGAGCCAGAAATATAGAATAGTGAGGCAGAAATTTAAAAAAATAATAAAGAAATAATAAAAGACAATTTCTGGAAAACTGAAAGACATGCCTTCTGACTAAGAGAGCTTACAAAGTACCCAGCACAAGAATAGAAGAGGACCCAGCTACTCAGTGGACCCAGAGACAAACTCTATATTATTATATGGAAGCTCCAGGAGCAAAGTCTGGGACAGCGGACTGGTAATGATGTGTTTGAGCAGACAGGAAAGATAGTCCATGTTTGACAACGACACTGGAGAGTTCAACAGAATAACAGCAATTGGTACTAGACAAAATAAAAGTCAAGGTGGTTATCAACTCCAGGAAAAACAAAGGGCTATTCAAAAGGAGGAGCCATGAGCATATTTCGTTGTTGGCTCAGCAGTGAAAAATATTTGTTTAAATCATAATAATATAAACCTTGACCACTGATTTAACAAAATGCTGTTAAATAACTCTGATAAGGGGATAGAGGGAAAAGAATTATATGGAGAATAAAAGAGCTATCATCTTTCCCTTTATTCAACAAATGAAAAACCAGTAGCAAACGCACATTTAAGAATGCAAGAGTAAATAGCAGGGAACTAGCTAAAAGTACTATTGTATAAAAATACATAAATATAAACTATATACCTCTAGGGCGGAGGCCTGATGGGTGGGGAAAGGCACTACTCTTTTCTCTTTATAAGCCTCATAATAATTTTTGGTTTTCAAAACTATGAATACCTATTACATTGACTTGAAAGTACATATTTTGACAACTAAAATTAAAAATATTTATGACTGAAAGATTTAACTAACACTGGAAGTCATAAAAACAAAGCTCAAATAGGTAACTAGCCTCAAACCAAGTCATTAAAATCTTACACACTCTTGTAAAAGTGTGCTTTCCTCTCCCTTTGAAATTATACCTCTTTGAAAATGAGAAACTTTGCTGATGGAACCATTGCTTTGAGGTTACAAATAGACTCCAAAACATCTGATGGATCTTCTAATTTCTCTGATTTATCACAAGAACAAATGGAAAGTACTTCTTTTGCCAGTATTTTCATAACTGAATTTTGCTAATATTTTCAAACCTTAATTTCTACGCTGTGCTCTAAGTCATTAGAGTCTCCATTAAATGCTGATATTGCATATTGCTAATATTGGTCTAATCAGATCAATGTCCATTGTTTTTTACACTAATATTTATACACTTGATAAATACCCAAACAAAACATAACATTTTTCCCCCAAAAAAGGTAATTCTTTGGAAAGACAGAATTGACTTTAAGCTTTTTAAAAAAGCATGTCTATAAACTAATAGAATGTAGTTATAAACCTAAAACTTTTACTAAAATGATTTCAAACCTTCTCACAATTTCCTTTAAAGTTTGACTGTAATCTAAAGCAAGCAACACACTCTGCTCCATTAGTTTTAAGTCTTTCTGAACTAGACATGTTTAGGCTTAGAAATAATGAAGTTAGTACTATTTAAACATAAGCACTCATGGATAATAACTACTAATTAGTATACACATAATCAAACCCACGTATTGTGGTTTAGCTTTAAAAATAGACAAATTGATTTAATAAAACCATTCAAACATGGCATTTAGGAAAAGTGGTTCTTTTACCTCTGTTGGTTTGTAGCAGTCTACAAGAGCTTCCTAGAATGAAACATACAAAAAGTCAGTTTTATTATTTTAAAATTCAATATCATTTAAAAGTGAAGTTAAAAATCATTTCATCATTATATCATTTTTATGATGTTAAATCAAGATTTCCTACTATCTAGAAACAAGCTTTATTTCAGCATCAGTTGTGAAGTGTGAAGACAGAAAAAGTTGCACCCTTAGTGTGTTCTTCAGTGCATGTACACATACATGCTACATGAAAAGTTTTTTGAATAGGAAAATATTTCTTTTTTATGCTACTATAGCACTGCAAAATATAACCTTTGATGAAGTTATAAATACCTTACTGAGGAAAGAGCTTATTTTATTAATATAGAAGGATGGGGATACTAAGGTCGTACGTAGTCTGCAGAAAGGTGAGGACTAACTCGGCAGCTCAAAAGCCAGGTGAGCAGCCTTCCACAGGAACCCTATCCCCACATTCCAGTTTTCCTTCCATTGACTGAATGTAACCCAGAGGGGTCCAGGTTGTTTCAAACCCACCCACCTGGCCCATGACTTTTACCCTGACTTTATGCACACCTGCATGCACGCACACACCTTTCCTTTGGGTTAGCAACCTGGTTAATATTAAACTGGATATACTTAATGTTGAGACAGCCTGTGTGAGATGGTGACAATCACACTGGACTCGGATAGCAAGGGGTTTGACTGACTCAGCCACAGACCAGCTTGGGACATAATCTCTGCAGGCTTTGATATCCTCACCTGGAAAGTTGGAGGGTAGGGGGTGACCTGATGATAGCTTCCAAAGCCCGTTTTCAATTTTAATAAAACCTTATTTTTTGGGAGACATGGTCTCTCTGTTGCCTCCTGAGCTAGAGTGCAGTGGCATCATCACAGCTCACTGTAACCTCAAACTCCTGGGCTCAAGTGGTCCATCTGCCTCAGTGTCCTGAGTAGCTAGGACTACAGGCGCACACCATCACACCAAGCTAATTTTTCTACTTTTTGTAGAGATGGGGTCTTGCTATGTTGCTCAGGCTGGTCTTGAACTCCTGACCTCCTCAAGTGATCCTCCCTCCACGGCCTCCCAAAGTGCTGGAATTGAAGGTGTGAGCTACTGTGCCCAGCCCATTTTAACAAAACTTTTTTAATGTCATTACATGTTCCATAGAACTGGTGTCTGCTTTATCTTTTCTTTTTAACTTTATAACTGGGGTGCTATTGTTTCCCAATGAAATATATCTACAAGAAATAATCTTTATAACTAAGACTGTTCACCCCTCAAGGGACTTGGTAATTATTAATACATTAAACACATTAACACATTAAATGTGCCCTTTGATTGCTTTAGTGACCCTTTGCCATTGGCAATAACCAACAGCCATTAACAGTAATTATCAGTAGACATTAAGAACAATGGCAGGTAAAGGTTAATTGGTTTTAGAAACTCCCAAATGCAGCTTTTAAAATGATATATTTGACCTGCTGTGGGAAGAGAAATAAGTACTGTATTTTACTGCTCTCCACTGAGGAAATATCAGACATCTCAATATCCATTGTTGTACCGCAATGCTGTCGGTCAGTGTCTTCCATTAAAAGATAGTTTACTACTAATAAGTAGAATTATATCATAAGCAATCTTACTAGACATTAACTTCATGAATGATAGAATCCACAGCTTTGAAGCCAGAGCCCTGGGCTTGGATACTCAGCCCCTCTCCTTCCCACACATGGTGAGGAAGCACTTTCTCCCCTGGCTAATGGATCTTTGGGGGCAGAACCAGCTCTTTCCCCAAGAAAACAAGGCTGGAAAACGTCACACTCACAAGGTGCTTTGAGAACTGACTGCAGCCAGGAGCTGCTTTGTCATCAGGGATGAAGTTCCCGAGGGTGAATACTTAGCAGCCCACTGCTGTCCTCTCTGCAAACTGCCGTTGCCAACACCACCACAGGGCACCATCAGTTCATGCCAAGTTCTGGAGAACCAAATGAATTCAGGCATCCATGATCAGAAGGTTCTAGAATACTGCTTACCTGTAATTTTAAAGCTCTCTCTTCCTCACTGTCTGCATCGAGAAGATCGTCAATATCGATTTCTACATCTGGCATTTCTTCTTCCTGCAGGGAAGAGGGTGGGGGGGGGGAATGGCAGCATTTAATTTAGTGAGAAACTGAACTGCACCAAACCAACTTGGTTGAGTTAATAAATGACTAGATCATCAACTGAGAGGAGGATGGATATAAGGGGGAGGGAGAGACTAGGGGGAAGAGGAGGGAGGGAGGAGAAGGAGGGGAAGATAGAGGAAAGGGGAAAAGATAGGAAAAGGAAAGACAGGATGGGGAAGGAGAAAGGACAAGGAAGGAAGGGAGGAAAAACACAGGCAGGGAGAATAGGAAGCGAGGGTGGGAACAAAGGAGAATTAAGAGACACAAAGCAGTAAAAAGTAATATTTCAAACATGATCATTTTCTACTTTCTAGCAGGAAGCTGCACCCGTAAGTCTACAATGGGGGACTGGAAGATCACAGAAAGCATAGTGAGAGCCGCAATTCCTACTTAACATCCACCCTTTACTGGGAGACTCCCCCGGTCTTTACTCAGGGGTCCAGCTCTCCCTTCCCAGCTCTGGGTCTCTGGAAAACCTGATTCCACCTGGGATTTTGCACATCAGCACCTTCCCAGCCCAGTTACTGATTCAGGAAGAGGGCGTGTGATTCAACTGAGACCCAAGGGGGCGCCGGAAAAGACGTTTCTTGGACAAGAGCATCCTCCTCACTCCTTCACACTGCGAGCGGGCTGAGGAAGCGCGTGTACCTGGAAATTGCTGGCAGCCACCATGCCACCACCGGGAGAAGCTGAGTTTAGGATGAGGCTGGCTCCATGGTGGGCAGAGCCGGGAGGAATAAGAAAACAAGGTTCTAGATAAAATTACCAAGTCTCCAAGTCAAACCACGTCTGAAGCCTGCCTACTGGGGAGTAAACCCCGTTCATTGTTTCAGTCAATGCGGGTCGAGTTTAATATTCCTGCAACCAAAGACATCGGTCCAGAAAAGAGGGCAAGAACGGCCAGATGGATTCGGTGAGAGACCTCATTCATTTGGAATCTGAACTTCCAGCACAAGGTGGATCTTGGCTACCTCATCTCTTCTGGTACCTGAGTCTTCTCTATACCTTTAAAAATGGCATTTCAAAATAAGAGAGTCCTGCCACTTCGCATCTCATCTTCCCATCAGGAGTCCCTGCAGCCCTGTTCCTTCCAGCCACGGGCCTGGCTGAGGAGTGGCTGCAGGAGGGGACAGAGGAGGAGAGAAAGCTGCACATGGGGACACCCAGGGCTTACCCGCTCTGTGTGAGCAGTTTGTGTTCACTTCCCAGGCAAGGCTGACTTTCCGAATATTTCCTTTCTAGTAAAATGCATTTATTAAGTAACGGTGCTCAACCTTTTGTGTGTGTATGTTCCAACACCAGACTGAGCCCCCAGTACATTGGGGAAATCGAGGAATATGACACAGTCCCCTCAGCAACACCAGCTCCTGAGGGCAGGCCCTCCATGGGCCAGAAAGTTCCAGAAACAACCCTCCCCGTGAGTCCCTAGTGACTCGTTCCTGCTCCTGTGGAGAATTTCTGTTTAGATCCTTTGTTTGGCTGCTCCCCACTTCAAAACCAGCAGGTATCAATGTGAGTGTTTTAGGTCTCACCTGTGCAGCTCTACCTAATGGAAGAGAGGTTTTGTAGCCCTCAACATAATTCTCGTGTTTGTACTTGACAATCTTAGCAGAAGCTGACAATTGAGAAATAGGAGGTTGAAATGTTCTGATGAGGAAAAGGCTGAAGGTGACCTTTCTGGTACTAGAAGCACGGACTCTACAGCTGGCCAGGCCGGGTCAAAGGCCAGCTCTGCCACTAACTCACGGTGTGATTCTGAGCAAGTTTCTTAACTTCTCTGGTCTCAGTTTCCTCACCTATAAACAATGGGATAGTAAATAACAAGTACCTCATAAAGTTAATGTGTGGATCAAATTAATTAATTGATGTTAAGATCTCAGAATAGTACCTAGCACAGGGCTAAGACAGCTGAATGCTGATTAGTATTTCTGAAATTATTGGAAGACACACAATCCATATTTAAAAGCTCAGGAAAAAAGAAAAAAAAAACAACAAACAAACCCAGAAGGAAAATGGAACCTAAACTAGTGGGGCAATTCTAACATCCCTAATCTTATTAGAGTCAAAAATCTGTCATATAATCACAATAACAAAAGATGAAAAAAAGGATACGCTAAGGTTGGAATGTATGTTCCCCCCAAAACTCACGTTGGAATTTGGTTGCCACGGCGGTGGTGCTAGGGGGTGGCACCTTTGGGAGGTTGGCATGTGCTCTAGTAAACGCGGCTACAGATCAATCCGGCTGTGTCCACGGCATGGTTTGGCTTTAATAACGACCGCATAACACCAAAACACCCACAGCAGGTTTCAGCTGAGCCAAATAAATAAAGCCCCAAGTTTCGCTCTGTGTAACAGTCTACACAGCCTCCCCTGAGTTTCCTCCCTCCTCCCTACAAACCATCCTTTGGGTTCAGGATTTATACTTCGTGGACACAAAGTATATATTTATGTCATGGTTTAAGAAATCTAGCAAAGGAAGCTGGATATAGAACCTGCTAAAGGAACCCCAGGTAAGGGGAGATCTGTGTCTGCTATTCTTACAGGACATAAAAGAACAGTGAGAAACTCCTGCCCTCTCAGCACAGCACAGCCACGGGGTTTCCCTGCAGACATGAGTCAAACACTTCTGGCGCCCAGCCAAGTTTGGGGAAATGGGCTTTGCCTCGTGGCAGCGCAAAGCCCCATCTGACACAGTGGGCACCTTGGACCAGGCATCCTCTCACCGGGACTGCACATGGCTCTCCGTTAGGTGTGCATTTGACCCATTTTCCCACCCCTTGAGATGTGTGCTGTCCAATGTGGTAAGCACATGTGGTATTAAAATTTGAATTCATTAAAATGAAATATGGTTAAGAATCTAGTTCCTCAGTCACACTGGCCTCATCTCAAGTGCTCCACAGCCACATGGGCGGTGGCTACCGCGGGGACAGCACAAAGGGAGGTGACGCCTGCACCGTGACAGAAGGCTCCACTGGACAGCACTGCCCAGGGCACGCTCGCCCTCTGGCCCAGAACTTGGGAGGCAAAGCCCCTTCCCCCTCAAAAGGGCTTGAGGGCGTAAAGGAAAGGCCTGGCATCTCAAGGTCACTCCCACACCCCAAGGGCACGTGGCTAGGACATCCTGGCCTTGGTTTCCCTTGTGGGAAAACTGATGCACACTAAGCACAGGTCTTCGCCGCTTGAGTAATGACAACTATCAGGAGGCATCGGCACTTCCTGTCAACAGAGGCAGAGGCAGATTCCGTGCTCGGAGCGCACACTGGGCAAGTGGAGCAGGGTGTTCCGAACGCTCGGGATGCAGAAGGAAAATCCAGGGGAGAAGGGCATAGAGATGTGGGCAATGGAGGGACACGAGGAAGAGCCCCAGGAAGCAGAGGCAGCACCTAGTATAGAATCCTGTACAGCTTCAGGATTTAATATTTTTAATGAGAAGCGTGGAAGTGTTCTAAATTCAATTGGAGTTCCATGTAGCTCCTGCTTCTGCACGTTGATCTTAGATCAATATCACTGAATGACCTTAGTAATAGAGCAAGTCATTTACAAGGGAGTGAACACACCCATGGCCCACTCTGGTGTCTCAAAGTGTCCTTGTGTTTGGGTATTTTCCCATGTTAAAGAGGTGTCCCCAAACAGTGGCTCTGGTGACAAGAAGTGAAACAGTCGTCTTCAGAGCAGCTGGGAAAGTTGCCTGCCAGCCCTGCCCACATTAGTCAGAGGCTTTCCTGTTGGCACCCACAGAACAAGACTCTCTATGCGTCCTTCTGTGTGCAACGCATTGTGTGTCAGGTGCTGTGAGGCCCCAGCCCTGGAGGGATGGTCCATCTAAGCACGGTTCTGACAAACAAAATTACACACCACAGCACCAACTGCCAGAGACGAACCAGAGTGCTTTAGTGATTCCGGGAGAGAGAAAGCTTCCACCAGGGACAGGCAGGGAGGTTTCGCAGGGAAAGGGGGCGAGCTGGGCTCGTGGGATGGCTTTGGACAAATCTGGCAGGGAGGGAGAACACCCACAAGAGGCAAAGTGGTGCCAGCGTGTTCTAGATGTGGGTGCAGGACGGTCCTGGGCCTGGGAGTCAGTCGGCTTGGGCTACAAACGGGAACTTTTGGGGGGCATGTGGCAAACTGGGGAAAACATGGTGCAAGGAAAGGTGGCTGGGAACGTTCCGCTCCCACCTTCTGTCACCATTTAGGATATGTGCTCAGTGCTGCCAGATTTTCTAAGTTTTCAGGAAAAATGGAAAATAAAGATTTTTAAAGTAAAAAAAAAATCCCGATTTTTAAAAGCTGGCTAATAACTCCTTAAACTATTGTGTAGGACAAACAAAATCCATTAGCCCACAGGCTGCCAGTTTCCCCTTGTCCCGCAGAGACTGTGGCCACCGAGGACTCTGGAGCAAGGGGACGAAATGACAGAAGGAAGAGCTGGCACAGCTGCAGCCCCGGGCAGCAGGGAAGAGGCAGGAGGCTGCCAGGAAGCGGCTACTCATGCAGGTGTGAGGCAGCAGGGCTGGAAGGCGAGTCCTGGAAAGAATGAACAGAAGATTAAAACAGTGATAAGTAGGAAGGAAAAAAACAGATGGAATTTGGAGATGAACTCGATGTTGGATGGGAGAGAAGGAAAAGGTAAAGAGAAGATCCAGGTTGTGAGCCTGAGAGATTCTGGGAAAAGGCAGCGACTACGGGGAGTACACCCCGGACCCTGAAGACATTTCACAGGCCAGCACGCAGCACAGACTCCAGCCATCGTCTGCCACCCCCCCAACTCGAAAGCAGAAGCGGGATCTCCCGCTGCCCCCATACAGGTACGCACCGCACCCCAGAACCCGCAGCCGGGCCTGGATGCAGAATGCAACCCAAGCAGAGGCTTGACACACAGCTGGCCTCGGGTGACACACTCTCTCTCTCACACACATACACACACACACACACACACACACACACCATGCATACACTTGCACGCACACTTCTAATTGGCCAGAAAATTTATACTGTGAAACATGTCAGGTGTCATGTCAGCTTTGAAAAAACACGAACGCTCACCCCTGTCCACAGCAGCAAAGGGGGTGGGCAGGAATGTTCAAGCTGTAACTCAGCTTGAAAAGGGATCACGGTTTCCTAGCTCTGTGAGACACAGCTTAGCAGCTCCTTGGGAATGACTGTAGCTAGCAGTTCTCAGCAGTCTCCATCTCAAAATAAGATGGCAGAGTACCATGGGATTAAATTACTGTGCAAACTGTGGCAGCTGATGGAGAAACATGGGCAGCAGGAGCAGGGAGTGGCAAACACCAGCTTATCATGGCCTGTCCAAACACTCATCTGAAAAACAAGCAAAATTTCTTATAGCTCACCTTTCTATAAGTATACGGGAGAAAACTGGCATAGGAAGCCCATAAACAGAACTGAATCCTTAGGATTATGTGAGCTCTCTCTGAAAATATTTACATTTCATGTTTTCATTTTAATGAAACATGAAATACTTCCTGTAAGCAAGCATATTCCAACAATGGTCTGGACGGCCATGTTATAACCAAGTCGTACCAGGCCCACTCTGTGTTTACACGTTAATCTTTGTGGCTAATGAGAAAAAAGCCATGGGGTAGATTTAATATGTAAATGAAATGATTCGTTGACACCAGGTGAAGCCAGATGATATCACTCTAAGGACACTGAGCCGCAGCAATCTACCTGATTCCTGTTACAAAAGGAATGAAGCCAGCCATCACAGTAAATGAATGTTCGCATTTCAGTTTCATTGGTTGGGCACTTTATGGTTAATTTGCAATTTTGATGTGATTTTATAATTGGAAGAACCATACACATAAAAAGTTTATACCTAGTTTTAAGTGTTACATATTTAAATAATATTACAATATTAAACATTTAAATCAGCCCTGGGATCTACAAGAAATTTTTTCCACTTAAGAAAGAGCCCAACCTGCCCAACGGCACACCACTGCAAAGTATCAGAAGGTCGGGGATGCAGGGAAGAATCTGGAAGCTTTCAGAAGGGCAACAGGTCACACACGGAAGAATAGAGAATCAATGTCAGCAGGTCTCCCAACCGCAATGCTGAGTGCTGGAAGCCAGGAGCAAAGATTCCAGAATCCTGAGGGGAAATGATTTCCAACCTCAGTGCCTATATCCTCCCTGCTGTGGTGTGGATGTGGCGTGACGCCTCCAAAACTCGGGTTGAAATTTGGTCCCCAATGTAACAGTGTTGAGAGGTGGTGAGACCTTCGAGAGGTGATGAGGTTATGGGACACGGTGCTCACGAATGGGTTACTGCTGTTCTCTCGAGACCGGCAGTTATAAAGCCAGGTGGCCCCCGTTGTCCCACCTTTTCTCACATGTGCTCGCTTGTCCTTCTGCTTTTCTGCCATGCTATGACGCAGCTCGAGGGCCCTCACCAGAAGCCAACCAGACAGGGCCCCTTGACCTTGGACTTCCTAGCCTCCAGAACTGTAACAAATAAATTTCTTCTCTTCATAAACGACTGCATCTGTGGCATCGTTATAGCAACAGAAAATGGACTAAGACACTCCCAAATTGTCAATCAAGAGTTAGAGAAAAAAAAACATATACATTTTAAGACTCATTAGTCTTACATCTTAATATATTTACCTCCCGTTTATTTCCTAAGGAAATAAACTTTGATTTTCTGAAATCATCTGTAGCTGTGGCTCCTGAAGACCAAAGATCATACCCTAAAATGCAGACTGAGAAAGGTACATGAGACACCAGAGTAAAGAACAAAGCAGACAGAGGCTTGACGAGCTGGGACGCCGCAGAGGCGTGGAGATGAGGCTGCCTGGTGTGGGCCCGGGGTCCAGTCTGCTGGGCACACGTTTGCATGGGTGGCCGGGCCACTTAGAGGGGCTGGGGAAGGATGGCCTTAAACGGAACTGACAGGGGTGAACAAGTGCGTGTCATTCCAGTTGGAGCCCATATTGCTAGTATTTTCCTAATATGCACTTGTTTTAAAAGTTAAATAACCTCCAACAGCTGAAGCTTGCTCAGAGCCAAACATAAAAATGCCCCCAACTCCTCCTTCAAAAAAAAAAATCAAAACAGCCTCATTGAACTTGACTCTGTGGTAAAGTGGAAGGATGTTTCAGATAATATTTACAGGAATCACTGTTCTTGGCACCCAGGAGAGCAGGTCTTGACCTCCCTCCCTCCCACCAAAGTTCACGGCTGGGGCACGGACGCAGGTGCACTTGACAGCTGCAGCTGGCAGGAGAAGAGCCACCGCAGGTGCCACCCAGCACCAGTTCAGAACGCCTCTCGTGCCTCCTACTCAGGAAAACACGCTGTGATGCAAGCGAGCAAGAGTGACGTTATCTGACAGATCAGCAGTACAAAACAAATACCAGCTTGTAGCCAAGAAGACTCACATTACTGGTCATGTTAGATTATTCTAGAACTAAGCACATGTACGTCAGGTCTCGGAGACAAATCCATGCAACACCTATTTGCTGAGCACCTACTACCTGCCAGGCACTGTTCTAGATGCCAGGGATAAGGAATGAACAACAGACAAATATACTTGCTCTTGTGGGGATTAACCTTAACAGGGGAAGACAGACAATAAACAAATAAGTAAAGTACAGTGTGTGGCAAATGGTGATAAATACTTTCCAGAAAAATTAGGCAGGGAAGAGGGATAGGGAGTAGGAGGACTGGAATTTTAAATAGGGAGGTGACAGGGTGGGGCTCAGTAGAGAGACATGTGATGGGCAGCTCAGCATTGCGGGAGGAGAAACCGGGCCAAGCTGTGTGTGAGAAGCCACCAGGAGCCCAGGTGACAATAGCAGAGTTGCCACTATGGCTGGGGAGAAGCATGTGGAGACCTAGAGTTCCCTATAAAGCCTCTGACTTGCACCCTCAGCGACAGAAAAGCCATTGGTGGGTTTGAAGAGAGGATGACATGATCTAATATCCCTCTTAAAACAATCATCCAGGCTGCTTTGTGATAGTGGGCTGCAGGGAGGTGAGGCTGTAAGCAAAGAGACCACTGAAGAGGCCATAGGAATATGCTGGTAAGAAATGACAAGTGACTTCAACTAGGGTGTAGTGCGATGTACATTCTGCTCTTACAAACAAGCTCTTATACAGGTCACTGCTAATCCAGACTTCAAAGAGAAAACTAACATCTCAGGAGCTCGACCAGGTACTGCAGTTTGCTGGGGCACTCAGCATTCTGCATTCTGCAAGACGGCAGGTACCTGGCACACACCTATTAAACACCAGCATCCCAGTGCAATGGTGAGCGTGCGCGTCAGGGATGCAGCCCGGGCACTGAGCGAGGGCCCAGGTCAGGGAACACCTGGCCCCAGAAGTCTGGGGAGGTGCCTAGACTGAGCCAGGGCAGCTGCCTGGGGACAGTGGCAAAGCAATGGGGACCCAAGCTGAGGGGGTCTTTCTAGGTGTGACACCTACCCACCACGCAAGTTTCTTTTTCCCACCCACCAGGCAAGCCTCCTCCACCCCCTAAATCTCTCCCCTACATTTAGCAACTCATTCTGGCAAATGAGTGTCTCTGCAGAGATCACCATGGTTCTCCAGATACAGCTGGGAGGAAAAAAAAAAGACTCAAGAGTCAGGCAGACATGGTGTGCTATGCCCCAGCTTTGGTCTCAAATGGCTCAGGAGGCCACTTTCTTCTGTGACAGAGGGAACCAAGGGAGTGTGGGTGAACAGGACGCAGAGCGGGAATCAAGCACCCAAAGCCTCAGTCTTCCCACACGTGCCCTAGCTGCCTTGCTGCTCAGCACAAAGGAGATCCCTTGGGTTGGGGCCAGAGCATGGAGTTTGGAGAGGGGTAGGCCCAGGTTTAACTTCCATCACTGCCACTTACCTGCATGAGCTGGGGGGGGGGGCGGGCGCGGGGATTCATCCTCCCAACCCTTACTTCCCATGCTTGTAAAATGGGGATAAAAATCTGGCACCATCATGTCCAGGCACATCGTGCAAATTCAACAAATGGTGACATGACCTCAGTAGGTACTAAGTCGACTGGGCACATTTGATCAGTTGCTTCCTCTTTAATAAATAAATGTTCACTGTCAATGTCTCTTCCAGAGAATCTTTCACTCCTTAGGTCTGGAAATTACAAGTGAAGAACTAACGCATTACCAACTTGTTCAAAACCACAAGGATTAAAAGCAGGGGAAAAAAAGAAAAGAAAATATAAGCAAAAATCCCCAGATGCAGTTTTCTCAAAACAATAACACTTTGCTCTGCATATGAACACTAAGCACACACAGCTGGTCGTTAACAATGCCAAAGTGACAAGAAAATCAGCAGGTTGTTCCTAATAAGGCATCTGAAAATAAGTGATAGCCGGGGCAGTTTATAAAGACGGCAAGGACAGCCTTCTTAGCACTGGTTGTGGCATGATGGTGTACATGAGGACAATGAGAACATCCCACAGACTCTGGCTACAGCGGACAGATGGCCACCGTCCCCTTGCCCACGGTGCTAATTTACAGCAGTGCCTCCCCTCAAGAGTCCCCGTGCCCCGTGGCAGCACCTGCGTCAAGGTGCCCTGCAGGGAGATGAATACCCTGTGTGAGCTCCAGGCTCAGTATTGGACTGGCTACAGGCAATGGATAAGGACATTGGGAAAAAGTAAAGCAGTGATCCGAAAGAAAGAGCTGGTGTCACCCAAGGAGAGAGAGGTAGCGGCAGTCCAGCCTGTCTCTAAAAAGTCACACTTGGCTATGTCCTGCTTCCCAATCATTTAGGGATCTGGCCTGAGCTATCTTCTGATAGAAAATGGTCCCTATCCACCTTTTTAGTGGAAATGCTCAGGGGCCGAGCAGAATTCTCTTAGGCTGGAAACACTCAAGTCACCCTATGGTGGCATAAAGGCAGCGGGCAGAAGCCCGACCCAGCCAATTCTTGGAGAGAAGACAGTTCCCCTACACTATCAAACCTCTCACCACACTGCTCGTGACCAAGCCGTTCCACTGGCAACCCAGGGTCACCGTGATGTCAGATTTCCTAACGCAGAACACTAAGTCCAGACATTTTCCACCTCCTGTCTTGGCTAAATGTGTTCAGCATTGGCAGGTGCACAGAGACCGGGAAGACGATGTGGCAAGGCCGCCTGGAAGAGCCTGGGAGGAAATTGCGAATCCCATTCAAAAGGCTCCAGGTGGGAGGCAGGCATCCTGTCCTTTCAAGTTGAAAAGACTATTGCTGAAATGAACAATCAAGCCACAAGAAGACATGAAGGAACCTAAATGCTTATCACCAAGTGAAAGCAGCCCATCTGGAAAGTCTCCATACTGTATGGTTCCAACTACATGTAGGACACTTTGGAAAAGGCAAACCTATGGAGAGAGTAAAAATGTCAGAGGCTGCCAGGGGCTGGCAAGGAGAGAGGGCTGAATAAGACAGCACGGGGCATCTGGGCGGTCAGAAGACTATTCTGTATGATCTTGTGAGGGTGGATACATGTCATCATTCATTCGTCAAAACCCAATAAGAGAAAAATCACATAAACACAAAACTCACACAGCATAAAAAACAAAGAGTGAGGCTGAATGGAAACTATGGACTTTAGTCAGTAATAATGTATCAAGATTGGTTCATCAATGGTAACGAAGCCACCACACTAATGTGAGATGTCATGAAAAGGGAAACTGGAGGGGAGGGAGGGAGGGGAAAGGGGTAGATGAGAATTCACTGTACTTTCCACTTAATTTCTCTGTAAACATAAAAAGCTCTAAAAGATAAAGACTATTACTTTAAAAAAACACAGTGAAGACTATTGTTTTGGTGGTGACAGTGCCTGGGAACATGAGAGGCCAACCCTCCTGTTCATGGCTGTGCTGACTCTTCTTCCACAGACGGTTGTGTTGAAGGTCCCAGGTGAGTCACACTATGACGTTCAGGCATGTCCAGGTCCTTGGCTCTGTCATGGAAACCAGGCCAGGCTGCAGGGGGGGGCACCATGGTGGAACCTCCCAGTGAGGACCCTGCGGGGCTGTCCCAGCAGGAAAGGAGCTGCCACATTAGCTCTGCCAAATGGAGACTCCCCGGGGAGAGGAGCCAGGCTTACAGCTGACAACAGCCCGGGCCAGACCCGAGAGGGGCAAGGGTGCCAATGAGAGACGGAGTAGCACAGCCAGGGGCCCAGAAAGTCTGAAACAGGGGGGTGTGGGCTCAGTCTGGGCAAAGCAGGCTGGAGCCTGGGCACAGGGGAGGGACACGGAGACTAAGGCAGACTGCACGCTGCCAAGCCTTGAGGGATGGGATCACCCCATGAGGAATGTTCTGCATGGGGATGAGGAACTTGCTAGAATGTTCCTTTCATTACCTCCCTCACAGCACCCAGGTGGGAGAGGAGAGAGAAACTTACACTTGGTGCAAGGGCCACACCAGGGCCCAAAGGCAGGTCCCTGTGCACATGGGTCCAGCTGCCTTTGGTCAAATTCGAGTCTTAGGGAGAGTGACCAGTCCAAAGTAAAGTCATTTAACCAGAGCCACTATGTAAAATAAGCAGACCAAAAGGTGTGCTCTTTGGTAAATTATTACCATAATCATTTACATTCAGTGACTGTTTACTCTGTGCAGGCAATGTGACTGTTCACAGGATGGCTCACCCTAAGGCCTCCTCTCCCTGTCCCGAGCATCCAACCCATCACCAAAACCATTAATTCTATGGCTTAAATAACTGTCAACTGAACCTGCACCTTTTATGACCTCCACCATCTCCAAGTCAAAGCTAGATCATCTTTTGCCCAAGCTATTGCAGGAACCTCCTAACTGGCTTCCACAAAGGCACTCTCATTGCTCCTCCAATCCAACCTCCACTCTGTAGCTAGAGTAGCAACTCTCAATCCCTTGCTTAGAGCCCTGGAGTGGCTCACTGCCACTCTTACAGCCAAAATTCTTACCACCACCTGCAAGGCTTTGTGTGCTGGGATCCTGGCCTCCATTCAATATTCTGCCCTCTCTCTCTGAGCTCCAGCTATGGCGTACTCCCCAGCTAGGCCTCCACAGGGCCATGGCACATGCTGGGCACAGGGGTGACATGCTCTTCTCCTTGTCTCACGTCAGCCGTCACTTCCTAAGGCAAGACGTTCTTGGCCATTCTTGTGATGAGCTCAACCTCCCACCCTTGGAAACTTGGTTCATAACACCCTGTACCCCACCTTTGTTGCACTTAATAGAGAGTAAAAATTGACATTTGTCCCTCCCTAAACTGTAAGACCATGGAGCAGCACCTTATACAGTGCCTGACAACAATAAGGCCTGGAGAACCATTTCTTCAATTAAAGAACAAACAGTTCTCTGAATTGGGTTTTATTAGCATCCCCATTTACAGACAGAATGTCTGAGTATCTTGCTCAATGGGGCTGATAGCTTAGTTTCAAACCTGGACAATCTGACCCCAAAATGTATGGCCCCTACAACTTGCACTGTATGTCTTAAAGATTTAGCACTGCTGGGAAAAAGATTTCTCCCCTTTGAGTCCAGTGACTTCTGCAGCAGCAAGAGAGAATGGCAGAGCCCTTCAGTGGCATGGGGACAGCAGCCTGGGGGTCCTCCAGGCCACTGCTGTGGCTCCAGGCTCCCAACACAGCAGCAGGAGCCAAGGCACTTGCAGTCATCTTGACCCCAGGAAGCTCCATGGAAACTTAGAGGATGACAACAGTTTTCAGACACTCAAGGGACCACAACCCCTTGTGAGACAGATGTGAATGGATTCAGGGTATGGATGCAGACCTAGGGGGAAAGGGCTAGTTTGGGAATGACTAACATTTCTGGAGAACATGTTAAGTCCCAGCTGGAGGCCTGGGCCTCACCAGTTACAAATATGGTGGAGATGGCTGCTTTAAATATTGGTGTTCTCTGGACTGTTCCAGAGAAGGCCACATCTGCACCCAAGGCGGGTGTCCAAAGGGGAGGGGAGCCGGGGCTGAACCAGGAGACCAGTCACTGTGTCTGCTCCTCTGCCCTCCACCCAGCAGTGGAAAAGGGGCGCTCCCCAGACCGGGACCCGGAGCTGGACAGATTGACCTTAGGGGGAAAAGGATAAACCTAAGTCTGGAGACTTGGTCAAGGAAGGGTTCAGTTCAAGACCGCAGGGGATCGCAGGGGGAAAGACAACTGCCCCACAGAGGCACGTAGCCAGACCCTGGCGCCAGGAGGGGTAGCTGTGACTATTGCCAATCTCTGGGGCTAAAATAGAGTTTATTTAAGATCCTATACTTTGGAGAGTTAACTGGTTTTTAATTATATGTCCTGCAGTAATTATTTCTGGTTCTCCCATACAGGTACTCAAATATTAATATGTCAACTGGTTTCAACCATGCACTGAAAATTTAGGGTATACACTGTGATAATTTTAAAGTGTACCTGGGGGACTAAATGGGTTGGGACAAAAGAAATCAAAGTGTGAAAAACCCCAGGTATAAGATAAAAGCAGTGGAAATGAACCAGGGTTCGCTGCTTCATTGCTTATTCCCCACTTAGAGAATCTCTTTCCAGAGCACCTCTGGCCTAGTCCTTTTACACTGCTATAACAAGATACCATAGACTAGGTAACACATAAAGAACAGAAATTGGCTTCTCACAGTTCTGGAGGCTGGGAGTCCACGATCAAGGTGCCAGCAGGTCTGTTGTCTGGGGAGGATCTGGTCTCAGTCCCAGGCTGGCACCTCTTTGCTGTGTCCCCCAGAGGGAGGAAGATGGAAGGGCAGGAGGCCTGATGCTGCGTGAAGCCTCTTTCATAAGGGCCATAATCCCATTCACAAGGGAGGCTTCGTGGCCTCATCACCTCTTAATACCATTAAATGTCTCAGCACCTGAATTTTGGAGGGGACGCATTCAAACCATAGCTACATCTCAGCTGAAAGCCTGAAGTGTTTTTTCAAGTTATGACTCACATTCACAAAACACCTGCCTCAGAATCTTCCCAAGAACTTGTAAAAATACAGATTCCTGGGAACTCCCTCGAAGCCACTGAACCCGAATATCTAAGTGAGGCATCGAGTCTCCGTAGTTGGGAGCCACAGGCGATTAACGTCTGAGGGCCACTGCACCGAAGCTGTCGAGTTTCTCTAAGCAAGGGACGCCATTCCATTATATCAAGTAGATGGTGCCGATTTACAAAGGGAAAGCCGCCACTTCTGCAAGGTCGCTGATCTCCAAGCCCCTTCTAGAGAGGGCAATCACTCATGCTCTGTGTACTGGCTGCCTGTGGCGGCCCGGGCGCCCAGCTAGGTACTGAGGATTCAAAGACCTGCAAGACGTAAGCCCCTCACCTACCGTGTGGGGTAAGACAAAGCCATGGTGAGCGACAATGAGCGAGGCAGATGGCTGCCACAGGAAGGAACCCAGCTCCCGGGCTGTGGAAGCCAAGCGCAGCAGCGTGAGTGCCGACGGCGCTGCCCAGACGATGTCGGGGGCACCACTGCTGGCCACCACTCCTCCCTACTTCTCCTGAGACCCTCTGAGAACAGATGGCATTGTTGAGGTCCCCTTCGTGTTTCTCAGCCCCTGCTGGCACCTCCATTTCGACAATGAATCAAGAAAACTACCTTCCACAGCTTTTGTAACCATGTGGGTGTTAACCAGGGGATGCAGCAAGATTAGTGAAAATGCCAAGGACAAGGACATCCTGGCAGGGGGACAAAGCCACGCTCGCCCTCCTTTAGCGAGGGGCAGCTCTCCTCTCCCTGGAGGGGGAGGTCACCTGACAACCACAAAGCCAGAGCTGGGGTGCACAGAGCCAGACCTCCGGGTCCCCCTCCTGCTCCACTATGGCAGGCAGGGGGACAGATGTCATAGCCAGATTGCCTGCACACTGGAGAGCAGGGGGATCTTTCTCTCCACCCTGCTTCAACGACCTGGACACCCACCACCAGCCTTCCCACGACAGTCTGGAAATCAGCAATTTGCCAACTATAAAGCAGCCCTTCAGCTTTCGGGCCACCTGCTCCCTTCTCACTAATCTCACAGACCCCAGGCAAGCAGCGAGCACGCAATTCCATTCAAACACTTATTGCCTCTTCATGAAGACAAGTATCCCCTGGAGCTGGACATCTGGGGCAGTGTCCTGGGAGGGACCCGTGGTCTAACTGCCTAGACAGATGACAGGAACTAGAGAGGCAGTCTGCACACGGCTTGGACCTGCAGTAGGTGCAGTTTAGGTCTGGCAGGCTAAGCCTCTGACACTGGCTCCTCTTCTCGTGTTTTCCTCCTTCATCTCCCTCTCGGAGGCCCGAGGAAGGCAAGGGTGGCCCACAGTCCTTGTAACCTTCTACAGTCCTTCAACTGAGACTCGTGTGGTCACCCCAGCTCAGGGAACTGCAGGGGTGGAGTGAGCAGCAGCAGTCGGAGCCTCAGTCCAGGTGGTGGAAGGTCAGGCGTACTGGGCGAGGGGCAAAGGGAGCAAGTGCATTCCAGCCTTCCTGATGCCTGGGAAGTTCTTGTCTTTCTTCCACAAACGCTGTCTGTCAGCACTGGGTAGGAGACAGCAGCTCTGTAGCTTAGACTCTAGGCAAGTAGCACATAATAAAATTCCAATAATTTCCAAAACCCCAATTTTGTTATTCTGACTCAGTCACAAAGTAAGCTGCTGTCTCACCTACATCTGTTACTTCTGCTACTAAAACAGACTAGATCAAATTTGATCACAAGCCACGGCAGATGGAAAGGGAAAAGGGGATGCCATACTTTACCGTTAACAAATTAATTGATTGAACTACACGTTTATCTTTCAAAGGGGAAAATGGTGGCAAATCCTAAGGGGGCCAATGCTTTACCCTGATCCATGTTTTCATTTCCAGAAAGACACGTTAAATGGTCCAATCTTTCCCCAAAGCTTTATTTCTTTCCTCTTGAGCAGGGCATGATTTGGATTGAGGACGGTATACTCAAAACAACCTTGCAGTTTAAAAAAAAAAAAAAAAGTCCTTGGAACAGAAATTAGATTCAACAATCGGATGCCTTGCTCCTACTCCTGCTAAATATTGACGTAAAAGAAAGGGGAAACAGAATGTCTCACACCTAGTGGGCGCTCCATAATTATCCGTTGAGTGACTGGATGATTTCCGTGGAGTCCCATCGGCTCTGTGCAGTGACAGAGCCTCCTCCGTTGTTACACAGGCAAGCAGGGTGTGAGATTTATGGCTGCCCAGGGGCCCCCAATGACCATAAATCCTTCCCAGCTTCTCGGCTGTCCCAAGCAGTCCAGCTAGCAGTCGAGCAGGCTTAACAGCAGTACCCTGTGGCGATTCTCTCCTGAAGGCCCCGTTGAGGCTCCTATTTAGAGAGGTGGGGGGTCAACTAGGACTACAGTTTCAGTCTCTATGACACAGGAGAGTCCCAGGCCTCTGCTCACTGAGACAGGTTCCTCGGCCCAGACAGTGACCAGGCTGAAGAGTCTCAGGTCTTCGATCCTTGGACACATCGGGAGACAGGGAGAAGGCCATTTGGGCTGATCACTGGCGTGACCTGACACTGCCTTAGCACTGGGGGTTTCCCGTCCTCTGGCCCCCCAGAGCTCTGTGGGCCTTAGCATACTGAAGCCCATCAAGAACAGGTATGGCATTTCGGTTTGGGAAGATGAGAAAGTTCTGGAGATGGATGGTGGGGATGGTTGTACAAAAATGTGAATGAACTTAGTGCCACTGAACTGCACACTTAAAAATGGCTAAAAAGTTTACTTTTATGTTATACATATTTTACTACAATAAAAACAATAAAACAAAACATCAGTTGTCTCCACCAGTAGACTAAGAGCTCTTTGAGGGCAGAGACTGTGTTTCATTTATTTTTGTGACCCCCATGCATAGCATGGTACCTAACACATATGCACACACATTGCAATTTTTTTATTAAGTGAATAAATTGAAGCTCTCTCCCAGGTGAGATGCTTAGGCCTAAAACCACCATTAAACACATTTTCTGGAATGTTCGAGTTAAGAATAAGGGTAACCCATATAACTACATGGGTAGTTAACTTCCTCTTGAAATTGACACAGAATTGGAGACAAGATGGTCATACAGGTTATATTTTAAAAAGCTATAACTAGTAATTGTTCTAGGTACGTAATTAAAGTACAAAAGGAAAATGGACATATATTCTTTTTATAAGTCTTACCTTCATTTATCAATTTATTTCAGATAGGGAGCGTCTGGATCAATTGTTATATTTATGAACGGGCTCAATCTCACCTTTTAATCCATGTCAATAACTATATTCAACCTGCATAAGTACTTAAACAAGGAGCCTTCCCCTAGTACTCACTGAGATGCTAAAGAATAGCAAACATCAACCACAAAGCAGTTCAAATAAACAAAACAGGGTCTTAAACTATGTAAAATTCTAAGAGCCTCTTTTATATTTTACAATAGGACAAGCAAGTCATTTTATCATGTTAACAAAGGAGAGAACTGTTTGTGCTAAAGGTGAGGTGAGTCATGAGTAGTCAGAGCCTAAGGTGATTTAATAAAATGTCAAATATTTTAAATGAAACACGATTTCATCATTTTTACATCCAAGTGGTAGACAAACAAAGAGTTCTTCTTTTAATGAATGGAAAAGAACGATTTATAATTGACATACAAATTGTGATAGAACATCATTTGGTTCTCTTAACTAAATTACATGCACCACTTAAAATCCTGTTTACAGTATCATTTTGTACACACTCCCAATAGATAAAACAAACAGCGGTTGTTATACAAAGATAAATCTTGGCTCAAAGCTGTGTCCAAATCCTCATAAGGGTGTTGTATTCATTAAGTAACCCTTTCTTGGGATAAGGGGAAGGCAATAGAAATGGAGGAGAGATTTAGAGAAAAAAAGCAGATAAGAAAAAAATGCCCACATTAGGCATTCAACAAATGTCCGCTGAAAGAATGGATGAGAGCCAGGATCAGGACAGGGGGCTTTGGATGCACATCACGCGAATGGCAGAAGGAAATGGAAAATGAAGAAGCCCTTATCAAGAACAGCTGGGCTGCCGTGCAAGGACCTTCCAGAGCTGAGCAAGCCAGCAAAAGCAGCGGAGCTCCTCTACCTCCAACCCTCCCTCCGTCCCTCCCCGCTTCTCCTGGCCCGGCCCCTCCTCACGCAGCTCTGCATTCACTCATCATCTCCACCGTGCAAGGCGAGTCCATCTTTCTGTTTCCTACCTCTTGCCCTGTTTCCCCTCTTAGTCCTCTTCTTAGATCTCCCTAATCTCTTACTCACTCTTGGAAATTCTTCGAAAATGGAGACTCTGATACAGACATCCACATGCCCCAATTCTAATAAAGAAAATGTACTTTCCTCCCCTTGTTTTACTGTTTTTCTGAGTAATGTGCCATTTGGGGACAGACAGACACAGCCAACCTTCCACCTGGCACAGCAACCTGTTCTCTGGAGATGATGATTAAACACAACTAGAGTGACTTTGAAAGCTGCCCCGGTGATTCTGGTCATCAGTAGGTTTGGGGACACCGGACTTGGTAACCTCTAAGCTCCCCTCTCTCCATGAATCAAACCCTGGTCCTTATCTGCCAGGAGCACCTAGAGAAAGGATTTCCACTTTGTAGTTAAACAAGAGAGTAAGAAAAAAAGAACTAATCACTCAGAGTATTCCAGGGTCTATCTCCCTCTGACTAAAAGGCCAACAACCATGCGATTGTGCCATGTCTTCCTCTAGCATGTTCAAGTACAACACGAACTTGGAGAAAACCAAATAACCAAACGGCTCAGGCATCCAAATCAAGTCCACAGAACAGATGGGAGGAAATCCAAATGGACCAGCCTAAACGTGCCTCTGATCAAATCTCAAGCATGGAATTCCTATGCTTTGTGAGGACCCTGGGGAGGGCATCCAGTATGACTGACTCAGCTAGGGAGAAACAAACCAAGCCCAGGTACTCATTCCGCTACCTTGTCTGAAAGCTGCTGCCTCTGTGCAAGTGGTCTCTGCCCCCGGAACACGCTTCCATCCCCATCTACACCTCAAATCCCAGGTCAGAGGCTACTCTGGTGCCTGGAACCATTTCCTTCTTGTGAAGTCTCTATCTTTTAAAGTCTCACCTTTGAATTCAGTGTCTATAACGGTATCCGATGTGCACAAGTCCTCAAACACACAGACTTCCCCGTTCACTCACTGACATGCTAAATAGCAAACATCTACCCCCGAGCAGTTCTCATAAACAAAACGGGGTCTGTGATGCTCCAGTGATTCTGAAGAGGAAGTGCTGTGCGTGTCTTTGCTCTCTCTCCCACCACTGGAATGCTCAAGAGACTTACACACATCTGATTTGTGTCCCTCCCAATTTCGAGCACTGTTCTTTGCACATGGTGACCAATAAATAAACATTTGGTGGATAAATTCATTCCACAGATACTTACGGAGTATGCAGTATACACCAGGCATTGTTCCAGGTGCTGGGAATGCGGAGGAAACAAAATACACAGGATCCCCGCTGGGCCCTTCAGTATGCAAAATCACGTCAGCTAGAGACAGTGCTACAGGGAAAGGTGCGCAGGAAAGGAAAACAGGAAGTGTTGAGGGTGTTGTCATTTCTACACTAGTTGATCGTGGAAGGTTGCCCAGGAGACTGACACGTAAGTACCGTCCTAAAGGAGGTGAGGGAGGGAAACACGCAGACATTAGGGGAAGGACGTCCCAGGCAGAGGGAACAGCAAGTTGCAAAGCCCAGAGGGGGAAATATGTGCAACATGTTCAAGGAAGACCCAGGAGGCCAAGGTCAGTGAGCAGAGAGAGTGAAGAGAAATGAAGTGGGAGATCAGAGAGGCGGGGCTCAGAGCACGCGGGCCGTGCAGACAGTCCGAAGACACGGACGCCGTGTATCAGCTGACTCACGTTCACGGCTCGCCCCAGCGTCTGTGCTGAGAGCAGAGTGAAGGGGTAGGGGCGAGGGAGGAAGAAAGCAGAGTAGGCAGGGCTGCAACAGTAATCCAAGCAAGAGAGGCTGGCAACTTGGACCAGGGTAGGGGAGGTCGGACTTGGTACATTTGGAAGGTAGAGCCAGTTGGATCTACTGACCAATTGCAAACAGAGTGCAAAATACAGAGCCTGGCCAAGGATCACGCTAAGGTTTCTGCCTTGAGCAACTGTTAGGATGGAGTGGCCATTCCTAAGATGAGCAAAATGGAGAGGAAGGTGGGGGGAGGGGCAGGAAGGGAGTAGGGGCAGGGCAGGGCTGAAGTTCAGGTTCTGGACTTGGGACATAGTGAGGCTGAGCTTCCTACTAAGCACCCAAGTGGAGATGTCAAAGAGGCAGTTGGATGTATAAGAATAAAGTTTGGTAAAGGGGTCCAGGCTAGAGATACAAATTTGGGATTCAACAGTGTATATATAGATGGCATTTTAAGCCATGAGACGAAATAAGAATCCCAAAAGATGGAATGTAGAAGGATAAGAAGAGGTGACACAATTTGTCCTGGGCCAGGATGCTAGGGGGAGTTGGACCAAAACCATCTTTTTTCTCCTCGACTTGCAAGTGGAAGCCAGGGCAGGCTAGGAGCCTGGCCGGCCTCATGGAACAGAGACTCTCTCAACTTTCACTTTCCTGTGCATTCCTGGGGATGTCTGTGCCTGGATGTGGGGCATGGTTACAATCCAGAACAGATTTGAGTCACTCAGTTAAAAAGACTAGAAAGCTGGGTAGGAGCTGCTGGATTCAGTACAGAACCAGCCAGGGTCAAGATTCCAGACCAAGGGGTCTGCAGCTCTCACGCTTTATCCAGAGATGTGCTCGGCAATGACACATTCTCCACCAGTCTGAAGCAAGGTTTCGAAGGTTCACAGGGAAGCAACCCTAGAACATGAGGTCAAAAAATGTTCCTACTGAAAGAAAAGTAAAAACAGTCAATAGCAAAATGAGGAGTTTAGCTGTCACCAGGAAGCCCTCCAACATAAAAGATGACTTGATAACACATTGCAGATGGGGCTAGAGCATTTCCCCCGCCCTCCACAAGGAGATGGGAATGTCTTCCAAATTCAATCCAGGACACCTCGGTGTCTTCCTTATCCAATCAAGAGACCAGAGTCTCCCTCGAATGCAATAACAGTGGCCCTGAAAAATGGAACTGGATGTAAATTGAGTCATCAAGGAACACTGAAATCAGCTCTCCTGCATCCTGGCCTCCGTCTGAGGTGGCTCCGTGTCCACAGAAACAAACACATGGCAAAGCAGGGGAGGAGCGGAGGGAGCAGCGTCAGATATTTTAAATGTCTGCTGTTCACCGGCACTTTTGGGGAAAGGGATTGCACAGGCCCCCGTGGACTGATTTCAGTGATATCCAGAGAAAAGAACTTATAAGAAGGGGGAATGTAGAGAGTGAACAAGGGGTAATTATCCTGTAAGAAAAAAATGTCCCATGAGGAGGTAATTCCCTTTGTTCTGTTCCCACGACAACCAATCTTCTGCCTGACCTGCCCACCAGGATGGGGTGCCCTGAGCAGCCAGAGGCGTCTTTTTAAAATTCCAACCCACTTCCAACCACTTCTGAAAAAAATTTATGATTTTAGAATGTGTTGAATAAACATTTGTCTGACCATTTAATTAAGATATTACTGAAGGAAGAAAGATCCATAAAAATAGATTATTTCACCACAGAACCAACAAAGCCAGAAGTAGATAAATCTGTTCTAAATTAGAAACCCTTCATGCTTTAAGCACATAAATACAAAGTTAAATTTTGACCAAACAACAAATTGTGGCAATCCCCTAATGAAATACAGAAACCTTGATAATAAACAGATCTTTCTCAGCAATGACTGAAACTATGTGAGAATATAAATATTCTACTTCAGTTATTTTTACGTTGTTGAATTTTCTGCATGAGTGAAAAATATTGAAAAGGATGAGACTTTAAAATGGGATGTGGTTATTCTGCGTAAAATATGTCTTCAGGTTTAAAACAAATATTGTGGAAAGTAGTTAGTTGTGGAAATACAAATCATACCAAGAAGTAGAGCATGTAAAAAATAAAAAATAATGACTAAGTCAAATATAACTTTAAAAAACCCCACATCCTTGCTTCCCCACATCCCTGCTTCAATGACTTCTCCCTGAGTTTAAAATTTTGAGTCCATGACCTGGGCCCACAAGTCAGCTTCTCCTCATGCTGGTGGCTGCACTGACCGGCCTGGCATCCATTTCCTGAACATTCCCCACCTTTTTACCTCAGCTCTGACCGCTCAGTCTCTGAGTCTGTCACCTCCTGGCTGTGGCCTCCCTGACCTCAGGATCTAAGGGGCCCGACCCCAGGTCTCCAGCAAACCCTGTCCCATGGCTTCTCCTTCTCTGAGCCGCCATGTTGCTTATCACCCACTCGCCCCCAAACCCCAGAGCCCCAGCGCCCAGCCACAGAGGGGCTACTCCCCAGGGCTTTCTGCTTCCTACTACTGATTTTCAAAATCAAGTTTACTGGACGTGAAGCTCATCCACAGAATGACAAACCCACATATGAGTCAGCATTAAAGGCCATATAAACTCCAAACACACCACGGGGCTCAGCAAGAGCCTGATAAAATGATTGAGTCCACTGAGGGGGTTGACTTGTGCTACATCCCCTTTGAGGCCCAGCTGCAAATTACACAGGACATTTGCTCTTCAGACAGACAGAAGAATTACATCCTTAAAGTGGATGGGAAAATTGTCCCCAAAGGCTTTTGAAGACCATCACAAGAGAAAATGCCTTTTGTTAAACTTCCTGGACTTAATGTCTTTTCTCCCTAAGTAAAATAATTGATTATTTAAGATGGGGGGGTGGCAAGGAGCATTCCTTTTTAGAATTGCCATTAACAATGAAGCACACTCCATTTATCAGCAAAATCCTTCCCTGGTCACAGCAGCCACCGGGGCTGTGCACAAGTACTCTGGTGGCCTCCTTCCTGGGCCAGGGGAGGGGCGCTGTGCTGCCCCCCTGAGGTTAGGCACAGCCGTGGGGCTTCGCTGGCCAAGGAATTCTGAGGCGAAGCAATGTGTGCAGCGCAGTAGAAGCTTTAAGAGCTGTGGGTGCTGTGCATGGCCCTTGCCCCACCTGGCTAATCAGGTGGCCACATGTGTCTAGTCACAGCCTCCCCAGCCTGGGTCCCTGAGTGACAATGAGGGCAGAACCCCACATCAGCCAACATAAGCTACACAGTACTAGTGAGAATGCACCTTGGTTGTTTTAAGCCACTGAAATTTTGGGTCTCCCCTGACTGTAACATAGCTTAGCCTATCCTGACTGATTTGTCATTGCTTGCTGGAATTATTATAGGAAGGATCATTAGGTTCCTATTACAGACAAGGAGGCTGGGGAACTATCACGCAGTAGTGCCACCACTCTGTGGAGCCCTAAGCCCCACAGCCGGCAGCAGGGGTAGGCAGGACTCAGCGTGTTCCAATCCACAAATACTTACTGATACACATTATTTGTCAGACCGTGGGCTAAGTACTAGGAATAATGTAGTGGAGCGTAGCTGGAAATTCCTGTGGTTGATGTGAGGATGGTCCCTGTGGCAAGATGAGCAAAGTCAGGAAACTAGCGAGGCAGTCAGCAGAGGCAAAGGGCAGGTGGCAGGGGCCCCACAGGAGTAGCTCTGTGAGTACATGTGACTTTCATGAGACCCGGTCAGTGCTCAGAGTTGAACATCGCTAGGCATTTCCTAAGGGCTTCCCCTGCACAAACTGCCTTCGTCCTCACAACCGCCCTGTAAGAGAGGCAATGGTCATTGTTGCCATGTTATAGATGAGGAAAGTGACACAGAAGGAAGTTAAATGAATAACAGGTCCAATGCAACCCAGCTAAGCTGAGAAGCAGGACATGAGAATACTACATCAGAAACTGGGATTGGTTGATAATAGTCTGGAATTAAAAGAGGGAAGAAGCTGTAACACAATGTGATAGCCATGAGCCAACAACAGATGGGCTGTTTAGCCAAGAGAAGGTCCTGGCTGCACAGACACAGGCATGAAGGCTATGAAGGGGGAATTAGTCAATTCCATTCCCAATGGACGGGTAAGACTATAACCCCATGATCAAGCATATCTCAGCCAGGTTGTACGGCTACCCATGTGTGTCCAGCTTTGTTTGACTCAAGAACATAAAAATGTATTCATTTACTGACCATTCAACGAATCTTTTTGGGCCCTCACCATGTGCAAAGTACTGTGTCTTACATTCTGGGTACAACAGTAAACAAACATCCAGCAGCTATTCTCAAACCATCTTTCATTCAAGTGGAGAAAAAAGACAGACTGGGAGTGAGGGCCCACTGAGGGTGAAACAGAGGTCATGTGTACACATTTTTTGGCAGAGAGAAGTTCAAAATATGCTTAAAAAGTGTTGTCCCCCAAATGTAAGCATAGCAATGGCAAAACACACCCTCCGGCCATAAAGGGTGAGGGAGGAGATAAAGGGATGGACATCTGTATTTACCCATCCCAGGGGGGTCAGGCTTACCTGTGGGCAGGAGGAGGTGGCAAGGACAGAGCTGGCCCCTCCATACTCCACATAAGAACCTCCTCTGCTCAAAGACATGATCAGCCAAAGGCTGCGCCCCTCCTATGTTCACATCACACGCTGCCTGGGATACCTGCTCAGCAGGTGCACTCGGATATGAGAACACACCTGCAAATTAGTTACTAAAGAGCCCATATACTAACTTCCGAGTCTACCTGTGTGAATGAAGAAAATGACATTTAACCTGCCCAATTTAGCTCACTGGGTTGTCAAAACTAATCTTTCAAAAGCCAAAAGAATCACTGACCTGCTGTCGAAAGGCACTACTTATAACTTGGGAAATATGTGAGCTGTCAAAAAGTAAGCATTACCACAGCAAGTCTCTGTTGTTTTTCTCAGATGTTTAAAATAAGTATGCTTATAAATATGCATCAATGTGAGATTCTACACAAGTCACTAAAGCTTTTCTGTTTCACTTACTCGTCTTAAGAAACATCCCAGTTTGGTGACTCAGGTAGAAGCCCCACTCAGATGTTCCCCAGTAGGTTCACAACAACTCTCCATAGACTGCAACATTTGGGAGCATTTTTCTCAACACTGAATTTCTCTGAAGCCCTAAGACAAAATACATTTAGCTTTTATTCCACTTCCTTTTTCCAGAAGTAGAGAGATAAAGTTGAATTTATATACCCATTTTCACCAATTCACTTCCTTTTTATAAATTCAGCACTAATTACACTACAGAAAATGCAAGTAAAGTTTATGCCTAACATCAGCCAGAATTGCTTGCTAATAGTCCAAGATAATGCATTAAAAAAAAATCATTCCCTTTCAAATTTACCACAGTAATCATGAAAGATATAATCAACAAACCAGCACAGTATTCGTACCATTTGCACAGAATGGGCATTTCTAGCATAATGACATTTTGTGTATATAACAACAGTCTCATAAAATCATAATACCATATTTTTACTGTACCTTTTCTATATTTATGTTGAAGCCCTAATGCCCAATGTGATGATATATTTGGAGGGGGGCCTTTGGCAGGTAACAGGTCATGAGGGTGAGGCCCTTGTGAATGGGATTAGTGCCCTTATAAGAAGAGACCAGAGAGAGAGGATCTCTGTCTTTCTGCCATGTGTGGATACAGTGAGAAGACAGCCATCTGCAAACCAGGAACTGGGTCCTCACCAGACACTGAATGTGCTCGTGCCTTAATCTTGGACTTCCCAGTCTCTGGAATTATGAGAAATAAATTGATATCGTTTAAGTCTCCCAGTCTATGGCATTTTGTTATAGCAGCCTGAACAGACTAAGACAGAGAGGTTGAATAATTTGCCTCCGGGTACACAGCTTGGAAGTGGGGGAGCCAGATTCAAAGCCAACAGGCTGGATGTACAGTCTGTGTCCTGAGCCACTACGCTAACTAAAATTGTTCTGTTGCCAACCACAACCTGAAGATCTATACACACACACACACACCCTAGTTTGGTGGAAAAGGCTGAATTTAGTCAAATGACAAAATTAAGTTTTATATTTCTTTAGTATCCTTTAGACCCAAGCTAGTTAGCAATATAGTTGATTTGAAATTTGGCATTTCCAAAGAACTAATTCTTATCCTGCCAGAGCATGCTGTTTCCCACTCCAGCTAGCATGCTACGGGGAAGGAAGAAGGGGAGAAACATACTGCAAACTATTTACTGCAGGAAGTAATTCTGTTTCAAGTCAAATCTGAGAAGCAATGAAAAAGAAAACCTGTCATTCCCCCAAAATCATAAATAAATCAGTGCACATTTAATGAAAGATCTTAACAAAGGTACACAAAACCTGTGCTCTGCTTGTCAGGAAGATGGCTCACACAGACTCGAAGCAAACTAACAGCGTCGCTCTGCAGCAAGGTACAATTAGGGAGAAGAACAAAGCATCTGACTATGTTTAGAAACAGAGGGCTCAGCTCGCCGGTGACATTTTTCCTAATTAAGGTATAAGCAAAAATCTCACAAATATTATGTGCAAAGAGCCATTTTTTAACTTGAGGAGTGGATTACCTGGGGAACAGGAAATCAAGCAAAAGCGAAGAGCTAGAGCAACAGCAGAGAACATTGATAGCTAACATTCAATATTCAAGACATTTTTAAGTGTTCTACCAGAGCATTAGAATTTTTGCTCTAAGGACAACCTGAATCCCAAAGCAGAAAGGAAGGGGAAATGCCCACCACTGCCCACCTGGTCCCTGAAAAGCACACTTGAATAATGCTAAGCCTCAGAGAGGCGTGCGATGCCAGCCAGGCCAGGCAATCCTTAGCAAGAAGCACCTGGGAGCACCAGCCTCCCTGAAGCACGCAGCCTCTTGCAGAGAAACAGACTAAAGTAAACAGGAGATAAACACTGCACTTCCAGACTCAGCTCTACCAGATTTTACTCTACAGGAAAAAGATATCACTAACTATTAAATTTAAATCTGACCATTAGTTCCTAAGAAGCTATGGTTTCTCTACCTTCCTGTCACCCAAATAAACCTACACTTTGACATTTCGTCCTTATTTTGGATGCACTGTAAGAAGCACGTAGACACTGACTACTTTTTCTAGCGATGATGCAGATTTGCACCAAATCATCTCTTATTTCATCCAGAGCTCCTCTTTGGGCTTCTGATGTGGTCCAGGGTCACCATTCAGCAGTAAAAACACATCACTCCAGACAAACAGCTCAGCAGCCAGGCTGCCTTCAAATCCACGCAACCTGAGGTCTTCACGCTTCACTCCCCCCACCCCAGCTGCACTGCTGGGTGTCAGTCCGAAATTGCTGCAAAATCCCCTTGGTTTCGCTCTATATTTACATCCTGTGCTCTCGGGGAGCTTACACAGACTGCTTCTCCAGTGTCACCCCCTAAAGTCACCATAGGAAGAGCCTAAAGACACAGGCCTGAAACAACTCTTCCAAGAATGGCTGTGACAACACGGACACCGGAGAAAGCACAGGGCACACTGAGGAGCTCGTGGGATGTAGCTGCACATGTAGAGTTCCTCACGCACTGCTTGATGGACTATAACAGTGTCACTTCTTACTGTCCGAAGTGCTTGTGTCTCATTAAAGCACTTTCCGCGAATACCACGTGCAGCTCTCGTAACAACTCTTTCACGTAGGTGGAACGAATATCCCCACTTTACAGATGAAAAAGGCAAGGCTTAGAGAGGGAGGTTCAGCTGCTTTCTCACAGTCACACACTGGAGGTGAAGCCAAGACTTGTACCATTGTGTGCTATTCTGACTCAAAATAGCTAAAATGCATTGAATGCTTCCTAGCTACCAGACACTATGCTAAATGCTTTATTACATGGATCCTCTCAGATAATTTTCACAACATACACACACACACACATACACACACTCTTTACAGATGAGGAAACCAAAGAACAGAGAGGCCAAGTAACGTCTCCAAAGTCACACAGTCAGTAGAGTTGGGACTCAAACCCCTGTCTTTCTCACTCATTCTATACATCGATATTATTCTTTAGTTTTGTCAGAGACATACTTTACAAAAAAAGTTACTTCATCTCACCTATACAAGATAGTTGTCATGGATATTATCAATTTTTTTTAACAGCCCATGAACCAAGGAGACCCATGCTTGGGGATTCAGATTCTAATGAAGGGCAAATCTGCAGAGTTAGTTTCCATTTAAAAAGACAGGCCAGCAGAGTGGCTCATGCCTGTAATCCTAGCACTCTGGAAGGCCAAGGTGGGAGGATCGCTTGAGCTTAGAGGTTCAGGACCAGCCTGAGCAAAAGCGAGACCCCATCTCTACTAAAAATAGAAAAAGTAGTCAGGCGTGGAGGCGCATGCCTGTAGTCCCAGCTACTCGGGAGGCTGAGGCAGGAGGATCACCTGAGTCCAGGAGTTTGAGGTTGCTGTGAGCTATGATGATGCACTCTAGCTCAGGGGACAAAGCAAGACTCTGTCTCAAAAAGAAAAAAAAAAAAGACAGGCCCATTTGATAGGTCCCCGGGTCTAGACCTTTATGTGGACACTCCACACCTGGGCCATCCATTGTCCTCACTAAGAGGATAAAGGATTCGTGGCCACGGTCCCTGTGTCTCCCTCACACCTCCCAGCTGGTTCCAATCTCAGGAGAGGCAGACACCACAGGCCTCCCTTCCTCCCAGGAGGAACTGGGTTGTAAGGTATTTTAGGAAATAGAACAGAGCTTTGAAAAACACTTCTATACGCATAGTGACAGGGAGAGCCTAGAAAGCTAACAAGTACAGCTGTCCAACTTTCCCTAGAGAGCTCTTTTTGCCTCCAGCATCTACGTATTAAGCCGGTCATCCAAGAGGTACACAGACCGCATTTTCTCTCCTTCTCTATGGATGAAGAAATTAGCTACCTGTGAGATTAGAAAATCCTATATCAGAGAGTACACCTAGATGCCTTCATATCCTCCCAACCCAGGTCAGGATAACAGCTGAGCCAAACCAAATCTATCTAGCTCTTCACCTTAGATCTGTGATCCCCAACCCCAGGGCCGCAGAGGGGGTACTTGTCTGTGGCCTGTTAGGAGCCAGGCCGCACAGCGGGAGGTGAGTGGTGGGGTAAGGGAGTAAAACTTCATCTGTATTTACAGCCGCTCCCCATCACTCGCATCACCACATAAGCTCCTGTCAGATCAGCGGTGGCATTAGATTCTTAGAGGAGCGTGAACCCTACTGTAAACTGCAGGCGTGAGGGATCTAGGTTGTGCTCCTTATGAGAATCGAATGCCTGGTGATCTGAGGTGGAGCTGAGGTGGTGATGCCAGTGCTGGGGAGCAGCTGCACATACAGACTACCACTAGCAGAGAGGTTTGACTGCACAATAAATGTAATGCACTTGAATCATCCCAAAACCATCCCTCCCACCCGCTGGGTCCATGGAAAAATTGTCTTCTATGAAACCGGTTGGGGACTGCTGCCTTAGATTATCATTCTCATTGCCAGTAACGAAATAACCAATGGCATAAAGACCTTCTTTAGTATTTCTGACATGCTATTGTGCATCATGATGACAATTTTGAAAGCTGGGAGTAATTTTATCGTTAATGATTCCAAAAAACAAAGAGGAAACAAAGCCATCGAGGCTACACCCAGGTTAGAGATAACAGTCATCTCTTTGGTTGAGATACTTCAGTAGGTCTATAAATTAATCACATTGACTTTACTTAAACTGAAGAATCAAACTTCAAGGGCTGGCCCTGCATATTAGGACAATAACACATCTCCACCCGCTGTGACCTGCTTCCTTGCTAATCATACCCCAGACTCTCCTGAGACTCTCACGGTAAACCCTGCTGATGTGGTGCCCAGCAACCAACCACAGGATGCAAACATACCAGGAGGGCACAAACGACAGAGCAAGGCCCTGCACAAAAGGCCACAGCAGCTGCGTGGGGGGCGAGGGTCCCCCAGCACCAGGAGACACACGCACACACCTCTAGGAGGCTGTGGCCCCCACACCCAGCTGCCTGAGAGCAGCACAGCCATGAGCAAGGTAGAACATTAACCAGTGAGCAACTGGACAATCGTTATATCACAGCCAGGGCTACCTGCACAGTAATGAGGGAAAACATGAAAGCTCATCTTCCCCACCTGAGGACGGGGCCTCAGGTGATGAGTCTGTCCCCAGCCTGCCCCTTGGGAGAGCCACTGGGGTCTGACACAGGTCCAGGGGGCCCAGTTAAAAGAGCTCACCCACCCAATCTGCCTCCCTCTGTTGGCCCTGGGGCCTCACAGGGTGCGAAATCATACTGGTCTCCAAGAATGTGGGACTAGAACTTTGGGGGCAGCAAGGAGGGGAAGAAAAGGATTTGGAGCCACTCGTGTATTTGTGCCCAGATACGTGTATGCCTAACCCCACGGGGAGAGAGATGGAGAAGTAAGGACAGAGCAAAGGAAGCCAAGGCTGGCTACCTAAGGATCCTCACAGAAGCCCTGTGACCCCAAAAGCCAGGTCCCAGGACACTCCACACGTGAACTTCACTTGCCTCCAATGCTGTCGACAGACGGGTTCCAACCCTCGGTCACACTGGCAAGAATTTTCACTTCTTATCTACCAAGATAGTTCCCTTCCCAATATAAACCTGGCCCTAATGCTCGCACCATCAAGCAGGACCCATATATGGGCCCAAAACCATCACTTCATTTTCCCCTCTCTTCTCAGATCCTTTCCCAGAAACAACAGGGAGAGAAACGCTATGTCTTAGTTTTCCCGGCATTGTCAAGCACATCTCTCCTTTCCGACGGACGCGCTGCAGGGGAGGCCCGTGCCCCTTCCTCTGAGGGCAGAGACTGGCTTCACTGTGCTCAGAGGGCAGTTCAGTGTCCAAAACATCTGCAACAAAGACACCCAGACAGACTTCTGCAGGGAGCTAGGGCCGGGCGTGCGGGCTAGGAAACATGGGAGTCAGGATTCCCGGTACGGGGAAGGCAGCAACAGCACGTGGAGTCAGGGGCACGGAAGCCAGGAGGGAGAGAGGGACTGGCGCCAACACGCAGGGACAGGCCAGATCACTTGGCAGGTAGCACCACCCCAGTAATCGGCTCTTCCTAGTGCTCTCTCGTCCCACTGCCCTGAGCAGCCCCACCTGCGTAAAACCCACCTCCTGGCCCACAGGGTGCCCCCACAGTGAACGGGACCCTCCTGTTTGGAGCCACTCCTTCAGGTCCTCTGCTGAGCCAGACACCCGCGGCTCCGGCAGGGAACCGCCCTTCCGTGGGCCTCACTCCTAATAACAGCTTAGAAGAAAAGCTCACTTCTATGATCCAAAAGGGACTTGTTTGAATGTGGACTGCTTGAAGGTGATAATAAAACTCTACTGGCCCTGGAGACATCAATCCACTAATCCACCAAAGTATCAGTAGAAACACATGGATCATGAATTAGACTAAGCAATTCATAAACTAAGAAGTTCTCACATGCCTCTCACATGCACTGAGCGCTGACCTTCATCAGTATTTCAAATAAGACAGCATAGACCGAAACAGGATGTTACTTCTGTCGTCTCTTTGACACTAAGACATATAATTAGGGGGGAAATTCAGTTTAATCTGAAAGATATTGCCTTGAAGCAGGAAACGAGGCAAGAAGTAGTTACCAAGGAAGGCAGACACAAATTCTACCGTGGGCATCTGCTTCCAACTGTATTTTTATTTTACTATTATTATTATTTTTAGAGATAGGGTCTCACTCTGTCACCCAGGCTAGAATGCAGCGGCCCAATCACAGCTCACTGTAACCCTGAATTCCTGGGCTCAAGTGATCCTCCTGTCTCAGCCCCCTGAGTAGCTGGGACTACAGGCACGCACCACCATGCCCGGCTAATCTTTTTTACTTTTTATAGAGACAGGTCTCAGGAGATTGCCCAAGCTGGTTTCAAACTCTGGGCCACAAGCAATTCTCCCACCTTGGCCTCCCAAAGTGAAGGATTACAGGAACGAGCCACTGAGGCCAGCCCCATTTTTAGAAGTAATTCCTGGCTTGGTCACTCAAGCAAGCCATGGGCACTCCTGTAGAAGGGAAGACGGGGAGCCCCCAGGGTGACCCCCCCCCCAGATTAGCCAGCAGGGCTGGCTGCAAGCGCTGCCTGGGCTCCACCCCAACACCCCACACTCCCTAACCTAACAGTGCCCATTGGTGCCTCCTGTTCACCCAGTCCTAAGAACACTTTCCCTCCAAAAGACAGGTATCAGTCAATGGATAACCCCACAAGAAAAGGAAAAGAACACAAGACCATGTCAGACCAGTGTTCTAAATACCCCCAGTGGAGTTCTGAATTCTTCTTTAGCTGAGAAACTTATGACTTAGGCGTGGCAGGTTTAGAGATCCTGTTACCAGAAAGAGAATTTCAAAATATTCAGAGCCCACTTAGCAAATAAGATTGGCCAACCAAACATAATTTTAAAACACCAGAAGTATGCTGAGCTTGTGATTCAAACTGCTTTTTCCAAAACAGGCCAGGCAGGGGTATGACATCCAGGTTTTATTTTAACCGATTCTGCTGAGAAAATGCCAGCCCTAACCCTAGCACAGTCAAAAGCCATGGGTTATGTTATCCAATAACACACGGTTAGACGCTGTAAAATGATTAAGTATTTGACCAGGTAAAGTACACAAAGCAGAAGTTCTGGTAATCACCTACCCTTCATACCTGGGCTGACCAAACCACAGCCCTGGAAACCTCAAAGCAATGTTTAGAAATGTCCTCACCAGCTCTATACTCAGGAGCTTGCTTTTATTTATGCTTTTTATTGTCAAAGTAATATTTTACAAAGTAATATTTTACTAACCAGTCTTAAAGATCTAGGAGTTAAATATTTATAAAGATTCACAATATTAACGAACTCACTTTCCCAAAAATACATTCAACATATCAAAGTTCTGTATCCTTAGTAAATGACCCCTGTAACTTCACAAAAAAAAGGAGACAAGTTCTGGGTCCACATGTAACCTCTGCTGGCAAAGACCCCCACTCCGTCCTCCCAACTTAGATCCAAGAGACACAGCCCACAGGGGAGGCCCCTCCAGCTCCACCACCTCCTCCGTGGCTCTCAGCAAGTTACCAAATCTCTCCCTGTCTGGTTTCCATCCTTAAAAGGGGATTAGTAACAGCATTCACCTCCCAGGTTTACTAAGAGGATGAGGCGAGTTACCGTGGGCAGGGCCTTAGAATAGAGCCCAGCACATAATAAGGAATATGCGAGTTACTATTGTTATTGTTGTTTGGGGTTTTATTATTTAGTCAACAGGGATTAAATGTCGTAGCAGCACTGTAAACAATGTTCAAGCCAATTGATAGTATATTTCAAATAGAATGAGACCAAAAAAAGAAACATTCTTTTCATTAATTATTATCCAATGATCTTTCAGGAAATCATACTTACTTAAAACACATTTACTGAACACTGAATACCTGGCAGGCTTTTCTGGAGAACACATGATCTTATAAACCAAAGTTCCTACCCGTAGGAGCTTGCAGTCCAATTGAGAAGATAAAGTGCACACAGGTAAGAGACCACCTTGGGCAACACACGGCACGTGCCCACTGAGTGATGCCACAGCACATAGCATTTCTCCTTAATGGATTGGTAAATACCAAGAAGTACAGGGTTAGATAGTAAATGTTCTCAGATTTACACACAAAATAATGTGAGGTGATGAATATGTTAATTAGTTTCATTTAATGCTCTTACAAGGTATACACATATCAAAGCATCATGTTGTACACCGCAAATATATACAATTTTTGCCAATTATACCTTCACAGAGCTGTCAGTTATAACTCAGTAAAGCAACTCTGTCCACTGGGAGGGGTGTCAGATGGCATTTCTAAAGAACTCTACCTTCAAGCTAGGAAGCTTCTATTTTGAGGCTCGTAATAAACCAAGGCTTCATAAGGAGTGAAAAAATATCCCTAACATCAGGTCCTGATAGTCGGAATGAAGAACAATCACACACATACTGAGCAACAAAGCTGGGCTGTGCCCTCGCCTCTGCCTTGCCCTGTCCACCGCCCGCACCACGGGGCCAGGAATGGTCTAGTGCGCGAACAAACACAAAACACAGCTTTGCAAGAAGCTTCGCCTCGCCATAAAAGCACCAACACTGGGGTTAGAAAAAGCTCCTGGAAAGCTGTCCAGTCTCGCTGGCCTGAGGAATCTAATATTTCCTATATATTGTAACTTGAACCATTAGTTCTGAATGTCAAAGTACCATATAGTGAATATTTAGAGATTGTTTATAACCTATATAATGTATGTCCTTTATACGGGTGATAAATCACTAAAATAAATTCTTCAGCAAAAAAGGAGAGATTCTGAACACCTACCATAGAGTAAGTAAAAACAAACATTTGTTGATTTTACTTAATGTCACGGTTTTATGGTCTTTAAATTAATCCCTACTTAAATAAAACATGTCTTGTGCTACATTATGAAATCAGGAATTGCTGATTTGCTTGCATGAGGATAAAACTGGAGAGGGACAAGAGAAAGAGATTAAATTCCAGTCCTGGTTTGCAATCTGAAGAAAGTCCCTTAACTTTCAAACGTGTACGTCAATCACGGATTCTGTGTTGGGACACGAGAAATCTGAGCACAGTGGCCCTGGAATATCCTTTTACCAGGCTGCAGATGGAACCGAGGCGTCAGGCAGAGAGGTCGGTACAGACGATCTGACGGTCTCTGGGGTCTCTTGTAACTGTGAGCTTCTGGGAGTCTCTTATAATAGAGTTGAGATTGTTGTTACGCTCAAGTAAAATTACTAAGAATCCCTCAGCTATAGGATATTAGGTATGTGCAGTGGTGTGCGGAGGCTGGCTTGTACCAGCTCACGAGAGACAACTGTTAAATTTTCAGGAATTTTACAAGCCAGCTGTCAAACACAGGAAGGAGAGGGTTTTCAGGTCAGTGAAACTACTCTGTACGACCCTACCACGGTGGATACGTCGTTATGCATTTGTCCAAACCCACAGAATGTCCAGCACCAAGCGTGAAGCCTAGTGTAAACTGTGTGCTTTGGGTGATAATGGTGTGTCAGTGTAGGCTCATCGACTGGAACGAATGGACCACTCTGGGGGGAATGTTGACAGGGAGGCAGGCCGTGCATAAATAGGCGCAGGGAGTACATGGGAATTGTATTAATATCTTCCACTCTATTTTGCTGTGAATCTAAAACTGATCTAAAAAACAAATTTTTAAATGAATTGTTTTAATATATTTTGAAAAAACATGCTAAATAAAAGTGAACTTTCATTGCAATAAAAAACACTAGCCAGATATGGTGGTGTGTGTCTGTAGTCCAGGCTAGACAGGAGGCTGACAAGAGGATTGCTCAAGCCCAGGAGGTCAAGCCTGCAGTGGTCATGCTAGGATCATGCCACAGCACCCCAGCCTGGGCGGCAGAACAAGACCCTGTCTCAAAGAAAAAGAAAAAAGAAAGAAGAAAGAAGAAGAGGAGGAGGAAGAGGAAGAGGAGGAGGAAGAAGAAGAAGGAGGATGAGGATGGGGAGGAGGAGGAGGATGGGGAGGAGGAGGAGGGTAGGGAGGAGGAGGAGGAAGGGGAGGAGGAGGAGGGTAGGGAGGAGGAGGAGAAGTAGAAAAGATCATATCACTTCTCTGCACAAAAGCTATCATAACATACAAACAAAATTCAAATTCCCTACCATGACCTACAAGGCTGTTTATTCTAACCTCATTTCCTATCATTCTTCTTCCTCATTTCACCAGACTGTAAAACCCAGAAGGAAGGGAAGAGATTTTTGTCTCTTTTGTTTATTTCTGTATCACAGGTGTTTAAAAAGGTACAAACACGTGACAAAAGTAAAATGAATATGTGTTGAATTCAGTTATCATCATTCATATTTTCTTATTCTTTCTTGTGTGGCAGATTGTATTTTCCAAAACTTGCTTCAACAGTATCTCCCATTCCACTTCCCTCTCTCACAGGTGCCGTGACTTGTGATTCCTTCCATCAGAAGGTGGAACTGGCCGGGCGCGGTGGCTCACGCCTCTAATCCTAGCACTCTGGGAGGCCAAGGCAGGAGGATCACTTGAGGTTAGGAGTTTGAGACCAGCCTGAGCAAGAGCAAGACCCTGTCTCTACTAAAAATAGAAAGAAATTAGCTGGACAACTAAAAATATATAGAAAAAATTAGCCGGGCATGGTGGCGCATGCCTGTAGTCCCAGCTACTTGGGAGGCTGAGGCAGGAGGATCGCTTGAGCCCAGGAGTTTGAGGTTGCTGTGAGCTAGGCTGACACCACAGCACTCTAGCCCGGGCAACAGAGTGAGACTCTGTCTCAAAAAAAAAAAAAAAGAAGGTGGACCCTACGTTTCCTCTCTTTGAAAGCTGGTTAGAACTGTGACTGTAACAGAAGCAACACTTACGTGACCTCCAAGGTGAAGTCATTAAAAGTAATACAACTTCTTCCCATTATCTTGAGATGTTCACTCTAGAATGTTGTCACCACGCTGCAAGGAAACTGAAATAGCCCGTGGAAAAGCCTGTACGTTCAGGAGCTGACACGATGGCTCGAGGCTCCGACACTTTCCTGCACGTGTGAGTGAGTCACGTTGGAAACCCATACTCCAGCCCTAGGTTAGCCACTCCACCTAAGTCCTCGTGAAACAGAGATGAGTCACCCCACAAAATGCTGCACAAATCCCAGATTTCCAAACAAAATAAGTGGTCGTTATTTTTTAAGCCACTAAGATTTGGGGAAGTCTTTTATGTGGCATTGGTAATTAGTCAACCTGGGTACATTCTACATTCAATACCTTCCCCCTCAGGTCTTTTCACTTTCGATTTTGTCTGCCTAGAATTTTCTTCGCTCAGAATTCACTTGTACTGTGCCCTCCTTTTATTCAGGTCTCTGCTCACATGACAACAACCTCATAATAGCAGTTATGGGAACCAAATATGTTTCATTCCTGCTACATGCGGAGAAGTCCAAGATAGTTGGATATTGGCCTTTGTTCAACAGTTCAAGGATGTTGTGGGTGAGCTCTCTTTTTGTCGTTTTTGTTTTTAGTTTTTTTTCCTCTTCCACTTACACATAAGGAGTAAGGGAAAGGACAAAAGTTCCCATGCCAGTTACCATTCAACGGTTAAGCAAAAGCTCTACGCAGGGAATTCCATTTTCATCTCATTGGTCAGAATTTGCCCTGAGATCATCCCTAACTATAACGGAAGATTATATATTTTTAAAAAGAACATAAAATATCTTATTAATAATTTTATATTGGTTATATGTTAAAAATGATACTATTCTAGATATATTGAGTTAAATAAGATATATTATTAACATTTTAAAAAATGATATAAACATACAAGTAAATTAATTTTATTAAAAACAAACTTGGTATTAATAAATACTCAAAACATCCCTTCCTAATTATTTTATTACGTTTTACACCATTCTCTATGTGCTTGAGGTTGTTTACATCTATTGCACCTGTATGGAGGAAACCCTACTTCCTGCTCCACACTCAGGCACGTGACAGTGTGGGCCTGAAATCCACCGTGGAGAGAGTACTACACCAAAGAAATCAAATCAGGGTTTCTTTTCTCCTGAGAGCCACCTGTTAAACATTTACCAGCAACCCACCGGCTACGTGTGAACCTCCAAGACAAAGGAAAATGGGAAACTGCACTGTGTTGGGGGAGGGGGTGAAGGAAGTAAAAGGGGGAGAGAAAGGGGAGGGAAGGGGAGGGGAGAGGAGGGGAGGCGGAAGAAAGCTACAGGAGAAGGGAGACAGAAGGAGAAAGGGGAATTATTTTATTTATTCAGTATCCTAAGGAATCCAATGGTTCTGTATAAGCAACTTATTTCAGATAACCAACATGTAAGCTCTTTTTCTGAAAATCTCTCTAAATCGATTCCTCATGTGTCTGCCTTCTGAAGCAGAGGCTACCAACACACTTCAATGTTTTCTTAATGACCCAGGTCACTCCCGTGATCAGATGTCCTGCAGCCCTGCCTCACAGGACACCCTGCAGGTGGCTGACAGGCAGACAGCTCTTTTTGCCTTAGACACTGTCTAAGACGGCTCCGGTCTCTGAGCTTTTTATAGATTCTCTGTCTCCTCCCTTACTGTCAGGCTGTCAGCTGTCACTTCTAGATGTTCTCCCAGTACTCGCATCTAGCAGTCGTTCCTCGCTTCTAAATCTGGTGAACTAAGAAGCCGGAAAACAAAACTTGTTAGAATTGTGGCTAAAGTCAGAGTAAACAAGCTCTATGTGAAAGCCCGAGGCTCTCGCCAAGAAAGAACGTAACTCTAAAGTATCTCCTTAGGTTCTCAAAGCTACTCCTGCTTTCTTTTAGGTTTTTCACTGTGCTCCAAATGACTGAGGTTACAAAATTCATGACTTCTAGGGAGGTGAGGTTTCACCACATATATAAAATATCCCAACTGAAACAAACCAAAAAGGAAAGGAAATGGAGACAACATTAACTAAGAAAGAGAATCAAAGCCCTGTCACGGAGTCACAGTTGATAGCACCAGACGCCCTGTCCCCTTGGCAATCTAGCTCCTCTTCTAAGGCAGGCCCAGCTCCAAGGCTGCCTCTCTCAGTGGCCACAAAAGGCTTGCCAGCCGGTGAAACTGGCAGCCACCAGAAACGGGCACTGGTGGACGACAAGGGCTGGTGCAGGCAGTTCCACCTTCCAACAGCTAATGCCAGGGCCGGCCCCAGCTTGGGGCATCTGCCCACTCCCTGCTGCTCCTCATTCACATTCCTGGGGGCAGGAAGGAGCAGGGAGGCTCTGGGACATGAACCCAGGTCCTGGTGTCACTGAGCAAGATGGCAACCACAGGAGCAGCCCCCAGGACTCTTCTGTCCCCCAATGGACAGTTACCAGGAGCAACAGCAGCACTTGGCACGTGACCCACTTGCAAAGCCATCTGATGTAATGACACTGATTGGCACATCCAGAGGACACACTAACCTCCTAAAAATGCATTTTTCTATTTTTCTGAACTTGATCTTTGGTCTGGCACTAAATTTTGAAAATGAGAAAAGTATTTAACTGCTTGCTGAATTCACTGTATGAAATACTGTGCTTCACACTTTTTTAAAAAAAAATCTCTTTTCTTTTGTAAGGTTTGTTTGTTTTAAAATAGTCTGATAGCAACATAAAAGCTCTAATTCTTAACCTTTTAAATAACTATAATAGAACAATAAAGCTATCCCAGAAATAGAAAATTCTCAGAATTACCCTCTTTGCACTGAGTGTTTAACTTGTAAAGAAAGAAACAAATGTTCTAAAATTAAAAATAGAAACTCTGAAAATCATCATATTATTTTGGTCTTACTTTATGCCTACCACATAGTAGGCCTATAAACAATATTTACTGGGTAACAGGCTGGATGGTCAAATAGAGGCAGTACTACCAACTGGAGAGTCTGAGGTCATCTGGCCTTCCCTAAGGACCTTGGCCAGCAAAACTGCTCCAGAACCATATTTGGGCCTATGGAAAAAATATAATAATTAACTAGTCACGTGAAGTCTTCTCTGAAACAAAATCTGAGTACCTTTTCTTGGAGCCTGAGCCTGGAGATTTTAAAAACTCTTGTCTAAGGGCAAGTTCAGACCTGCCCATCAACCAGCTGATATTCATTGGCCATTTATAGTACGTGGGCTGTTGCCGGGAAGTGGAGATGGAATATATTGACCAAGACAGGAAGGCCCCATCCAACATTAAAACACTCTCTAGAATCTACATAGAGCCACACACAAGGTCCCCTATCTTAGTCAGTTCGGGCTGCTATAACAGGATACTATAGACTGGTGGCTTAAACAACAGAAATTTAATTGTCACAGTTCTGGAGGCTGGGAAGTCCAAGATCAAGGCACCAGCAGATCCCACGTCTTCCTACCCCCCAAAATTGTCTTCCGGAAGTATTGTGACTGCTTATTCTGAAAATGTAAAGAATCTAATATGCACACATTTGCTGGCTTATTTCTTTTCCTCAATTATTTATAATTTTAAAAAATTTTAATGCCCATCTCTGAAGATGGCAAAAACATCACCCAAACTGTTCTAAACACTGTAAAACCCTATGGCAGGAGAGGGCATATGCCCTTTTATTACTTGTGACAACAGAAAGAGTGGGTTAACTGTGCCCACTCCTTTAAAAAAATTAACTCTAGATTTTTTCTCTTATAGAAGAAATACATGTTCATTACATGAAACAGATAAATGAAATTAAAATTATCCATAATGACACTAAAAAGCACTATTAATAGTTATTATGCATCATTCTAGTCTCTTTCCTAGGAACATATGAAGGATACCCTATGAAAAAGATTTTTATCCAGAATGCATGCTGTCTGTTATTACTTAATTCTAATGTGATATAGCTCACATTGCAGAAAGGCAATTCTCTTGAAGCAACCCGACAATATTTTTCATTGGAGTAACTGACTAGATTATTCTACATTCATAAAATCTGGTGTGTGACCAAAATTTGCAATCAAGGCACCCAAATTATTCAAAATAAAAAGCCCCATAGGCCTCTGCTCCCTTTTTGGTCAAAGAACACACCTTTAACTTGAATGTATGTATTAACAAGGCAGAATTAGTGATAGCAAAAGCATAGTAGATGCTGTCAATGGTAATTTCATAAATATGCTGGGCTTTGGAGGAAATGGTTTTTCAACATTATTAATCCTCAAAACATCCCTGAGAGGCCTGGATCATTTAAAAGGGGAAATTGAAGTCAACCAAGGATGACAACTGACAACCGCTCTGTAAATAAAGGTGGGAGGGGGAAGGGCAGCTTCATCCTTCTAGGCAGACCAAGCCAACTCCCCATCCTAGGGAGATGAGAAGGTCTATCTTAGAAGGCAACATCTCTGCTAAGGATTGAACGTCCCCACCAAAACTCATGTTGGAACCTTAATTCCAGTACAGCAAAGTCAGGTGGTGGAACCTTCAAGAGGTGGGGCCAAATGGGAGGCATTTGGGTCATGAGAGCTCCACCCTCATGGATGGGGGTGGCTTGGTGCAGTTCTGATGGTGGTGATTGAAATTGTATTAGTTCTGAAGGCAATGGATTAGTTCCAGCCAGCACAGGTTGTTATAAAGTGAGGACCCTCTTGTGTCTTGTTCCTCTGCATGCATCCACTCCCCTCTTGACCTTCCACCAAGGCCCTCAACAGAAGCCGAGCAGATGCCAGCACCATGCTTCTTGAACTTCCCAGCTGTCAGAATCGTGAGCCAAGTAAACCTCTTTTTTTTATAAATGACCCAGTCTCGGGTCTTCCATCATAGCAACATAAAATGGAGTAAGACATCCTTTCAACTGGGGTGAAAGAACCTGTGACAGTAACCAGCAGGGATATCTAAAAATGAGACAAACTTTCCCACCACCAGTAAGAAACCATATTTAAGAAATTTTCTGTTTGTTTTGACTTTGTAAAGTGGAGCCAGAGGGAAGAAGATATTCACAAGCCTAGATTCCTGGAGAGGAAGGCTGAGGTCTGCACGCTCTCCCACCCCCCACCCCCACACAGAGCACACCCCCTCGTACCCTTGAAGTCACAGTCCTAATGGCCAACGTGAGAATCTGAATTTCATTTTAGTAAATGAAAACATTTAGTTATATGCTATTTTCATCTCATTCTTTGCTGCTTCACAGTTCATATTAAAGTATCAGTGGTGAACTAGTTCCTCATTTTGTTCTTCTTCACAGTGATGAATTAACTCAACCGTGGGATTGTTCATTATCGAATACAGCCCACCGCCCATCTCCCTCCAAAGTTTAACATTGATACTCCAGAGGTTTAAGGTGTGACTGGCAGCTCAATGCTTTTGGAGTCTCAGGATAGTTTAGGTGGTGACCTTTTTGTTTATCCAAAAAACACAGACAGGTTTTCATTGTCTAAACATCTATCCATATAAACTGCTTCTGGTATAACATTACTAAATGCTAAACCATCTGGGGTTCGATGAAGAAATGGAACATTTTAGCTTAACAAAAGGCACTTGTCTACCAGAGATAGTACGTGTTGCTTTTTTAGTTGTAATATTTGTAGGGTGTTTTCATTATAGCAAGCATAATCATGTTTTAGCACCAAATCAATGACTCATTTTCTTTTGACTTGTCAGAGAGCTGCCACACCCCAAGGCAAACATAAGAAAAACCAGTTGACTAATTAGAATTGTTATGTAGAGTATTGGCTCATAAGAACTAAGCAGAAAAGCGATCTTTGCAAATCTGAAAACTCAACACCTTACCTACCTGGCCTGAAATAGATTTGATTTCATTATTATTAGCAGAAATGAATGAAGCAGCTACGTCAGTTGCACTATTGACATATAAAATATAAGAGAAAGGTATTAACAGATGATTGGCCACAGCAGCTGAGGACTTGAGCAAAAACATCCTTTAGCATAAGTAAAACAAATTGTTAAGAGTTTCCCACATTTTATTTAGAAAAAGCATTACTTTACTTCTATCAGGTCAAAGGTAATATCTGCTACTTTGTAAACATGTAAGATAAAATACACACTCTGTACCCCATGGCTTATTTACAGTGAGTTTCTAACTTTTAACCTCAAAAGAGACTGAGCATGGAGTCAATTCCACCTAATTGGATAGAGGGAGAGCATAAGGACTCCGGTATTAACTGCTCTCGTAACCTGGCAATCAAAGAAATAAGCAGCACCCTCACTGGGATGTATCCTTGGATTTGAATTTTTCTAAAGAAATGGCTGAATCCTGTAAATGGTTCATCTAAGAAATAACAGAATCCTATAAATTGTTCAACTACGATGAAGCATATTTGCAAATGTATCAAATAAACAGAAAGGATTTGCTCAGTGTATCAGTCAAACATGCTAGAATACGTAGAAGTTATCTGGGGTGGGGGGAGGTGGAACTGATTTTCACAGTCTGCAACAGCCAAGTCTTCTTCCTCTTCTTACTGGCAAGTTAAACTCGGGCACATTAATGAGCCCCTCTGAGCCTCACTTTTCTCGTTTTAAAAATGGGGTGACTACTTACATCACAGAGTATTCATGTGGGCTGAATGGCATTATCTGGTGGTGTTTTACGATTCATTGTACAAAACAAATATTACAAAAAACAATAAATTCTGCCTTCCACCTCTTGCCAGAACTGTCCATGAAATATCTTAATTTCTTTTTGTTATCCTGTCATGTTGGTTCTCAAACTAACTATAAAGTGACAATTCAGGAATAAATTTCCCAATGAAAATTAATTTGCTTAATATGGATTTATGCATGCTCTTATTCAGGCTAATTTGTACCTTTCACCTTTTTAAATTTTATTCCTTAAAGCTGCTGTGATTTTTTTCCCTCTCAGATGCTCATTTCATATCTCAATACAAACCTCCCTCAAGTTAAAATAAATACCACCATTAGTTAATTACGAGCTGCCAAGATAAAGGGCAAATAATGAGGATACAAAAACACCCCCCAGCAGCCAATATTTTAAGTTATATGCTTAAAATTTTTAAGTCAAATATGCCAGCTCTTCTTAGAGGTTAACCCAATTAATGCAAAGAAAAAGCAGTGATAGTGGCTGTTAGGTATCTACACTGTCAGATTTCAAATTTAACTTGAACGCCAATAGTTGGGAGAAGGTTTTAGAAGGAGGAGGGATGATTTTTAAGAAGGCTTCTCAATCTGATCCTTATGTTCCTAGTCCCTACCTGACTCACAGTAAACAAGGCATCAAACCCAGTAAAGGATGAATACACTCCCACCTTAGCTACAGGAAATTAGCTGCATAAATTAGATGGCCCTTTGGTGAACTATTCTAATTCTTGTCTCAGGTTTGCCTTGAAAGGAAAAGACACTTCTGCGTTCGATATCACCCTCTCTTTAATACATCTCACTTTCTCCAATGCAGGGCTGGCTTTATCACAGAATCTCTAAAGAGTAAAGGTGGGGAGCCCTAGACATCCCTCATTTTTTTCAGATGAAGAAAGAAAACCTGAAAACAAAACCCAGCGGTGACAATGACTTGCCAAGGTCATCTAGCTGATAAGCAGCAACCCAGCTGTTCCCCTTCCCACTGGGAACAGCCGAAATGAATTGATTTCATAGACTGCACAGGATTCCTGTGATCAGAAAGAATACATCCTGCCTTGGTTTATTCGTTCTTGACGTTCAGCTGTTAAGAGATTACTTTCTCTTACTTAAGATCTCACTTCCTACTAAAATGAGAGATAATTACATTGTTTTACATTGTAACATCAATGAATTTATCAAATCCTTTCCTGAACACAAGCTTTGAGTAAAGGAAGGTGTATGTAGCTACTACGTACTAAATAAATGTGTTGAATGTACTAATATGACTGTGAACAGGACACAGTCTCTGCCCTCAAAGAGCTTTCAATCATATGGACTCCTTCATTCTTCTGCTATAATGGAAAGAGTTCCTTTAATTTTTCTCTCACACAGTTAAAAGATGAAACTTATTCCTCTTTCCTTCCCTATGTAAATATCTGTTAAATGAATGAATGAAAGAATGAATATTCCAGCCCTCCACAGCTCCTTCCACAATTTGCCCCAAGGATTCTTTCAAAACAGAAAAGCCCTTTTTAGGTCATTTTTTCCCTCAACCATAAAGTGATGCTTCACAGACTAATCCTACTCTGGTCCCTTCTTTTTTCTAAGCTTCTACTCGGTGGAACAGATTTCCAAAATGCCAGTGCTGACTAAGAAAAGCCTGGTGAGAATTTATTGGCCCAAACTTTTAAGCAGAGACAGGAATCTGGGCTTTCATTCTTGTTCTATCAAGACTCGTGTGCGCCTGTTCCTCCGAATCTACACGCAGATGGAGAAGCACTCGCTCCTTCCTTGCACAAGCGTTTCCACTCCCAAAGAAATGAACAATTCCTGTGCAAATAAAATAGTATTCTTGGACATGCTGAAAACTTAAATTTACAGAGAAGAAAGGCTGCAATTTGTGATTCCTTCCTTTGAAGACTTTCATGGCCCTTGCAGCTGTGCCTTATTCCATGACAATTTCCTTTTAGTTCACAGGTTCAAAGGAGTGCACAGTTATAATTCATAGCCATGAAAAGGAACCATAACTTCAAGTCGACAGTGAAAGTAGGTTTTCAATACAGGCAGAGCCAGATTATATTAATGCGGTTAATTCTGGGAATATTTTTCTGAAATGCACACCACTAAACCAGAAGATGCTGCCACTGCTCTGAAGGGCCAGATTCTGTCTGTCTCTCTGAACAGTCAGATGCGGGACTGTCTGGGTCAAACAACAAACGTTTCTGTGTCACAGTTCTGGAGTCCGGAAGTCTGAGATCAGGGTGCCAGCATGGTTGGGTTCTTGGTGAGACCCTCTTCCTGTTTAGAGGTGGCCGTCTTCTTGCTGTGTTTCTTGCTTTGCCCTCACATAGCAGGGAGGGAGAGCTGTGGTCCCTCATCCCTTTATAAGGGCACTAGTCCCATCACGGGGCTCCACCCTCAGGACCTCATCTCACACTAATGACCTCCCAAAAGCCTCACCTCCAAATACCATCACTTTGGGGATTAGGGTTTCAACATATGAATTTTAGGAGGACACAGACATTCAGCCCATGGCAGGGACCCCAAGTGCAGCCAGGTATGTGAGAGTCACCAGGGCTGCAAAGACATATAAAATTCCACCGTCACAAAGCTGAGGTAAGAAGAGATAGGATCACAGAAAGGGGTGCCTAGAAAGGCCCATAATGGCCTGACAGCAAGAGATGGATCAGGGAAGCTTCCTGGAAGACATGCCACCAGTGCCAGCCTGAAAAATGGTGATAGGTAGACAGGTAGTGAGAGGGGGTTGGGGGCAGGGGAGAGGTGCCAGGGGTTACTGCTGACCCGCACGAGGGTTGCTGCTGACAACTGAAGAAGCAGGGCTGACATGGTGGCCAGAAACACGTCTGGAGACTCAGCCAGGGCAAACTCCTGAGCCCTGGTTGCAGTCTAAGTGCCCCTGCTTTGTCCTGAAGGCTGTGGGGAACAAGATCCCATCTGGATTTTAAAGAATGCTCTGGCAGCATCACGTGGAAGTGGCTGTGAAGCACCGTCAGAAGCTGGGCATAGGGGCACAGGGGGAGACCTCAGCCCAGGAACTGGAGACACAGCCACTCACCAGCCACGTGGCCTCCGATGAGGGCCCGTGGCTCAACTTTCTATACCTCAGTTTCTTTATTTACCTTGCGGAGTTACTGCAAGGATTAAATGAGAGCTCATGAAGGATGGAGCATACAGTAGGAACTTAATAAATGTAGCTGCAGAGAGCAATGGTAGCATCATGGCTAAATGACTTTAGAATCAGTGTGACCTTGGACAAGGACATGCAACAACTCTCATCTGTTTCTTCCTCTATAGAGAAATGAAGATAATACCATCCAGTTCATGAAGTTACTGTGAGGATTGATTGTAGGAGATAAAATGTATAAATTGCCTGGCTGAGAGCTATGTTAGTGCCAGAAGTAGTAGTAACAATAGCAGTAGTTAGGGGTATAGGAGTAGGAATCATAATTTGAAAGGAACTAGAGGAAAGTGGCCGTGACTGTAATACAGGTGAGAATTTACAAGGCGCTGGGCTAAGGCAGCGGCAGGGAGCGGTGAAGACCCAGATTCTAGAGCTAACATAAGGAGCAAGCATCAACAAGACTTCGTGACTACTGGGTGCGACAGGCAAGAGAAAAAGATGGCACATAATCTCTGGCTGGGACAACAGAGGACAGCAGCACCTGCCATGCACCAAGGGAACTGAGGAAGAGGAGTAGGTTTGCAGAGGAAGATCAGAAACTGATTTTCAGGCCAGTTGAATATGAGGTTCCCCTGGGGCATCTAAGTAGAATTGTCCATTTCAGAGTTCTCTGAATATGTCTGGCACTCAGAAAACAGATTCGGGCTAAAAATATGGAGTTAGAAGCTGTCAGCATGTGAGCAGCAACTGAACAGGAACATTCCTATCATCCAGAAAGAGCATGCAGGAGTGAAATAAACAGAGGAGAGAGAGCCAGCCAGGACGAAGACCCAGAAAGGAGACTGGGATGGAAGCGCAGCAAAAGCAAAAGGCTGAGACCAGAAGACAGGACAGCCTCCAAAGCCAGGGAACAAAGGCTTCAGAACAAAAGGGTGAGAACATCTGATACTGCAGGAGGTCAAGGCCAGGGAAGACTCAGACAAGTCCACCAGATTGAGACACACAGAGGTCCTCAGGGAAGCCAGTGGGCACTGACATCACCCTGTGGTGGGTAAAGGGAGATGTGTGGCATGGGTGGAGAAAGATCTTCTAGAAAAATAGATAGTAAGGGAAGGAGAAAGACAGGTAGCAGCTGGGGGGATACAGGAGAGAGGAGGGGAAGCTTTTTGTATGGTGGTGGCAGGGCATGGGGATGGTTTTAAACAGAAGAGAAAAACTTCAACTGTGTATATGCTGGATTGAAAAGGAGAGGTTGAAAAAACAGCCAAGAAAGGAGTGTAATAAATGGAAGGAAGTGGCTGGGCTGGCTTGAACAGGTGGAAGCTGCAAGGACAAGGGCTCAGCAGAGGGGAGACAACAGAAGAGGTGCCTTGAAAAGACAGGTCAATGTTTGAAATAGTCAAGTGCAGGAAACAAGAAAGTAGACTACAAAGTACAACCATGCATACAAAGCACAGGCCACATGGAAAACAAAACAATTCAGACTTCATTCTTCTCTCCATCTAAACAAAGAAGACTTCTTTGTGGAGAACTGTGGGCGAGGCAAGGGATGCCCCATGCAGCCAGGGTGTTTGGAGGCTGGGAGGGAAATAGAAGACACCAGAAGCAAACATGTATCTGCAGAGATGAGAACAGCAGGGGTATGTTAGAAGCAAAGGAAAAGAGTGGATGGGAGACTCAGGGAAGATTATATTTTCAAAAACATTTTCTCAACCTAAACTTAAAAATCAGTCACTTAAAAATTACCACTACCATATTTCAAGTAAGATGGAACAAGTAAGTCAATGAAGGGAGGTGTATTTTTCAATAACACTGACATAAAACGTAATGATGCAAGAGTATGATATGGATTATGGAAACAAAACCATTGATCGATTTTTCTCCTTAGCCACATCTGTGAGAAAAAATACACCACCAACTAATTCAGATACTAAAATGTCAACGACTCTTCAAACATTTTCTGAACATTGACCGTTTCTCATTCATTCAAAAACATGGTTAAATGTTGAAGAACTAAGTACTGTATGATGAAAATTAAGACAGTTCCTGCCTTCAAATTGTTAAGGTCTAACTTCTCTACACTTCTGTGAAAATCTGCCAAAACATTGACAATGAGAAAGGACCTAGGAACAGGAGGAATAATTTAGAGAACATTTGCCCATGTTCAAGTTCAAACACACATCAACACCCCCCTCTCCCCACCCAGCCCCAAAGTATCCATACATCCTTCCCCAAATTCTTGCACCAAGTAGATGTGGATACCTTGTTCTGTTCCCCTCCTCCCCTCTCCCCATATCATACAGAATAACCAACAGTTAGTGGCTGGTTATAGCTCCAATAACAACACTGACCATACATCTATTAATACTATGTTCCAGGTACTACACCTGGTGTTGCACCACTCAGTCCTCACAACAACCTTGCTAAGGTGCTTAAACCCCTTAAACACATGGACAAAGTGAGGCTCAGAGAGGTTAAGGAAATTGCCTAATCTCACACACCTACTGAATAAACTGGCCGCAATGTAAATTCAGGTCCCCCTAGCTTCAAAGTAACACCCTAAACTACACCAAATTTCCCTAACCATTGTTGAAAAGGGAAATGTGTTAAGTACAGTTTTCTTTTCTTCCTTTGGCAATTTAGAATTCTTTTGTTCCTTGACTTTTAACATGTTTAATTTAGTCCTTAGTACTTTATAGGTTGAGTTTATAGAGATTCTTTTTTTAAAAGCAACTTTGTTTAACTGCCTGTTCCCAAATACCTAAACAAATGGGGATTTGCCAAATAATCCACAAACCGAGTTCTAAGCAGCAGTTTCTACCTTCCGCTGGGGCACTGACAAAGAAGCAAAGCAGACTGATTGGATGGTGTGCAGCGGGAAACTACATACAAAACAAGGACCTGAACTTAAAACAAGAAGCCTCATCAGGTACAAGAACAAACCCACTGGCAGTGGTGTCCCCTACATCTGCAGTCCCCAACCCCGGGGCCAGACTGGTACCTGTCCTGTTCGTGGCCTGTTAGGAACTGGGCCACACAGCAGGAGGTGAGCAGCAGGTGAGCTTGGAGCTTCATCTGTAGTAACAGCCGCTCCCCATCACTCACATCTCTTCATAAGCTCTGCCTCCTGTCAGCTCAGTGGCAGCATTAGATTCTCATAGTACCTCGAACCCTACTGTGAACTGCACATGCAAGGGATATAGGTTGTGCACTCCTTATGAGAATCTAATGCCTGATGATCTGAGGTGGAGCTGAGGTAGTGATCCTAGCGCTGCGGAAAGACTACAAATACAGATTATCATTAGCAGAGGGGTTTGACTGCACAATAAATGTAATGTGCTTGAATCATCCCAAAACCATCTCCCCCACCCCCACAAGTCCATGGAAAAATTGTCTTCCAAAACGGTCCCTGGCGCAAAAAAGGTCAGGGACTGCTGCCCTACATGCAAAACCAGTCAATTTAGAAGGTAGAGCAGCAGCAGCACTGGGGAATAGGCAAATTATAGGGGTTCACAGAGATGCCAGGCTCTGTCTGACCTCAGGAGGCTATACAGTGCAGTGAGTAAGGTGTGCCTGAATTCCTGGCCACAGCTCAGCTACACATCCCAGCTGAGGGCCCTGGGGCAACATCTTTACTTTCCTGTGTGTGCCTCAGTTTCTACATCCATAGAAGAAGGGTGTCAGAGGTTGTTACTAGGATAACAACCTCTTTCTTAATATATACTAAGTACTCAATCAATGTACATATACTAACGTATATATACGATGTATTTGTACATTGTATACATACTAATGTATATACATTGTCGACATACCAATGTATATACAATGTAATATATACTAAGTACTCAATGTCTGCTAATTCTACTACATATGTTTAGGCTTTTCCCTTTCTGAAGCAGTATTTTTTAAACTGCAGGTCACAACCCATAAATGTGTGATGAAATAAATGTAGAGGATCACAACCAACATTTTGGGAAAATGAAACAGAATAGAATGTTGTATTTAAACATTAATGGGTCATATTTTAGATTACTTTTATAATGTTTACCTTAGCATACACAGAATGACTAAGCGGTGCCTTGTGAATTCCTGATTCTGTATGTCCATGTGTCAGGCAACAATCTAAAGAGTATTTCTTTCTGTGTCGCCATGCAAAATTCTTGAATTCCAAAAGGCATGGAGTTGGGGAAAAAAACAATTCTCAAAAACATTGTTTCATAGAACGGGGATGATGAGATATCAGGAAGACTGGTGTGATAAACCAGAAACCATTTTTTAAAAAGCAGGTGCCTGAAGCAAAGGGAAAGCTCTCCTAAGTGGACAGTCAGGACAACATAGCGATTATCCTAGGTATACAAATCTGTTTAAGGCTACGCTGCTACTGGAATTTCATTAATCTGAGCTTAACAACATACTTTTATTTCCAAAACAAATCAAATTGCAAAACTGGAAGTACAGATGTTATCTTGATGCTGAGAAAAATTGGAAAAATTGATACAATATGCCTTATCCAGTAAGTCATCTTGCAGTACTTGTCCAAGTAGACATTACGCCAGATTTCAAATGCTCTTAAAAACCATCAGGGTTTGGAAGGGATATGAAAATGTCTTAAAACAGAAATCCTTAAGTGTGGATGTAGATGTAGCCTAACAATTCCATTATAACCAAATTCCTAGCTGAAAATGTAACTACCTGTACAAGATTTCCCATGAGATGATGAAATGGAAAAGAACTATAAACACATAACTAATCATTTTGGAATCTAATAAACACATTTATCTGTGTATCTAAAAAGCTGTATGGTATGGTGTTTAACAATGCCGCCCTTAGACTAAGTAAGAAAGGCCATAACCCTGGGCCCTACTCCTGCCATAACTTGTCTTCCTAAAGACTTCCTAGGACCTGCTGGACCCACCCATCCAGAACCAGTGTCCCTCCACCTGCGTTTAGGGTGTGCTCCAGGTCCCCAGAATTCCCTCAGTAAATATCAAGCGGCTTCCAGGGCAGGAAGAGATTATGCCCAGATTTGCCCTCCCTGGGGTGGGGGTGGGGGGAGGGGTACTTTGCCACTGGCACTGGCCTGAGCCAGAGGTATGGTCAAGGGGTGGCAAGCATATACCTAGATGGGATGTGCAAGTAGACACAATGCTCTTCACCAGGTGAGACTCCAGGGGTGGGAAGTCTCAGGGGTGGGAAGCAAAAGGGAAGAAACTGGGGCCAGGGGGAGATTTTCCCAACTGCATTCCAGCTCAGCGCTCTGGGAGGTTGAATTTTGAAGTCAAAATCCAAATCTGCCCTTCCAGGTCGCTATGAAGATATGGTTGTCAAGGTCAGTGAATAGAACAAATTTTATATAAATGCCTGTTCACTTAATTCATAAGTTTTAAGTATCTAGACATATGCTCTATGGGCCTCCATTTGTTCTCTTGCAAGTTACAGGCAGGCCTGGTGGTTAGACGTTTGACTCAGAGTCCAGCCTGGGTTCACACACCCACCCTACCCCGATCACCAGCCATACGAGCTTGAGGAAGGCTCTTAATCTGTTCTGAGTCTCTCCGAGTTTCCCCATTACTTGTAAAACAAGGATAAGGATAGTAAGGTCATCCTCTTTATAGGGTTGTTGTGAAGACTGAATGAATTAGCCCATACAAAGGACCTATGACAGCACTTGGTGCATAATAAGTACTCTATGAATGTTGTCTGGTACATTGCTCTCCACACCAAATTGATTGGCCACTGCACACTTCTAGATAAAACCACAGCTGGGAAGTTGTTCTGTGCTATTTCTTCTTTCCTATTTCTCTCTGATTTTAAATAGCTTGCTTTATGCCACTCCAAAAGATTATTTTCTAATCGGAAAAGGACAAGTCAGTCATCTAACTGCTAACCCGTCTGGAACAAGTTCTTCTGAAATTAAATATGTGTTCATCTTCTACCCCAACTCAGCAAATAATTCAAGCCTTTGGCCAGTGTGAAGTACAAGTCTGGCACATTGGCTTAATGTGTCAATTTCATGCCATAAACATTTGAAAACATTACCAATTTTAAGTGTAAGAAGGACATTTTCTAATCTTCATATGCATGAAGTTTAGAGCTACAAGCCAGGGTAGGTCCTGCTGATTCACAAACCAGAGGCTGAAATACTTGAAGCTATCAACAAAGAAAGGCTACCAGACAAGAGCTAAAAATAGAGCCCTACCAGTGGAGAAACAGACAGAGGTAATCCTTTATTTGGCTGCTTGTTAATCCACATGTTTATTATTAAAGAAACCATCAAGCATAGGAATTACAAATCACCAACAACCTTATCAATAATTTATATTCCTTCAGCCTGCAATGACTGAACAAACAACCTGAAGAGAAATACTTGCCACATTTTAATGACATGCAGACAATGTATAGAGCATCTTGTATTGTGTCACCACAAAAACCTCTTTCAAATGTCTAGCTGTTTGCTATGGATTGAAGATCTAAAACCCAAGAAGAAAAGTACAAGGAAAAGATTCAAGGTCATACTTACCCTTTATAATAGGTACCTAACCTACATGTTCAATACGGTGAACAGTCAAACCTCCACTTTCCCCAACTATTCTGAAGAATTTTTGATATATGTGATTTGTGAACCTATTAAGTAGGTAGAACTCTTTCTAGTTACCCAAACTACATCTAATTGGTGTCCCATAAAATCAGCAATACTAAAGCATTGTAAATTTCAGCAATAGCTTTTCTGTTAACTCAAACCTTCTCCAAACCCAAAATGGAGAATAATGGCCAGCTGAAATAAATGAGAATTAATTGGATTCTACAGAGGCAAGACTGAGCACATTCATTCATCCAACAGTAATCCCATTTAAATCAGATATATTGTTTCTTAAAGAGTTTTGCCAACTTTCCATAAAAATCCCATGAACACTTCCTATTTTTGCCAGTTTTTATTTATGCAATTAACTTGGGTTTTTATAAGAGCTAGGCTGGAGAAACAATATATTTTTACAAGCCCATTAGTCAGACAGTCAAGCTTCATTATATCATAATCATTCATCAGTAGTCAGCAATGAGAATGCTGTTTCCTTGTGCAATGAAGATGTTAAAGAAAATATGTATTCACAATAGGCCATAAAATGTGTGAAATACAGAATACCTAACAGCAGGGTAAAGCCAGTGAGTTCATCCAGCTTTCTTTTTTGCTGAAGAGCATAACAGTTATATGGATGCAAACCTGGCTTTAACTTAGAAGTCACATCCTTAATTATTAACCCTTTCATGCTTCCACTCTTTTCAAACTCCACTCCCTTAAGAGAAGTAGAATACTTCATTTAGAATTAATTACTGGTATTAAAGGCTCTCATGGGAGATCATTTTGGCTTTGGACATTTTTCTAGCACATCTTTGTTACAGCTTATTCTAAATATTTCTCCCTACATCAAATGTATACAAGTCAGTCAGAGTTGTGTGTAACCTTAGCCCCTGAACTGTGGGAAGTCACAATGTCGTGGAGGACAGGGGAGCTGGGGGCCTTGAGCTGGCGGATCCTGGCACCCCGCACACCACCCACAGGGCTGTCACCGTTCCACCTAGGCGCCCGTCGAGGTTACCCCAGACTCATTCTGGGGCCATCAATGGCAGTAACTGAGCTTGGGGAGGGAAAAAGAAATCGGTTTCAACAAGGCACAACGTGTGCAGCTTTGGTTACGCAGGGACGAATTCTGGGCACAGCGTCGGGGCTGGCTGGAAAAGGGAACACGTTCATCTCATGATTTTGATTTAGAATTTCAGGAACCAAGGGTCCTCTGAGATCCCCAGAACCTCCCCTCTCCGTTAAGCAGCTTCGGGTCCCTTTCCTGCTCGCTCTCCACAAAAATCGAGCCTTCCCAGATCCCAGCAGTGAGTACTGTTCTCCTTGGCTGCGGTTTCTCCCACCGCTGCTTAGGCGCAGCTGGGGTGAGCCCCTCGGAGCCCCGCTTGGTGTAGCTGCAGCTGGAGCGTAGAGGGCAGGAGCTCAGAGAAAAGCAACGCGCACCGCAGGACCCAACCCTCCCATGGCCATCGGGGGGCCCACAGCTCTCCATGCACCGGCAGCTGAACCCAGGCCGGGGCGTCCCAACCGCTGCGCCCTGGCGCCAGAGGGCACCCGGGGGAGAGAGAACGCGCTGCGCCCAGCCCGTGGCGCTTGGTCCCTGGGAGTCAGGCCGTGCGCCCCCGGGGTCTGAAGCCCCGGAGAATTCCTGTACCCACACAGAGCGGGTGAGGAAGGTCCCCGACCCTCCCGGCCCCGCGCCCAGGTACCTCGCAGCCATACAGCTGACCCAGCTGCTCCACGATCCACTCCTCCAACACAAGCCGCTTCCGCAGCTCCTTGCGATCGTATTTCACCGTCACTTTTCCCTGCTGGTGGCGCCGCTGCTGCTGCTGCTGCTGCTGAACCTGCCCGGCAGCAGTGGCCGTGGCCACCGGCGCCGAGTCCTCCCGGGAGGAGCCCGAGCCGCTGCTCGAGCCCGGGCTGCCGCCGGCACCGCCCCGCGGACTCTGGAAAAAAACCCGCGCGCCACCGCCGCCAGCCCCGCCGGCCGCCTCGCTGCTGCCTGTCACCACCGACATGTCCCCGCGCCCCAGAGCCCGAGTGCTGCCCGGAGGAGGGGCGGGCGAAGCGCGCCCGGCGCCGCTACCACCTCCGGCCGGGCAGCCGCATGCGAAGGGCTCGCCGGCACCTGCTCCGCGCGCCCCGCACGCCCGGCCGCCGGCTCCTCGGGGCGGGCAGGAGGAGCCGCGGAGAGGGAGGAGGGCGGGGAGGAGGGAGGGGCCGCGACCGCAGCTTAAAGACGTCGCCGAGGACCCTCCCGGTCCAGCCCAGGGAGGCGGGATCTGGCGCCTACGGCAGAGGGGCCCAGGGCGTGGGAGTCGCCTTGAAGGCGGGGAATGAGCGCGCGTGGACACCGGCGCTTCCCTGCGTCTACACACTGGAGGGGACTGGCGTGACCAGGGGATGGCCTTCCGCGCGGGTGTCTGTGGCTTCTCCTCTTGGAGACCCGGAATCGCGCTGTTCCCGCGGTCCCGGAGCGCACGAAACCCCCCGCGGGGCGCTGCCCCGGGCAGGGACTGGCGCGAAGGGGACGTGGGAAGGGCCCGCGCCGCAGGTTCCTCCCTGAGGTTTTCCTCGCCCCACTGTCTCCTCGGCGGCGAGGTGTCTCCTCCCCTCCCAGCCCCACCTCGCAGCTCCAAACACACATTCCTATTCATGCCACGATGGATGCCACTTCCTCTCTCGGATTGTGAGAAAAATTGACAAGGCGATGTTTGTGCAATCTGGCGATCACCGCGGCTGGGAAATTATTTCCAGGCCAGTTTTTCTTTCTTTACCAAACATCTGTTCAATCATAGGCAGAACATTAAGATATCTTTATATCTAAAGGCTTGATCAGCGTTCGGGCAAAGGCGCTGGGGACATCCAGTCTGTGACGCTTGCTGGTTTTACATTTTTATTATTGCATTCCCTGCACAACCAGCTTCCTCTCAATACCATTCCCAAACAACCTCTTTTTATCCAGGAAAGCAACTGCGTTGACTAACTCTACTTTTTAAACATCATGCAGCCAAGTAGAGTTACAAATGAATGAGCTTATTATAAGGTTTAGGGCAATTAGGTGGGGAGGGAAGTTATAAACAAAACTGTATGTGTATGTGTGTAAAATTAGGAAGACTAACATATCTCTGTTGTACGTAACAATAAATTTCTGTTTAGGCAACTGAGAGAAACCGCAAAGATGTTCAAATACAAGTTGCTCTTATGAAGGTTTTTTTAAAAAAAAACTTGGTGAAGGTTACCGGCAGGTACTCAGAGAAATGTCTCCAGGTAAAATAGACAACCAAGTCAATCTCCTCTGAACACTCACTACAGTGGAGAGGATTCTGCGTGGGGTTCTAGACTGACAGGTATAAAGACATGGACAATAAAAGAAGTGAAACAGCAGCTTTCTCCTGGCTCTTCCAGCTCTGCAACAAGGGGTACCCAGGTCTGCTCTACCCAGATGCATGATGGCCTTTGTCCCCTCCGTCTGGGGTTTCCCAGGAAGAACCTGAGCAGGGATTTTTCCCAAAGCGTTCCATGCCTGCAGCTCCTCATAAGGCCAGGCCAGGCCTTGAAGAGTGAAAGGGAAGGGGGGGGGGGATAGTGTGTGAAATAGGGTGGCTGGTGTTGGCCTTGGACTCCCATCGTAATGACAAAGGGGTCAAGGTTAGAAGATCTCCGTGGGATAGAAGAGGCCAGCTGTCCTTTAGAAGGTGGGTTTTTCACCAAACCTATCAAGGACCCCGGAGATGGAACTACCAGGATTGGCCCTTATAGAATGATGACCAGTTCCCAGTCACCTCTGCCCCCATCTGCCTGGTAGGGCAGATCATTTTAAATCCTGAACTCACAGTCAACAGAGTGAACACCTCAACAAAATGGTACTCTGTCTGCAAGGAGGAAGAGGAGAGAGGGCTGTGACCAACAGTGGTGTCTCCCTGCACAGAATAAGCTTGTCTCGCTCCAGACATCTGGCACCTAGCCAAGTCAGCCAGCACCAGCTTTAACCAACTGCACTAACCAGCAGAGTTTAAATCAAAACAAAAGCCGCTAGCATGTTAACAAAGGAGAAACTATATAAAATCTCTACCTCATTCCGGCTCTGCAACTTGGCAATACCAATTATTTTGAAAATTGTGCCTGTGATACTGCAGTGTGGCAAAGAGTGGGAAATTCCAGCTCCTTACTTTGAGTCTTTGGACAATAAGTTCAGTCATTCAGGAATAATTTCAAAGGATTTGTAAAAATTCACTAAGTTCTTTCTGAGAAATTCTTATGTCAATATTTCCTCACTGCATAGGATGCTTTTTTCCTTTATGCTTAAAACGCAACTTTCACTTACAATTACAGAAATGACAGATACTAAAAGATGTGAGTTTTTAGGAATCCTAACTTATAAAAAAAAATAGGCAGGGATAGTCAGTTTCTTTCTATGGGTATGTTGGCCATCAGATGCTCAAATGAGTCATTTTGATTTGCAAGTAGGAGTTGAACTCAGGTCAAGAGTTCCTCTTTCTATAGACCCACTTGCTCCACCCAGGACACAATTTATATTCAGAGTAAACTCCATGGCACGCTCCCCCCCCCACCAAAACACACATACTTCATCCAGATTTGAATAATTAAAACTCAAATGTTCAAATCTTGACAGAAAGAAATACTGCTTTTGCAGATTTCAAATACTGAAGACAAAATATTTGGGATAAAGGAGTTATTCCTAGGCCAGAGTTACTTTACATAGGTGACTATTTAAATTCAGCATAACCAATGAAATTTCTTATCTATAAGACCAATATATTATATATTTATTCAAGGCAAATGCTTTCATATCTAATCTGTTTAGATGAGTGTTTTTAAATGCCGGTTAATCAAAAACAATGAATAGTTTTGGCCGGGCGCGGTGGCTCACGCCTGTAATCCTAGCTCTGGGAGGCCGAGGCGGGTGGATCGCTCGAGGTCAGGAGTTCGAGACCAGCCTGAGCAAGAGTGAGACCCTGTCTCTACTAAAAATAGAAAGAAATTATCTGGCCAACTAAAAATATATATACAAAAAAAATTAGCCGGGCATGGTGGCTCATGCCTGTAGTCCCAGCTACTCGGGAGGCTGAGGCAGTAGGATCGCTTAAGCCCAGGAGTCTGAGGTTGCTGTGAGCTAGGCTGATGCCACGGCACTCACTCTAGCCCGGGCAACAAAGTGAGACTCTGTCTCAAAAAAAAAAAAAAAAAAAAAAAAAAAAAAAAAGAATAGTTTTCAGTGAATTGAATGGTCTGGGAATTTTCTAGAATGCAAGGGATGAGCTTTTACCTTAAGTCAATTACTCCTTGCTGTGCAAGCAGCCTAAGGAAGTTTCATTCATCAATACCTTTTTCTTAAAGCTTTGAGTTTCTTCACTTGGGCATTTTTTACTTGCTCCCTATTTAGAGAAAGTTTTTTTTTTTTAATTATATAGGTCATTTATTTCTGAATGTGATCTTTTATGCCCAACAGTTGTTAGACAAGATGACTCACTTGGGGGTCTCAAGGCTTTCTTCACCCCCCCAGGGAAACAATTAAATGCAAATGTTTACACTTAGATGCAAATTTCCTTACTCCTTAAAGACCAAATGTCACAATAATTATGCAACACCGGTCACCTACCTTGAGAATATTATAATTACCACCTGGAGGCCCACAAACCTGAACATAATATTCTCATCTTGAGTAATAAATACCAGCGATAAGGTGCCTATATCCGAATTCTTTTCAAGATTTGATAAAGCAAAAAGACAAATCAAAAGTGATTGTAAATCTGGTTTTCATTGTAAATGTAGAGAAATTTAATCTGTCCTTTGGGATTCTGTCAGTAACCCACAACTTTTTCAGTTTCCAGTCCAATATTTCATTGTTCTTTACGGAGTGATAGGCAACAATGTTGTTCACAGTGTATCAATGCAGTTTTTCTTTTGGCTACTGTTTCATCCTCTTTTGTTTTTTTCTCACTTTGTAATTCTGGACCTTTGTATAAGGCTCCACAATCTGGAATCATAATTCCAAAATAAACTTAGCCATTACTTGCATCAATAACCAGAGCGACAAAGCAGTCATTGTCACACATCTAAAATTTTGTCTCAGCAACTAACAGAAGTTCTTACCTGGCTGTTCAGACACGATGCTAGGTAGTGGGGGACATCCATAGCTTTGTTTCAACCCCTTTAACAAAGATTAAATATCCCTGCCCATTGCAGTAAACCTAATGTGTGGATATTTTTTCTCTTTCTATAAGAATAGGCTCAAATTTGTTTCTAGAGAAGCAAGTTATCTTCCCTTCCAGCAATGGCTTCTTGTTCTCCTGCCAAATGTTTTGAAAGAGGGGTCCCTCCCCCACATCTCCTTGTCTTCCCCTCTCATCATTCTGCCCTTCCCTCTGCAGCCCGGCTGCCACCCCTGGAGTGAAAGCATCCTCACCGAGGTCACTAGCCAACTCCGCGTTGCTCAAGTCCATGTGCGCGTTTCAGCTCTTATCTAAACGGCCTCCTGCCCCATTTGACAGCCTCAAACCTCTCCTTGCTTTTCAAACTCTCTCCTCTCTTGGCTCCGGATGCCAACATGCTCCTGGATTTCTTCCCACCTCTTTGTCTTTTGCGTCGCAGTGGTTTTCGTGAGCTCCTTTTCCTGCATCCCCGCCTCAAAGGTAGGTGGTTCCCAGTTTCCACCCACCGCTCTTTGCTTGCTCATTCACAGGCTCCCCAGGTGCTTTTGCCTAAGCTGCTACTTCCTGCAGCCTTGACTACCACCCACCTGCCGCAGACTCCCCCAGCGAAAACCTGGGACAGATCTCCAGCCCAAGCTTCAGGTCTGCGGCATAAAGCACTTAGTGCCAATGCACTGCACAAACGTGTTTATATTTAAACTACGTCAATACCCATCTATAGCAGTTCACTAGAGAACGAAACGTTACAATGAATATTTTTTTGGCCATGTGTGTTCAGCACAGTAAAGTATGCTCAAGCCCAGTATTTTTCAAATGCTTTAAAAATATTTTTTTTTACTACAAAACACAATAAGGAATACATTTTATGTCATGACCCAAATATATATCTACACACACACACTTACCCATATTTCATGTGATACACTCTGACATTTCCCATTCTAGTCTATTTTGTTTCATTATGTTTAATGAATGATGGTCACAACCTACTAAATTGATTTCCCAACCCACTAAAAGACTGCAACCGACTTTTGGAAAAAGCCCACTATGCAAACAACTGCTGGCAGCCAGAAGTGTGACTGTGAACACCAATCCTGGCTCTGCTTCATCTTAATGGCGCACTTCAGGCTGGTTACAGACCTGCTGGCATTCCCTTCCCACCATTTTTAAATTATGAAGTGTTCTAGTGAACAACTTTGACCCCAAATGGCTGACCCAAGGCACGAATGCAATCCTCCTGAGGTGCCATAAAAGAACCAAAAAGAAAGAATATTCTGGACATTAAGATGCACCTTGGCTGGATCCTCCCTCAGGAAATGGCGGAGTGGGTGGGGGTAAAGACAGGAAGGCAAGGACCGGTAGAGCCTCCAGCTGAGGACAAGCATATTGTGGTGGTTGCCAGTCCAAAACCAGATCCCACCTGCCTGGATCGAATACAACCTCTGCCACTTAGGCCCTGGGTGACCTTGGCAAATTACTTAATCTCTCTGTGCCTCTGTTTCTGCCTCGACAACACGATCAGATCAGTCGTGCTTGTCTGGCAGGTCGTTGTGAGGGTTGAATGAATTCCTGGGAACATAGCACCTAGGACAGAGCCTGCTGTTGTCTGTGAATAGATTGTAAACACAGCAGAGAGGACTGGCTCACCATTGTGCCAACAATGTCCCAAAGGAAGTATGGCCATAGGCACAGCCCAACTTCAGGGATGGGGAGAGAACAGTGGGAAAACACCTTCATGGGGCTCCTGCTCCAACTGTCCATACAGCACGTTCAATTACTGTGGCCAGTGACAAGTCCCAGTAAATGGAAGGCAAACATTTGTCTCCAGCTGCTTACTCAGCTGGCACCTCCACCTGGCTGTCTTGCAGTCACCTCAAATTGAAAGCAACTCAAACTGAAACCACCACTGCTATGGTCTAAGTGTGCCCCCCCCAAATTCATATCTTGAAACTTAATCACCAGTGTGAGAGTATTAAGAGGTGGGGCCTTTAAGAGGTGATTAAGTGGTGAGCTGGAGCCCTCGTGAGTGGATTAGCACCCTTACAAAAGAGGTGTGAGGGAGCTGCCTCCCCCCTTTTGCTCTTCCTTCCCTCCTGCCATGTGAGGACACAGCAAGAAGGTCCTCTCAAGATACCAAATGCCGACACCTTGATCTTGAACTTCTCGGCCTCCAGAACTGTGAGAAAATAAATGTCTGTTCTTTATAAATTACCCGGTGTGTGGTGTTTTGTTGTAGCAGCACAAATGGACTCAGTCACCCATCTTCTTCCCAGGCTGAGCATGTTTCTTACTCCCCTGACGCCGCTCTCCCTGACTTCCCTGGTCTCAGCCAGGTGTCCATCTCCTGCTTGCTCAAAGCCACCGTCCCTGGCTCTTCATGTCACCCATCGAACCTTTGTGCAATCTGGTATCTGCTCATATGTTACCTCTTCAGACAGACCTCCTAGATGCACCCTCTATCCTCTTGCCCTCTTTATTTCCCTTTCTCATTCTTACACCTACTTGGAAACTATATATGCGTTTGTCTGTTGCCTCACTCTCCCACCAGCATGTAAACTGGTGGTCATTTTGCTATCTCTTCTTCTGAAAATAGTGTGACACAATAGTAGCAGCTGGAGTCTCATTGTAGACAGAGGGAGTCCGTTGTGTCACCCCCCAACCCCAGCCCCACTAGATTGCAGACTCCTGAGGATGAGGACACAGCTAATTGGAGTTCGTATTCTCAGGACCCAGAATGGTGTTTAGCACATGGTAGGTTCCCCAAATTAACAAATGAATGAGACAATCTCCACTTCTGGCTGTACACAAATCTTTTATTGATTCTCCAATACAAATACACAAAAATGCAGATCTCTTTCATCTCTCCCTAGTATAGACCCAATCTTGTGGTGGTTGTTATTTTAAATTATAGAAGTCACACTTCTGCCCTCTACTGAGATGCTTCTATGGGTTTTACTATGTTTCCATAGTAAACAAAGGGACAGCTGTCACCCAATTCTCCCCAAGGTCCTACATATGGGTGGACTCTCTAATCACCTTTTCCTCCAGTATTTGGTTTCAGCTTTTGAATACCTTATTGATTTGAGCCACTGTTATGAGACAGTGGCTTAGGAATGAGGTGTAAAATCAAATTGTAATTCCAGCTCTACTCTTACCTCGCTGTGCTGTCAGCAGGTCATAATCTCCCTCCGCAACTGTTGTCACATCTATAAAAGTAGGAGTGATTCTGAGGGCTCCCACCAATGGCCATCTGAGGCGAAGGACCAAGTCTGTTTTCCCGCAGTTCATTGTGGAGCAAGGTGTGGTCCAAGAGCACACAATTAAATATGTGTTTTGTGCCTCCTGCGACTTGCCATGTGAGTCTGACAACACTCGGGCTGGCCCAGACCCTGTTCTGTGAAACCAGTCTGTACCACTGGTCCCATGACAATGTCAAATTCCTCTAAAACTTTCTAAACATCTGCTCTCCATTTCTGTACTTAACTCTCCGTGGACCAATAACAAGCAGTTCACCAACTGGCACCAGTTCAGGAACCACGCTCTGAAAAGCACTGTGCCAATTGTCTCATTTTGTAATTACGAATGGCTTGTAAACTTTAATAACTATGGTAACAGCAACAATAATTGAGCATTGCCCTCCAGCTTAAGAGAATAAGACACTGGTTTTAATTTCCTCCTCTGGAAATCTTTCAGAAAAATAGAGCTGATCCTAGTGACCCAGAGAGATGTGAACTTTCCCACTGAGGCCACGTGGCTGTCACACTGTTTGCCTACATGTCCTGTGCAGGATGGCTCGAGAACCCTTTGAAATCAGCATCCCTGTTTTATACGGGTCTCTTATGACTGTTGGGATGATTGCACTGTGTTAAGATGCTACAACGGGCTCCATCCCAGTGGACAGGAGGCTGGGTGTTCGTGAAGAGCCTGATATTCCCAGTGTCAATTATCTGGAGATCTAAGAGGTCCTTCTAGAAGCTGGAACTCTTTAGCCACTGCCAAGGGGAAGTGGGAGAAGTGATTTCACTGCTTTGTGATTAGACTCTAAGGAAATATCTCGACCTAACTACGCTTGTGCATGTCCTCCACGGGCAGGTGGACCCCCGTCCAGCGTAGGCAAGCCCTGAGCTAGTCTTATCTGTAAGCAGATGACCAGGTTGATAATAATTTGAGTCTAATTATACCAAAAGCTACCCACCACTGACACCTGTTATGTGTCAGGCACTTTATTATAAATGCTCTCATTAAATTTTCCTACAGCCCCACAAGATAATCCACCAAAAAGATTGACTATTATATTCATTTAAAAGATAAGGAAACCAAGCTACTAGATGCTAAGTGACCCTCTGCCTCCACCCTGAAGTTTTATGGGTAATGGAGGTGGGACCTTATTGTTTATCTACTGGCCTAGTCATTTGTAAAATCTTACTTGGTTTTGTTTGTTTGTGACGGGATCTCACTCTGTTGCCTGAATGGCATCATAGCTCACTGCAACCTCAAACTCCTGGGCTTATGCAATCCTCCTGCCTCAGCTTCCTGAGTAGCTGGGACTACAGGTGTGTACCACCACACCCAGCTAATTTTTCTATTTTTTTGTAAAGATGAGGTCTTGCTATTGCCCAGGGTGGTCTTGAACTCCTGGCCTCAAGCAATCCTTCCACCTCAGCCTCCCAGAGTGCTGGGAATGACAGGTGTGAGCCACCTTGCCCAGCCTCAAATCTTACTTGAATGTTCCAGCCCCTCTTAGTTCTGGGGCAGGGTCTTTAGAGCCAGGCTGTGTGTTTAGGGCAGGATCTTGGGATTATGGGCACACAGCACCTTACTTCCTTCCATTCTAGCTTGGCTTGGAGCAGCCTGGGGTCATCGTGAGAGAGCCTCAGGGGACAGTCAGCCTCAAAGGAACACATGGCCACCCTGCACAATGATTGCTGTTCCAGTTCCAAATCTGAAGTAGCCAAGCTTTGTTTTTTATTAATTAAAATAGTTTTTCCTTTCCTCTTCTCTGCTTTGAGAACTGATCGTCTAAAACCAATTAGTCATCATGTGTGGCATCCACTAGATGTCTGGTTCCATGCTCCCTGTCACAGGAGATGCAAATCTAATGACAGGTCCACCCCTGACCCACTGAGTCAAAGTCTCCGGGGCCAGATCTGGGCATCAGTGTTATTGAAAAGTTCCTGGGTGGTTCCACTGTGCAGCCACGGTTGAGGACCATTGCACCAGACCATTTGGGGACAATATTATGGGTGACAGCTGCACTCCCCAAACTCTTTCCTTTCTTCTCAGACTTTTTTCATTCGCCCACCCTGACTACTCTGCCCTCTGTGGCTGTGCTCCACAAAATCCTCAGAAGCAGCAGCAGCTCCTCCATAAGTACTTCCTCAAACACTCCACTGCTATAGAAACACACTGTTCATGGCGTGAATTTCATTGTACATTTGAAACTGGTAAAGCAATTTGCCAACTGTTTTAAAATATACAAAGAGTGGATCTTTCTGGGTAGACAGAAACACCTAGTTTTAGAATAATAAAGCAATCAGGTATATTAAATCTATCATACCACCAAGAAAGCTAGTTACTTAATTTAAAAAACAAAACAAGTTAAGAGTGTGGGCAGAAACTTGTGTAGAGAATTATGTTAATCCTAGGAATCATAATATGTTGAAAAAGTAGCGAATGGCATTTCTTCCTAACTTTCGTATTTAAGATAAGAGAAAAATCTATTGAAGTATGTCGCATACACACAGTTTGGAAACAGACCAGTGTGTGTCATGGTACAGCAATAATATCACAGCCTAGAAAACAAACCAAACAGTAAGTGTGCATAGTGTGTTCCACGTAGACAGCAAAGTGATAAGCTGTTGAATAAGTAATAAATGGCATTAACCTTCTCTGTCCCAACTGTCCAGCCCACAGACTGAAAATTGTAAAATATTCCACAGATGCCCTTTGGCGATCTGAGCCTTTATGAACTCAGAAATGAGGTTTTCTACTGGAAAACCTAGAAATGTGGTAGCACATAATGAATGAAGATGAGCCTCAAAGTACTTCCCAAACTGTCACTACTGGAACAGGAACTGCAATCGTAATCACAGCCATCATTCCAGAAAATAAAAATGCGAGTAAATTCCCTATTCTAGTGAGCCAAGAAATATGGAGTCTTTCTGGGACACGGGGTAGGAATAATCTGCCTGTTGTGCTGCATCCTCCATCTTGTCCCTTCGAATCAGTCAGGCGGCGCCAGGAAGCAGCCAGCGCCCGCGCTCGGGGAGGTGAAGCCGGGCCACGTGCAGTCGCTGGTCCTGGGATGCCATCGCAGGTTGGTTCTGGCCCTGAGCCGAGCTGCGAGGGGGTGAACTGTGTCCCTCTTCCCAATTTCCAGTTCGCCCACCTCCCCAGGTGCGTACTCCAGGGGCCCGTCTGTCCACACTGCCCTTTGCCAGCAGAGTTTCTCGCAAGCCTTCCCGTGCCACGTTTCTCCCCCTGCCCCCCCCCCCCCCAGCCGTCTTTCTGCTCCTCCTGCTGGGACGAACCAGCTGTGTGAATATCTTGTACTGGGTTGAGTAGTCCCCTTCCCAATTTATGTCCTTCCTGGAGCCTCAATGTGACTTCTTCATGTGGAAAGAGGATCATTGCAGATGTCATTGGTCAGGATGGGTCACGCTGGCGTAAGGACTAGTGTCTTTGCAAGAAGAGAAGAGACACAAGCACAGACACACAGGGAGGAAGGCAATGTGAAGAGACATGCAGAAGGTCACACATGACAGAGGCAGAGACTGAAGTCACGTGGCCACAAGCCAAGGAACGCTCAGGATTGCCAGCAGCCACCAGAAGCTGGAGGAGAAAAGAAGGATCCTCACCCGGAGTCTTCAGCGGCAGCACGACCCCCCACCCCCACCCCCACCCCCAACACCTTGACTTTGGACTTCTGGCCTCCAGAACTGTGAGAGAATAAATTTCTGTTGTTTTAAGTCACCCAGTTTATGGAACTTTGCTCCTCCAACCGCAGGAGCTAATACAGAGCCTTCACAGGTAAATGTGCACCTGGCTGCCAACTATGGCTCCTACAGAACTGGCATGGAAAGTAAGTTTCACCTCGGATGACAACACACGTTGCTGCACAGAGGCCACATCCCTTAGTTCTCTGTGTGGAGAGGGTCTCTGCGGCAGTGTGGGGTTGGCGAAGAAGCATGCCATGTGGCATCGGTGTCGTCTGCCATGGACTGGAATAGACGGTGACAGCCTGGCGTCCAGTACTGCCAGCCCCACGGGGGTTGACTCCCAAGGCCCACAGCCTGAGCACCCTCGTTCTAGGCGGGAGGCTCCCACAATCACTGCTCTCCTACCATGTTGAAACGTTTTCTGGTTTTCACTTTATAGGAGAAAAAAGGGAATGGGCACAATATAACACCCTTAAAATTAGGAGTAGTCTTCTTCAAATGCCAGTGATCTCAAAGTCTAATCTTTTCTTAAAAAGTGGAATTATTCTTATACAAATACACTGAATGTCAGCTGATTTCTTATTCATGGAAACTGGACCCAGTCTGTAGTGAGTAAACCAACAAAAATTAGAGAAGGATCCTGAAAGAAAGAACCAGCTTGTAAAAGTTTAAAGTCAAAGTGGTTTCAGAAAATTTGTAGGGCTGGAAAAAACGGTTTTTAAATAACAAAATTTAGATTATAAAATCTCAGAAGAAAACAGGGAGCGGGTTTGGCTTATGATACTAGCTCAGTATTCCCAGGACTCAGTGTGGTATTTGGCAAGTCGTAGCTTAATGAATAAATACATGACTGCATATGCTATTTTTTTAAAAGCATAAAGATATTTAGACACCAAATGCTGTTTGGACATAAAGATATCATCTTGATAAGCTATAACTATTCTATACTCTTTTTCTTCTCAGTTTATTAAGAGAAAGACACTGAGAATCACTTCAACAACCTAGAAGTCAGCGTTGAAAGGGAATATTAATACTGCTTCATAAGAACAGTAGCAACACTTATATGACACTTCCTAACTGCCAACTGCCACCATAACCACTTTATTTACATCCACTACCGGTTTAGTCCTCAGAGCAACTCATCACTTTGCAGGGGAGGCAACAGAGGCTCTGAGGAGCTAAGTAACTTGCCCACACCGCACAGCTGGGAGGGCAGAGCCGGCTGGTGTACGTTCATGCCGTCCCCACTGTGTGCAAGCACCGCCCCTGGCCCTCACCCTGACAGAGCAGGCTGTCTCCACAGAAAAGGCTCTTCCTGGCCATGGCACACTCACATTCCCCCAAACCCGAAATCCTGGCCCTCCACAGCCTCCTTCGTCCATCTGACTTTCAGACTCAGCAAGCTCTCACTTACCCAGCTCTGCCCCTCCACCACGCCACGCCCACCACCACCACCCCTGCCCTGTACAGGGAATCCATCAAATTCACACCATGGACAAGGCGTGAATCATGACATCATTGGGAAGAACCTAGAGTTCTGGCTTGTCTTCCTCAGAGGGAAAGTGAGTGTTTGCAAATAAATTAATTTAGCAGCCCTGTTTGTTTAAACAGCTATCTTTTCAGATGTCACATTTCCCCTGGACCTGGCTCGAATGGCCAGAACCAAAATGAAATGTTAAACACACAAGCAAGAAGGGAGCAGTGATGGCTGTTTGCAGGACCAAGACTGATGACTTCCTTTTGCCAAACCTCCCGGAGGTGTTAGTACATTTTCTGAGTGTAGATGAGAAATTAGAATAGGATTGAGGGAGTTTGCTAATGGGTACCATTTACCTGACGTGGTCAAGATAATGCATGGATCATGTTTTTTATGGGCTCTAAACTGCCCTCAGGACACCTCCAAGGCTGTAGCTGACCCTTCACTAGCATTAAATGACATCTGAAAGCTATTCAGAAAAACTTGAATCAACATTTATTTTTGAATAAACATTTGAAAAACATTTATTTTTCTGGGAAATCAGTAGCAGCATCCACAGACCATGCCTGGATTTTACGGAGCACTTACCTCCATCTGGCCCGTAAGCCGTGCACACCTACTTGTGTATCGCTAGCACCATGTGCCTTCATTAGAGCAAGCTAACTGCTGTGGCAGAGACCCAAAATATATAATGGCTCTGCCACCACAGATGTTTATTCTGTGCTCACACATTAATTCTGGAGAGATGAACAGCCCTCCTCCTTGTAGCCATTTAAAAAGAGGCCCAGGCTCGTGAAAGCTCTGCCATCTTCAACTTTTCAAGTGGAAAAAGTTCTTTAACTCTTCACATTGAAAGTCAAGTGACTTTCAAGAAAGCCCCAGGTGGTGAAATCAAGCTTTTAGAAGGAGGGAGGCTGGAGGACGGCACGGGGAGGTTTTCATGGGCCAGACCAGGAAATGGTATCTACTTCTGTCCGCATTTTATTGGGTTGGACTCTGTCACATGAGCCACTCCTAGTGGCAAGGGGACCTGGGGAACAGAGTTCAGCTGTGTGTCCAGGGAGAAATGGAGAACCCAAGTCTTGACGAGCCCTTAGCAGTCTCTGCCCTGTAATGAGCTAGGAGATTATGGGGAAACCCTAACCTTATGCCCCACTTTCAATGCAGAGGGACGATTCTGAAAAATATAGGCTGTAGGAGGCCTCTTAGTTAATATTTAAAAGTTCTATTTTTAGGGCTTTTCTGGACAAATAAAAAACTGACAGATAAAAATATTAACAACTACAGTAATCTATATTAGGCCCTGGAGTCAGATAGACCTGGATTTGACTCTGGGCTCCCTGGCTTCGTAGCTGGTTGATCTGGGCAAGCTATTAAATTCCCTTGACCTCAATCTCCTCATATGTAAAATGGGTATAAGAATAGTATCTACCTTGCAGAGGTGTTTTGAGGATTGAACAAGAAAATGCACAGACTCTATATTACAGTGATGAACACAGGGCCTGGCAGAGTAAGCCCTGGTCACAGGACTCTATCACTGAGGCCCCAGATGACAGCAGAAACCACACTCCAACGTAAGGTGTGAGACCACCAGGTAGGACTTGCAAAAAGAAGTGGGGGAAAGGAGCCAGGCACCTCTCAAACTCCTCTCTCATGTGAAGGGTATGAGTTAGGAGGAGCTGGGGGAAGAGGTTGCTGCCAAAAGTCCCACTAGCCCACTCCAATGGGGGGCTTGAAGGTGCCTGACTTTAAAACCCTGAAGGGATGGATCACAACAGTAGCATCCAAACTGGAAAAGAAGAAGTCAAATTGTCCCTATTTGTAAATAACATGATCTTATATAGAGAGAACCCTATATAGGCTCCACCAAAAAATTGTTAGAAATAATAAATAAATGAGTTCAGTGATGTTGCTGGATACAAAATCAATGTACAAAAATTTGTAACATTCTATACACTAACAACAAACTAGCTGAAAAAAAATCAAGAACACAATCCCATTTACAATAGCATCAAAAAAATTATTTAGAAATAAATTTAACCAAGGAGGTAGAAGATCTGTTCACTAAAAATATAAAATATTAATGAAAGAAGAAAGAAGACACAAGTAAGTGGGAAGATATCCTGTGTTCATAGATTAGAAGAATTAATATTGTTAAAATGCTTCCACTTCCCAAAACGATCTAAGCAGATTCAATACAATTCCTATCAAATTCCAGTGACATTTTTCACAGAAATAGAAAAAAACAATCCTAAAATTCATATGGAACCACAGAAGAGCCTGAATAGCCAAAGCAATCTTGAGGGGAAAAACAAAAACAGAAAGAAAAATAAAAAGCAGGAGGCATCACACTACCTGATCTCAAAATATACTATAAAGCTATAGTAATCAAAACAGTATGGCACTGGCATAAAAACAGCATATAGACAAATAGAAAAAACTAGAGGGCTCAGAAGTATATCCATGCATTTATAGTCAACTGATCTGCAACAAGGGTACCAAAAAGACACAATGGGAAAAGGGCAGTCTCTTCAATAAATGATGTTGGGAAAACTGGATAACCACACACAAAAGAAAGAAATTTGACCATTTTCTCCCACCATGTACAAAAATCAACTGAAAATGGATTAAAGATTTAAATGCAAGATCTGAAACTGTAAAACTACTAGAAGAAAACATAGGGGGAAAGCTTTACAACTTTGGTTTTGGCAAAGATTTTTTAGATATGACCCCAAAAGCACAGGTCAAAATAGACAAAAATAGACAAATGGGATTGCATCAAACTGAAAACCTTCTGTACGGTAAGTGTAACAATCAACAGAGTATAGAGACAACCTACAGAATGGGAGAAAATATTTGTAAACTATACATCTGATAAGGGGTTAATAGCCAAAATATATAAGGAACTCAAAGAACTCAATAGCAAGAACCCCATTAAACAATGGGCAAAGGACCTGACTAGACATTTCTCAAAAGAAGACATACAAAGAGCAGGCAAGCATATGAAAAAATGCTCAACATTACTAATTATCAGGGAAATGCAAATCCAAGCCACAGTGAATATCACTTCACACCTGTTAGGTTCGCTATTATCCACAGGACAAAAGATAAGTGTTAGCAAGGATGTGGAAAAAACGGGAACCCCTGCAACACCGTCAGTGGGAATGTAAATTAGTACAGCCATTATGGAAAACAATGTGGTGGTTCCTCAAAAAATTAAAAATAGAACTACTATATGATTCAACAATCCCTCTTCTGGGTATATATCCAAAGGAAATGGAATCAGCGTATTGATTGAAGAGATATCTGCACTCCCATACTTAAGTGCCTATCAATGGATGAGAAAATAAGAAAAATGTGGTATATATATATATATATATATATATATACACACATACATACATACACAATATAATACTATTTGGCCTTAGAAAAAGAAATCTTGTCATTTGGACAACATGGAGGAACCTGGAGGGCATTATGTTAAGTGAAACAAGCTAGGCACAGAAAGACAAATACCATATGACCCCACTTACATGTATAATCTAAAATAGTTGAACCCAGAGAAGCAGAGAGTAGAAGAATGGTGGTTACCAGGGACTGGGCAGGGGGAGAGTTTAGGGAGATATTGACCAAAGGATACAAAATTTCAGTTAGACAAGAGGAATAATTTCAAGAGATCTATTGTATTATACAACATGTGACTATAGTTAATAACAATGTATTGTATATAGTTGAAGCTTCAACAACTCAGAAGTTAGGGGCACCACGACCCCTGCAGTTGAAAATCCAAGTATAACATTTGACTTCCCCAAAACTTAACTGCTAAGAGCCTACTGTTGACCAGAAGCCTGATCGATAGCATATAGCCAATTACCATGTATTTTGTATGTTATATGTAGTATATACTGTTCTTATAATAAAGTAATTACAGAAAAAAAATGTTAGTAAGAAAAGGGTTCAAGATCATACCCTTAGAAAGGAGAGAAAGAAAAAAGAGAAAAAGAAAAGGGGCCAGGCAGTGTGGCTCACACCTGTAATCCTAATACTCTGGGAGGCCAAGGTGAGAGGATAGCTCAAGCTCAGGAGTTCAAGACCAGCCTGAGCAAGAGTGAGACCATCTCTACAAAAAATAGAAAAATTAGCCAGAAATGGTAACACACACCTGTAGTCCCAGCTACTAGGGAGGCTGAGGCAGGAGGATCACTTGAGCCCAGGAGTTTGAGGTTGCAGTGAGCTACAATGATGCCACTGCACTCTAGCCAGTGCAACAAAGTGAAACTCTGTCGCAAAATAATATGCATATATATATGCACATATATATTTACTATTAATTAAGTGGAAGTGAATCATTATAAAGGTCTTCATCTTTGTTGTCTTCATGTTGAGTTGGTGGAAGAGGAAGAGGAGGTCTTGGTCTTGCTGTCTCGGGGTGGCAGAGGTGGAAGAAAATCTGTGTATAAGTGGGCCCATGCAGTTCAAAACTGTGTTGTTCAAGTAACAACTGTACTTGAAAATCACTGAGAGAGTAGATTTTAGGTGTTCTCACAGCCAAAAATGATAAGTGTGTGAGGTAATACCCATGTTAATTTGCTTGCTTTTGCTAACCCACAATACATACATATTTCAAAACATCATGTTGTACACCATAAATATGAAATTTTTATTTGTCAATTAAAAATATTTTTTAAATAATTGATTTTTAACTTTTCTTTGACACAGCTTCTTGCCTTGTCACCAGGACTAGAGTGTAGTTGTGTCACCATAACTCACTGCTACCTCAAACTCCTGGGTTCAAGTGATCCTCCTGCCTCAGCCTCTCAAGTAGCTGGGGCTACAGGTGTGTGCCACCATACTTGGCTAATATTCTTTTTTTTTTTTTTTTTTTTTAGAGACAGGGTCTTGCTCTTGCTCAGGCTGGTCTCGAACTCCTGGCCTCAAGCAAACCTCGCAGCCTCCCTGAGTCCTAGGATTGCAGGTGTGAGCCACCACACCTGGCCAAAAATCATTTTTTAATTACTATAAATGCCAAGTATACTCTGAAAAACTTAGCCAAAGACACCAATATAAGATACCTACAGAAATACTACCTTTTTTGCTGCTGTTGTTTAGTTCTCAAAGCATTTGGTTGAGTTACTGTTGTGGTAGCGAGATATTTACACTGTATTCATTTTGGAAGAAAGGCAGCAACCCTGAGTGCACTTCTCTCCAAGGTATCCAAAGCATTCACTGGGACCTGACGACCGTGAGGAACCGCAGCTCATACCAGCGTCATCCCACACGTGGGCCTAGCTTGCTCTGGTCCACCCAGCCAACAGTCTGCAAAAAATTCTTAAAGCAGAGAAGGCATTAACTTCACTCGGTGTGAGATGATAATAACTTTCTGATCACTTGACAGAGAATATGTTAACTCATTCCCACACTCTCCTAGGGGCTCTATCATCCATTGACTGTGTCCTCTAATTCCACTGACAGTGTTACAGGAAATTACTCTCTGCTCAGAACACCACAGCTACAGAGCCCCCATCAACATTCTGTCTCTTCAAAGCATCCAGTCTCAAAACTACCTTCTTGGTGAGACAGCGGATCCTGCTTTGGTTAAGCTCTGCCAAGACTGGCTACCTAGTTGCAGTAAAAAATGGCCCCTGTTAGAAAAGTATCGATAATTTCAAGACAGCATCAGCAGACCACTGAACCAAGCAAGAAGCCCTTCCACACATGGGCCGCAGGCCCAAGAGAACGGCCCAGAGCTCTAGCCCCCACCTCCACAGCGCTGGTTTACCCTTGACCTCTGAAGAACTTCCTGAGTGGTACGGCCTCTAAGCTGGTTGGAAATGTGGACATGAGCTTTGTTGCGAAACCATGTTTATTTAGGTGCGAGTTTGTCACTGTCTTTTGATTCCAGACATGCAGGTTCTGAGCAGGGAACCCTGCTTCCTGAGCAGAGAATCTCTGGCTTCCTCCAAACTGGCTCCAGGCACCAGTTGCCATCGGCCTGGTGGCCTCTCCTCTTCACCAGCAATGCCTTCCCCAGCCCGCGGCCTGCAGGCCCCGGAAGGCAGTGAGGCAGCCCCGCCTGCATGTTAAACACAGGTGCATTCTTCATTTCCACCAAGCACTAGTCAGGCCCCATGTTCCCAGGTTTTCAGATGCCCAAGAGAATCCAGATTTTTATGTGAAATCTCCCTAATTTTCAAATATTGACGACTAAACAAAATTTTTAAAAGAAAACTGTGCAAGCAAACAAAAGGTATTTATGAGCCCTATTTGGTTGTGAGCTGTGGTCTGCGGCTTTGTGTCACCTGAGGGTTCCCTCTGCAGCACCTGGCATCTGCTGTTTTTCCAGTGTTTTTAACCCAAAATAAGCAGTATGCCGAAGCAGCACACTTTGGGTGGCACATCCTGAACTCCTTCACCCACTGAGAGGGCTGCACTTTCTCCCCCCACAGTCGCTGCTGGGTTCCAGAAGGTTGCAGATGTGCATGGAGCCACTCTTAGGATGTATGTGTGTCCCTCAAAAGCAGAGAAGTCCTTGGGGGTACAGTGGTGTCTTTGATTGCGGCATTAGCGGGGGTGACCTTATCGGATGACACTCCCGGAGGGGAAGGTGAGAGGTGAAGTGCGGAGCATCTCAGCAGGGTGGAAGGGAGGCTGGTCTTAGATGAAGCCAGGTGCCCTGGGTAGCTGTCGGCCAGTGGTGAGAGGGGGTGGCTGGTGGAACAAGGGTGATGAGAGGAGAGGATGACAGAACCTGGAAGGGATGTGCCAGGAGGGAGGCCTCAATGGAGAGGGACCAATAAAGACGAGCCCACCCACTCGCAGTATTGCCCAAGGCTGTCCCTCCATGTTGAGAACTGGTCACAGTAATGGCCTTTCGGGCCCTCCTAGAGAACAGTACTCCCTTCCAGGCATTCCCCGGCTGTGCCTCGGAGTTAGCTAGCTGGGCAGCCCCCGTGTCTCTCCAAGGCCAAGAAGCACAAAGTGGTTTCCTGCCCAGCAGCCTCACCGCTGGCCGCCCAGAGGAGTCTGCGGGATTAGCTGCCTGTGAAACCCTGAGCGGAGCAAACACTTGTAGAATTTGTTCATACCTCCCATTGTGGGTTTCTATTTGTCAAATTCCACGTTCCCAGGAAGTGCCCTCAGCAGTTTCAATAACACAATAGCTCTTGTTGGGGTGTGGATGGACTGGGGGAGAGGGCACGACTCTGTAAAGGTCCTGATTGACACCATGAATAGCAAAGGCAGTTGGACACCATTCCTTCCCAGAGCCGCGCTGGCACCTGGAGTCAGTCCTACTGGGCCAGCTCAGGGGGCCAGCAAGGGAGGGCAGGAGCTGGGCCCAGGGTGGCAGTTTCTCTAGCCCAGACCTCGGGACTGGGATGTCAGGATGAAGAAGTACATGCCCTGCCAGGCCCCATGTTGACTGTGATCCTCAGAGAAGGCCTGAGCTTCCAAGGAGGCTCAAAAGTTCTGGAACCCTCTTTGTTCTCTCTTAGCTTCTGGGGCTCAGATAAGTCACCAGGATTTCTTCAGACCACGTGAGGCCACTGTCAATGGACACCTAGATGAGTTTAACCTGTTCATACAAAGTGAGCTTCAGTAGATTAAAACCCGAAGTGATTTGGGGTGGACAGCGACAGGTGTTGTCTGTATCCATGTAACTGGAATGATTGATAATGTCTTTGCAAATATCTCTCTGTGCAACATGGAGCCAAGTGAAAATTTGGCAACCCCCATATCTTGCAGATTCAAAGTAGATGAAGTATCTTTTCTTGCCTAAATAACCCAGTGTGGGTTTGAACACTGAATTTATCAACCACGCAGATTTTAACTTTCAGTCTAAGTTGTATAGATCCATGGCAAATATTTACTAGAGATAACTTGCTTCCTGAAACATTTTAGTGGAAAGATGTACAGCAGTCCCCCGCTCCACAGTTTCACTTTCTGTGGTTTCAGTGACCCATAGTCAACCACGTTCCAAAATATTACACGCAATAAGAGATTTAAAGAGAGAGAAGAGAAAGAGAGCCCACATTCACATAACTTTGATTACAGTATATTGTTATAATTATTCCATGTTACTATTAGTTATTGTTAATCCCTTACTGTGCATAGATGTGTATGTACAGTATTATCTGTGGTTTCAGGCATCCACTGGGGGTCTTAGAACATATCCCCCACAGGTAAGGGAGGGACTACTGTATACACTTAATATATTTGTTTTGATTTTTTTTAAAAATCGAAAGTAAAATAATTAATCCTTACAGCTTCTCACATGATGTTTTGCGTATTCCTTGCCTACAAAGCAATGCAGAATTTCCACTAATTAACTAAGGTAGCTCTAAATGTACTACTCAGAATTGTCAAGGTTGATTGTACTAACTGTGCGTAATTGTGCCAGTGTGTAAAGTACGGGGGGCGGGGGGGCAGGGGGAGAAGGGAGGGGAGGGGTCGGTGTCCCAGACAGGTGAGGCAGACGTCCCCAGGCGGCAGAGGCACCTTTTGAATCAGACAGGTGTGGGCAAGGCCACCTTTCCCAGGCCAGAGGAAAGCAGGCCATGACTTAATCTCGTTGTGGCTGTCTCCAGGTGTGCTTGTCAAAGAGCTACTCTGCTATGTCAGCATCTGAGACTCCCTCTTATGCAAGTTGGCTTCGGTGATTTCACCTGCACATTCAGGCAACGGGCACAAGGGGGTCCCTCACGTGGGGTGGTCTGTGTCTGGAGCTGTTTGTGCTAGTACAGGCATGACTGACTCACATTCCCCCGGTGCAATGCAGACCTCATGGCTTCAGCCCTTTGTTTTAGTTACCAGGTGCTGCTACCTCTAAAGCAAGATTTGGCCTCTTTGCTGATTTTGCACCAGTTCCTTAGCATGTTATCTCACCTTCGGGGACTGATGAAGAAAATATTTCACAAGGTGCTTCAAAGTCACGGTCTTCCCATCAGAGCAGCCAGGCACGATGGCGGTAGATGTTAGAAGCACGGAGGTCCATGCTGACCGGGGCGCTGGTGGGCACCTCTGAGTCCTGAGGGAAGTCCTGGAGCACCTGTTCGAGGGTGCTGTTGTCCTGGAGGGTGGCTGAGAGGAGGGGGCAAGGGGAGCTTGGAGTGGGGTAGGGAAGGCACGCAGGCCTCCAGGCAGTTCCAGGGATCCAGGCACAACTGCAGCAGGAAACCGAGGCAACTCTCTATGCTAAGCTTTGCCTAAACTGTGGTGATTTTTCTTTATACCATTGATTTTAACTTCTGCCACACAGAGTCATACTCTATATATTGCCAAAAATATTGTAGAACTGAAAACACAAAACTATGGATTTACAAAGAACCAATAAAATCAAACTGTATGTGCCGTGTCTATTAGTTACTTATTGCTGTACAGCAAAGCTCAGTGGCTTAACACAAATATAGATATTTATCATCTCACACAGATTCTGTAGATCAGGAATTTGGGAGCAGCTTGGCTGGGCTGACCCAGCTGCATATCTCTCAGGAACTCCTGTCGAGATGTCAGCTGTGGCTACAGTTATCTGAAGGCTTCCCTGGGAGGGAGGGTCTCCTTCCAAGAGGGTTCACTGGCTGGCTGTTGGCATCAATTCACTGCCACATGCCTCTCTGTAGGGTGACCCAGATCCTCACAACCTGGAGGCTGCCTTCCCCCAGAGCGAGTGCCCCAACAGAGAACTGGAAGCCACGATGTCTTTTACAATCCAGCTATGGACATCACACTCCGTCACTTCTGTGGAATCCCATTGCTTACGCAGGATTGGTTCCCCTATTCACTGTGGGAGGGGATGACACAAAAGCGTGGGACCGGGAGGCAGGAATCATTGGAGTCTGTCACTGGAGAAAGACTGCCACACCATGGAAAATGCCTGCCTGCACAAGATACACACTTAGCACAAATGCGTTCTTGGGGAGAATGAGCAACTGAGATTTTCAGAAAATGCAATTTTGTTCAAGTCTCAACTCCTTCATCCTGCATTTGAACCAGAAATATTTGTAGCATAAGGGACCTTTTTTTTTTTTTGGTCCCTGCTCTAAAGTGGGAAGCAGCGGTGAACTAAGAGACATCAAAGTGACCGAGCCTGCCAGGATGCAGGTCACTGGTGTGTCACCCGTGAGTTCCACGGCTGGACTTCTCAGGACTAGTTACATACACAGCCAGTGGCCAGAGGAAGATGTGGACAATAGCCACAAACATTAAAAGAGTTCTCTAAGCCTTTCCTCTCAAGGCGCTCATTCTCGAGTTTGAAAACAATGACACATTTCTAGTCCAGCCCCACACTTAAAGACCTGCATTCAACCAGATGTCAAAGTCTCGATAAATAACCAGATTTTGCCCTTACCCCTCTGAGATGCTATCAAGACTATGTTGAAGTAGCTGTCTCCCTCGACAGGGTGAAAAGTAAATTCAGCTTTGTCTTAGGAAGAAAATAAAGCAAACTGAAAGCAGAAAGTAGGAGCACTGTCAGCCGGGCAGGCAGGGACCCTGGAGCATTTCCTTCCCTGCGGCCCAGACCGACGGGAGCTGGACAGACCCTGGCACGCCCCGTGTGGGGCCTGGTGGGGAATGGTTCCGCTCTCCACACCACATTCCACAGTGCAGCTATGGAGTGCGTGGGCACATTGAAATGGAGACCCGAAACTGGTTGGCATCCAAAGAAAATTACCATAAACTGGAAACCTGAATATAGCTATTCATCCTCCGGCCTCAGGAAGTGAATGGATCATTAATTAGGGCCAGAAAAAAATGGTGCTGTCTCAGACAGGATGGCAAAAAGGAAACTCTTCCTAACATGGGTCCCCAGTGCCCAGCCCAGCTGCAGGCACCTGGTAGGTGATAATGAATGAATGAATGAATGAATGAATACAAGATTGGTGTCAAAAGATTGGGGTTTCAGTCCCTGCCCCACCATGTCCACACAGCACAAGCCTAGGACAATCCTTTCTAAATTCCAGATTTCTACCTCTGTAAAGCAGATGAAAAACAACACACATCTCAATATTCTTGTGGGAATTATATGACCTAATGCAGATGAGAATTTTTTACAAGCCACAAAAACAATTTTTGAAAGAGAGAAAAGAAATCAACATTCCCTTAGTACCTATTATTTGCAAAGCATGCTGACAAAGACGTTTCTTACATAGCACACAGTGTAAGAGAAGACAAGGTGGTTTATTATTGAGTATTCATTAATGAATGTGTTGACTGATCTTCTAGTGGATTCCATTCCTTCCTCAAAAGCTATCTTTGCTCCCAGGTGAAGAGGCCGCTCCTGGCCTGGTGCTGCACAGAACCCACCTTCATTCCTGAGACACGGGAAGAGCAGCGTCCCCAGGGCGAGGGGCTCGGGTGGATGCTGGGGGCTGTGGGCCTTACCTGGGTGGATTCGGGGGCCAGGATGACGTGACTAACCCAACCCCAGGGAACTGTGTCACAGTTTACTATAAATGCTGAGCAATCTTGACTTAGAATAGCCTCTTTGTAATCCAAACTTACTGGGCATTCTGGCGGCAAAATGAACAGGTCGAATTAACTGTTGGGTAACAGATCAATAATGACCCTGAAAACAGACAACCCAGATGCCATTTTAGGCCCCAGTAGAACTTCTGGAAAGATCTGCTTGGCCTCCCCCCACCTCACTGCTCTCTCTCCCACCTCATTTCTGTTTTGGAGGGTGGTAAGAGGACACACCCACAGGTAAGATTCCTAAATCTATGTAAGGGAAGGACAAACAATCCAGTCTGCCAGCACTGTCGTGAGCATGGAATTAGGTAATGTGCTCAATTAAAACTAAAAACTTCCATTTACTAAGCACTCACTGCCAGACACTGCGTTAGGCACGTGACATGTGCTGTCTAGAATTGCTATGAAATGGATGTTATTACCTCTATTCTACACATCAGTTTCAAAGAAGAAGAATAACTTGTCCATGGTCACAAAGATATACTCAATAGCAGAGCTGGGATTGAAACTGAATCTAACCCCCAAATTTGTGTCTTAACCAACAAATCACTGCTGTAGCTCACCTGCTATGGCCCTAATGTCCCCCAAACTTCATGTGTTGAAACTTAATCCCACTGTAGTGGTATGAAGAGGTGGGGCCTTTTGGGAAGAGATGAAGCCGTGACTCTCCCTCAGGAAGCGATTAGTGCCTTGCAAAGGGGCAGGAGGGAGCCAGCTCAGGCCCTTCTTTCCTCTTCTGCCTTCCCCCGTGTGAGGACAGTGTCCTCCCCTTCTGCCATGTGACGGTGCAGCAAGAAGGCCCTCACCAGACACCGAACACCAGTGCCTTGATCTCGGACTTCCCAGCCTCCATCACTGTGGGAAATTTCTTGTGCTTATACATTGCCCCGTCTGTGGAATTGTGTTACAGCAGCACAAACACACTAAGATAACACCCATTGCCTCTTGCACTTACAACCACTCAGGATGTGCTACTTCTGCTTTCCTTCTCTGGGAATGCCGGCAACATGATGGTCAGCCAATTTCTTATACGACAACTTGGTGAGCAATCAATTTAAACACTCATATGTGGCTATTTGACCACTGACCTGTTCTTAAATGTATTTCCCCTGAAGGTTTAAGATGGACGGCATTTGACAGTCACTTGGATTCTGACCACTTTTGGGGGTGTACAAGAATAAATAATGAGTTTATAATATTTGAGAGGCCCTGTTTGAATCCCAAGTCTGCCTGTTACTGGCTGCATCAGTTGGGTTTTGGTTACAAACAACACAACCCATCTTTAGCAGAAAAACAGTCTGCTGAAAAGAAGCATATGGGGACTAACCAGAGGGCAGTAGATCTAGGCTGGCCAACCACGGGCACCAGGCAAGGCCAGGCCCAGCCAGGAGGACCCATAGGAACATCCTGCTTAGGATGCCAGGGTGGCTGCACTGGGCACTCACCTCCACGCTGCTGTGAGACATCCCGTACTCTCTCCACACCTTGTGCCACTCCTTCCAATCCGGGATCCCAGGGGAAGCATCCAGCAATCATTGCAGGCCATCGCCTACTGCCTCACTGCCAGGGGCCTGGAAGAGAGAATATCTACCCTAGTAGGCTCCATGCCTCCCACTGTGGAGCTCAAGGGAGCACTGTGCTTGACATGTTGCAGGCGTCCCATGAATGCTCCCCTCCTCCTTTCTGTTCCTTCCCCTCCCCCACTGTTGAAGGCAGCTCCCTGACGAATGTCATCTACCAGACTCCTGCACCCAGCCCAGCCACAGAGCAGCCACCGCCCAGCCTTTGAGAAACAAGAGCTGGGGACATAGTCCTCCCATCCGGACAGTTCACCCCTCTCTGCTGCAGTGGCAGCTTGCTGCCCCATGGACACAAGATATGAGCTTTTTATAAAGTCTCTCAATGGTTCTAAACTGCTGGAAACAACAGATGCTATTAACACTAGGCTAGAAGTGTAGTAATGGAAAGGCAGCAAATCGCTGCAAGAAATATTCTGAGAATTTCTTTCAGAAGTAACAAGGAACAGCAGAGAGAGCATTACATTCAACATCGAGTGATCTGGGTCCTAATCCAACCTCTGTTACTAATAGTGTGTCCTTGGGCCTGTTGGTTCACCTTCCTGTGTCTGTTTCTTCGGGTAAGAAGTGCAGTAAATAGTATTTCCTGAGCAACTTGCAACACAAGAATCAAGCCAGCATCTCCCATGGAAAGTGCTACACAAACAAAGGTTGGCTTTCAGAGGGCAAAGATATGATTGTAGAGGCAAGGACAGGAATGCTGAAGGCATCTAAGCTTCCATGCGCCCCCTACTCTGCTCAGCCCCAGGACAGAGCAATGTGGGCTCCCCGGCCCCAGGCCCCCACGTACACAGCAGTGCACGCGCAGAGTCCTGTCTCCTTCCAGCTGTACTGGCCCTCTCCACGTGGCTTTCAAAGGCTCTCTGCTGCATCAGCTTTAAAAAATTTCGTCCTTTCAGTGTGTCTTTTCTTTTGCTCTGAATCTGTCGTACGGGGTCTCACTGAATAGTTATTGTAGCTCCCGCTCTGTAAGAGAACTCGCGCTTGATCCTAGATGACCACTGATCCTTCTCACCGATAGCACAGGAACAGAGAGAGCGTCGCCTAAGAAGAGTGAGTTCATGCCCTCCCTTCTTCCCCAGCCTAGAATGAAGTAACCGTGTTTACGGAAGAAAAAGGCACAGAAACAAGCTTTTCCAGCACTCCTAGCACCATAGTTGGTTTCTTTCTGAAGACGGAAAGTTGCAGAATAATAAGGGCAGCTCCAATGTGTCATGGAGAAGCCGAGGGAGAGACTGCGCCGTGATTCCTACGCACGTAACTGCAGTAAAGTATTATTTCTTCCCTCCGTTTAAGATACCTCAGGCCAACTTTTTTTCTCAGAAATCCTGACTTTTGAATTAAATAATGACTTACATACCCATGAGTATTTGTAATTCCAACATGCAATGCTGATGTTTGTTTTTCCTAAAGTCAAAGGTATAAAAATGTCTATGACACTCTGCTAGAAATCAAATAACTTGTTAGCTGCATATCAGACAGGAAATACAAAGGAAACAAAGGATCCACAATTGTTATTTAATGTCCACTGTCGTTCAATTGACTTTGTGAATCTACACTTTATTGCAGTGGCTCAAGCCTGTAATCTCAGCCTTTGAGAGGCCAAGCAGGGAGGACTGCTTGAGGCAACATAGTGAGACCCCATCTCTACAAAAAATTTAAAAATTAGCTGGGCATGGCGGCCCCCACCCATAGTCCTAGCTACTCAGGAGACTGAGGCAAGAGGATCACTTGAACCCAGGAGTTCAAGGTTACAGCAAGCTATCATCACACCACTGCACTCCAGCCTGGACAACAGAGTGAGACCCCGTCTCTAAATACATACATACACAGAGAGAGAGAGAGAGAGAGAGAGAGAGAGAGAGAAAACTCACAAATTATAACACTATTTTTTTTTTTTTTTGAGACAGGGTCTCACTCTTTTGTCCGGGCTAGAGTGCCATGGCATCAGCCTAGCTCACAGCAACCTCAAACTCCTGGGCTCAAGCAATCCTTCTGCCTCAGCCTCCCAAGTAGCTGGAACTACAGGCATGCACCACAATGCTCGGCTAATTTTTTCTATATATTTTTAGTTGTCCAACTCATTTCTTTCTATTTCTAGTAGAGACGGGTTCTCGCTCTTGCTCAGGCTGGTCTCAAACCCCTGAGCTCAAACGATCCACCCACCTCGGCCTCCCAGAGTGCTAGGATTACAGGCATGAGCCACCGTGCCCGGCCAACACTATTAATCTTTTCAAAACACAGACTTTAAAGACAATAACCTATCTCTGATAATAAAGATATATATAGTTATAGAAAAAAAATCTCTCATTGGACAATAATTTTATCAATCCTCTTCAAAGAGGCTCTGCTATAAAACTTTGTTTATACATAGGATCACAGACTTTCAAAGCTAGATGAAGCCTTGCTGCATCCCCTCATTTCATATTCAGATGAGCAAACATGAACTGGAAAGGTCGAGTGACTTGTCCGAGGTCACCTAGCAATAGTGGGTGAGGGAGAAGCAGAACCCACCCATGTCCTCTGACCCTGGCATCCTTCCTCTGCCCCACCTGCATACAGCAAGAATTCATTTATTATCCCTCTAGTTGCTCCACAGAAGATGAAATACATAAAAGACACCCTGCCAGGACAAACAAGGCTTACCTAATAAAAAGAGACAAGTCACAAAACATTTGGCAGAAAGGGAGTTACTTCAGGCAGTGGCAGGTTTCAGTCTAATTTGACTGGGAGTGAGGAAGATGCACAGTTACCCTTTCTCCCAACCCATCAGACGACTGCCTCCCCACTGTCAGGCACACCCATTCCCACATGTTCTTCCCAACCCAGTTTTGTGTTCAAGAGGATTTCAAAAATAGTTTTAAACCTAAAACCGTTATCATCATCATAACTTCAATTTACAAATAGGTTGTGTTTCAAAAGTTCATTTGCAATTCAAAGTTCATGTTGAGAACCTGGGACTTGCTTTCTAACAGGGAGGATGCTGTAAATGGGGACTGAGGTGGCCAGTCAGGCCTTCCCAACACTCTGACCCACAATGTCCATAAAGTGACTCCACCAGCCCCTGACCACGTAGGACCCTGGAATTGGATGCCCTCCTCTCTCCTGCAGCTCCTTCGTTCCTCTGGAGAGGAACAAGTTTCTAGCTCTTTCTCTCTCCCAAACTCCACTAAAAAACGACCCAGAGACCAAACCCAGAACTCAAACTCTGCAATCTAACAGTGAGCCAGTTTAGCAATGGTCACGCCAACATTTTCATTTGGATCCCTCCTGACGCTGGAGGAGAAAAGTCTCCCCTGGAACCTTCCTTCTCCTCAGACCAATTGGCTGTGGGACTTTTGTATCTAACATTTAGGAAAATTTTATATTGCAAATCTACCTGGCAATAAAGATTCCTGAAAATTCTGCCACTTTCCTTCTAATTCCAGGATGCTTAGTTAAATAGTTTATACTTGCCTCAGTGAGATAAACACAGACTTTGAGTCAGGGGATATAAGAGTCTGAATCCCTGTGCTGCCCTCTCTAGTGTGTCACCTCCCTAAGATCGTTCACATCTGGGAACTTCCGGATCTGGTGCTCTGTGCTTTCCACCATGCTGCATGCACCTTCAGGAGCCGCCCTTCCCCGTGCCTGATTGCCGATGCAATTGCTCCACGCACTTACGTCCTCATTGCATTCTAGTTGATTATGTAATTTGTGTTATTTATTTACTAAAAAATAAGCTCCTTGAAGACAGGGTCTTCAGCTCACACACCTTGTACCTTCTACAGCGGTGCATGCACTGTGACTTTGATGTCATGGGTGCTCACTGAATATTTGTTGAATGGAATTGATCGTGAATTAAGACTCCTGATTTAGACTGCAACTGGCAAGTGCCCTGTCACCAATATAATCGCCCCAGTTTGAAAGGAGAGGAAGGTAAAATAAGAAATCCTAACCAATGGAATGGCAATCTTGCAAAGCTTTCTTTCAAGGCTCAACTCTTCCCAGTCCGTGGGTGGACAGAGGGGCGGTGGCTGTCTTCGCGGGAGGACAGAGGAATGAAGGGGAGGCAGACTGGGCTCTCTCATCCTGATCTGACACTTCCTGCTCACTCAGCCCCACTCTTCTTACCAGACGCTGCCCATCTTGTTGAAAGGAGCATTTGGAGAATAAGAGACTAAAAGGCACTTCCCAGGCCTGAGCTCCAGCCTGCCATGATACCTACTTATAAACATCAGGGATTTTCTGTGCTAGGGAGGAGGGACACAAATCTAATGACGCACATTTGTTTTGCAACATAATCCATTCACTTCCCCTGGCAAACCCTCTGAATTAAGATCCACTGCAAATGCCACCATCTCTGTAAGTCTGTCTTCATTCATTCCACAAACGTGCCTAGTCACTGGGCTCAGTGCGGAGACACAGTGCTGAGCAGGACAGAGGTGGCCCCTGCCCTTGAGGAGCTTAGGACAGGGAGGGTCACCTTTGCCAGGATCAGACCTGGCCTCCTCCGAGGAAGCGATGTTTTAAGGTGGTTTCCTCCCTGCTATGGCCCCTGTCTGTTACGGTAGTAATCACACACATGTGGGACTAGTGGTTTAATCTACCCACTAATGGGAAAGTGAGGAAACCGTGTAGCCACATCACAGGAACACCCAGGAGTGGGCGTCTAAACTGGGGACTCTTCGGGGAGGTGATGGGCTGGTGTCCACCAGGCAGGGGGGTGGGGAGGTATTGCAGATAGACCAGCAGGAAACTAGAGCACTTGACCTCTCTAAGCTTCAGGGTCTTCATCTACAGGATGGGAGGAGGCACAGACCTGACCTTCCTGGTGTCATTCCTAGTGACATTCCCTAGCGGATTAGGGAGCAATGGGAAGCATAGCCCCTGACACTCACATAGCACCCCACCATCTTACGCTCTGGCAGGTCCCTGTTTCCCAACAGCAGCAGGTGGGTCTGTGCGAGTCTTTCCCACTCTTACTCCTTCTAGTAACCTGGAGTCTGCATTTCTAGTAGCATTCACCGGCCAGAATTAGGAGGGACCCATAGCCAAGACATGAAGCAAAGCCTAGTAGTGAAGGGGGCTTGATGAATCCCCAACCCCTGGCCACACAGAGAAAGCAGCAGGCAAGTACCTGAGCTTGAAATTCGACTTGCTTGTGCTGAAGCCGCCTCGTACCTGCCAAAGGGCCTTGAGTTGCTGGATTCCAAGCTTGGGGCCCCGGCTCTTCCACGGCCCTTCCAACTTCACATCTGTTATGTGGTTTGATCTTTCTAACCACGTGAGGCAAGTAGGATGGGTATTCAGATCTTCTCTCTCACGTTTTACATGCATTTCTCCACTGCTGAGAGACTGAGACATGAAACCCCTTGCTCAGGTCGCACAGTTGGTCAGTGGTGCAGTAGGGACTAGAACCACGGACCATCCTAGGCTCTTCCTTGTGCCACTAGGCCACGCTTTCTCTGCATTTTCTAATTGGCCAAGGCTGGGTTGGGAATGGGAAGAAATACCCAAGGTTAAATGGAAGAAAGAAGTTGAATAAAGTCCAAATCACATTCATACCTCAGAAACTTTCTCTCTGTGCATTAGGTTCCTTGCATGTCAAATGAGATTATTAAACTAGAATCTGGTCTCCACAGTTTTCTCCTGAAGTACCGCTACTGGCAGAAGAGGATGAGTGAGCATTTGTTTTATTCCTAAGGACCAGAAAACCCAACGCAAAGCAGCCCTCTGCAAGAGAGAAATTTCTCTGTAGTTCCTTGTTTTCACTGAAACAACAACAAAAAAAAACCCACTTCCAGTTCAGCATTTTCCTCCATAATATAGATGGATTTGTTTTAATACAAATATTTAATAGACATTAGTATGCTTATTCTGTACAAATTTTTTACCAAAATGGGTTCTCCAGGGGGATGCACTGGCTGGCCCTGGGGTTTCCCTCACTCTTGTCACTCAGCAGAGTATTAACAGGGACACACCTCAGTGTGAGATGCAGAGACACGTACAGCTCTGACATCTCCATCTCACATCCTGTGGGCCTAACTTGGGCTTCAAATAAAAAGGTGTGAAGTCTGAGAAAAAAACAGTTAAAAACAAGGATCTTTACATTTATACGTGCCCACAGTGGAGGAGACCATCACATGCACCCTCACCAGCCTGGCCCAGGACCCAAGTGTCCCCCGGAAGAGGATCAGCCAGGCGCCAGGCACAGCATCTGCCGGAAAGTGACACATCTGCTCCGTGGTTAACCAACTAGCAACCATGGATGTTCGCTATAACATGCAGCACCTAGGGAAGCACTTTCAATATTAAACATCACTCTGTCATTTACTAATCCCTGAGCAAGTCTATTGTCAAGTTCTTATGCAAAGCAGCCACGCTACTTTTGATAGCTCATGGTCACCAAAAAGGGTTTTTACAGTCGTGCTGAAGTGCTCCCTTTTGTGCAAGCACCTAATGCTCTGTGTCGGCATCTGTGCAGTTTGGGGAACTTGCCTACGTCAGAGCTGGAATGTCCGCCGCCCTCTGTGCTCACGTCCGCCACGGGCAAAGCTAGCGAGAGTTTCCAGCCTTCCAATGTTCTGAACGTGCAGTGCTGAGGCCAAGACGGAGGGCCAGAGTTAATGGGAAACTGTTATATATGAGGCTTCCTGTGCCTAGATTTTCATCATTTCTGAACCGGAAGGCAGTTTATTGTTTTACAAAACATCCCTTGCATAAAATCTTTGTTTCCCGGAAATTATGTTAACTGGGAATAAAGAGTATATGACAGACTATGAACCTTTAGCACAAAACCAGGTATCAGGTGATCTTTAAATGTTTTTATTTAAGTTTAACACTAATGAGGGCCTTTTTTCTATCAAGTTGCTGGTATTTCTATTTTTCAAAAAGTATCATCTCTGTTAGAATTAAAAATGGTTCAATCGCATAATATAATTTCAACTAACTGAAATTGCTTTCAATTATCCATCCATCTTTATCCACCTCCAATATTTATCAGAGTCCTAATGTACATTTCTTTGAGCCCAAATTTTCCTTGGGCACTAAAGTCACTGTGTCGTAAACTGCTACAAGTTTAACCCATTCCAGCTGTGGTCTCCCTCAATATTGTGAAATCCTACAATCTTGACAGGCTGTAAACACAGACATTTTCTCATTCATCAAATACTAGAAGCATGGACGTATTTTTCATTGTGTAAGACTTCACAGCAAAAAATGAAGGCTTTTATTTTTGTTACTTGTTTTTGTTTCATTAATGTGACCCTTTAAGCTTTATAACAACAATCCAAATGAGTGTGACAAAACTGCATGCAACTACTCTCCCAAGGCACGCACATGGAGGTAGCCGAAGACTGAATTAAACCATATTTTCCCCCTTGGTTTCCATGGAAGACTAACGTCCTGCTCCTGTCACCCGTGAGAAGACCAGCTATAGTCAGCCTGCCTTCCTTCCGCCTTGCTCATTAACTGACGCGCCCTCTGGTGTTGGTCTTGATTTTAGCAACCAAAGTCATTGGCCCTTGTGTCTTGTTTCAAATGTATCCTGGTGGTAGTTTTATCATCTGTTTCTCTTAGGTAACATCTATAGATAAATTACAATTATAAGACTGTGCTAAAAAATAATAATTAAGATGCGTGGAATCCGGAATTTCTGACCTGCTCACTGTAAAATGCTAAGAAAATAACTTCCAATGCCTCACTTTCTCCGTTACAGAATTTGGAGATATTCACTCAGGCACTCACCTTACAGATCACTTAGGACAACTCCTTCATCTGAAAGATGGGGAAATCAAGACCAAGAGAAGTTAAGTGACTTGCCAAGGTGGCATTAATATGATGAGTTGAGTTAACCACCTAGATCTTCTACTACCTTATAATAAAAAGAGCTACAATTTACTAAGTGGTTATTGTGAGCCGAGCACTGCGCTGAATCTATTGTGGGCTTTGTCTTGTTTCAGCCTCACAACAATGTGCTGAGGTAGGTGCTATCACTAAACATATTGTACAGACAGGGAAGTACAAGCTTTGAGAGAGAGGTTGAGGGAACATGTGCCCCACGTCACACATACACAGGTTATGAACTGGAGGATTTGATTGCAGAACTCATGCTTGAAACCCACTCCTGGCTGCCTTTATGGTAATTGTGTGCAGAGATACAGACATGCAGGTATATAGTTACAGACGTGTGGATGTACATGTATTTATGTGTACACGATATATCAGTCAGAAACATAGAGTATTCTTTCGCATATTTTGAAACTTTCAGTGGGATCATAACTGTCTGTATGTACTTGCCTGTACCACAGAGACAGTAAAGCAAAAAACTACATTTCCCAGACTCCTGCACAAGCAGAGTCCTGGATGTGGTCTAGATTCCATCAGCGGAATGTGGCAGAATTGGAGCAGAGGCCAGGCACCTCTCGCACCTGCTGCCAAGCCCAGGTGCGGAGCCATTTGATTGTTCTGCAGAGGCATTAGAGGAGGTGCTGGGCTCTGGTCACTGGCTTTGAGATGTTAAGAGCAAGGCACAGGGGACCCATTTTGATGGTGAAAATCATCACAGGTGCCGTGTGGTCTGGAACCAGCAACAGCAGCTGTGGCAGTGACTTCCTGATTGTGACACCAGAGCTGCGGAAACAGAGTCGGCAGCCTTTGACCACAGCAGGAGCCCCTCTCGGCAGCTCCCATAGGCTGTGGACAGCTTCACGGGGCTAAACAAGCAGACATTGAGTCCAGGGCCTGGCAAGAGAGGGGGCCCTGATAAACTCCTGGCTCTTTGGGTGGAACCCTAAAGGACCGGACCCTTGGGGTACAGGGAAACTGGGCGGTAGCCAGTCTTCAGACAGAAGCAGTCCAGGTTCAGGGTTTCTACATGGCCCAAAGTATCTCAATACCTGAAAAGAAATTAAAGTGATTCTGGATTCATAGCCACCAAGTGCCTGATATAAGAAGATGAAAGTCATTTCTGGAGGGAGGAAATATCATCATCCTACACTTCAGATTCTTCAACAGCAATTCTTAAAACACCATATCTAGCACAACAGACAAAGATCACCAAGCACACGAGGAGATAAGACAAGAATGAGAACCAGTAGAAACATACAATAGAAACAGACAATACACGGAACTTCTAGATCAGCACTCTAGTGGAAATACAACACAAGCCACAAGGGTGAACCACACATGCCATTTTAAATTTTCTAGTAACCACATTGGAAAAGTTAAAAGAAACAAGTGGAATACATTTTTTAAATATTGCTTATGTAACTGAATATATTTTAACTCAAATTTTCAATCAGCCCAAATTATTATTTCAACATGTCATCAACATAAAATTAATAATGAGATATATGATATTTTTTATACTAAATCTTTGAAATCTAGTATGAATTTTATGCTTACATCTCAATTCAAACTAGCCCTATTTCAAGTGTCCAACAGCCCAACGTAGCTGGTGACACAGTATTGGATCTTGCAGCTTTAGATTTTAGAACTAAAAGGCAGGGATTTTCAAATAACTATGCTTATTATGTTTAAAGTACTTAAAAAATAATAAAATGAAAAAATTCAATGTAGAGCTGGTGATTATATAAAAGTTATGTAGGACATTTGAAATATGGAATAATCCATAACTATTAAATTGAATAACTGAAATTAAGAACTCAATAGATGGCTTTCATGGCAGATTAGACATACCTGAAGAGAGAAGTAGTAAACTGCAAGGTGAATTGGAAGAAATCATCTGAGATACAGAAAGAGCAAATGGTGCAAAAATACACGAGACAGAATAGCAAACATTTAACACAGTGGAAAGCTTTACCCCACATTTCACTGGAATCCTAAAAGGACAGGTAAAAAATAATACAGAGGGGTCCCATTTTGAGAGATAATGGCTGAGAAGTTTTCAAAACTGACTAGGAGAATGTTATCCATTTGATTGTCTTTCCATTGAGGATAATCTGCACTTTGACGATACTTGCTTATAATTTTTTCTCCTTTGAATATTTCCCTCCAAAGATCTTTAGGATATTCTGCAATTTCACCACAATATGCCTAGCAGTGAATTTACTTTTATGCATTCTACTGGAGATTTGTTGTGTTTCCTGAAATTGAGGATTAATGTCTTTCATAAAATCTGGAAAATTCTGAGCCATTAGCTCTTGGAAAACATCCTCTCCCTCGTTTCCTTTCTTCTCTGTTTTTGGGAGTCGTGTTAGATGTAGGCGGGACCTTCTCATTGTATATCCACAGCTTTACACCTCTCTCTTGTAGATTCAGAGTGAAATTCTCTGTGTCGAATTTTGAATGATGTCTTGAGATTAACTATCCAGGTCAGTGATTCTTTATCCTTCCATGTCTGATATGCTGGTTCATCAGGGTTTTACGGTTTAAATTTTAATAAACTTAATTTTAATAAACTTTTCTTTTTTTCATTTTAGCAGTTTCTCATGCAAGTGTATATAAGATTATTTTGTTCCTGTATTTTCTCAATTGTTCCTTCCCTGTATTCGCCCTTTTCCTTTCCTACTTGCGAGATTCCTCTTTCTCTTCAGGGACCTCTTTGCTGTCTTTGTCCAGTTTAAGCCTCGTGGTAGCCGCTCTGCTGGGGTGAAGGCCCACAGGGACAGTTGTGCCATTAGCCTTTTCCCGCCACACCCACTCAGTGTAGGTGACATACTTCTTCCTGTAAACCTGCACTATTTGGAAAATTTGCTGGCCTTTATAGTGTCCCTGAACAAGCTGAGCTTCATCATCATTTCGGGTGGGCATGGATCGAACATTGTACTTCTCCTTCAGCTCTTTGGAAACAGGGGAAGACGTAACCCTCCTGCGAATGTGGGAAGGAGCATTGAAATGCCTTTTGCAGTTCTTGCTTCGGTCAGAATCACAAAGGGATTGAACTTCATTTTGGCCACTGGTGCTTGGGCAATGGCCACAAAAAGGGGTTAATAAACATATTTTTCATTGTTGTAAGTTATACCTGGTTCTGTTTCAAATATAACTAGTCTTTTTTTACAGTGTCTCATTTTTTGTAGTGTTTCTTATTCCCTCTTTTATGTCTTTAATGATTTCATCATACATATTTTACTTATTGATAGTTCTACTATCTGGAGCTTTTGAGGGCGTAACCCACTGTGTTAAATAGGCTTACTTCAGTTGTTGTGGTTTGTGGTTTGACTCTTGACATCTTCCGTAGGTTTAAATACCAAACTTTTCTTTCGCATGGGCTTTTCCTTTTTCTTTTTTGGGTTGAAACCTCTGCAGCCTCGGCAGCCCACTTGAGGTGTGTCCTGGAGAGATACCATGTTTGGTTCTGCTAAATGCCTAGGGATGGCTACAAGCCAGGGATCACCTTATGTTAATTTCTTGACTTACAGATTCCTGGGTCAGTCAGGTAAAGAAAATTCTAAACCTAAGGACAGCCAACAGACACTAATTCTTAGGGAAGAGTTTCCTTTATTGGGTTTTACACACACAAAATGTTGTTCGTGCTGCTCATCATTGTTGCTGCTGTTGCTTGTTTTTAGTTTGTTGGGAGGAGGAAGCACCTTAGCCAAGATGTTTTGCAAAAGAAGATTTGAAATAAGTTTATTTCTAGCAGAGAATTTTCCTGGTTTCTTTGCTCTGCGGTTGCTGTGTCACGGGGTGTCTGCCAGCTAGAACTGAGCAGTCAACTTTGCCGTTTCTAGATAGAAAAATGCTGGCATCACAAGTAAATGTCTAGGTATCCCTTGAGGTGACTGTGCTAACATGTATTTTCATTGCTCCTTTGTACTCTGAAAGGTACAATTCTCCTGACTTTTTTTACATGTTTTTTTAGAGTGCCGTTCTATATATTAAATTCCAAATTGATGATTTCTTCTCAAAGGCAGTCTTACTATAATTTGCAAAGTTTAGGTACATTCCAAACAATATTTAAATCTATTAAAATTATTCATTAAGCTTCTGTTAGAGTCATAAAAATATCTCATAAAATCTGATTAATTCAAATGAGTTCACTTTTTAAAAGATACTGTTGTTCCACAATGTGGTCATTTATTTTTAAAGCCTAGAATTAACATAAATGTTTCTAATGACTACCAGGGATTGGATTTTTTGTTAAAATATCTATCATAATATAATACATCTAGCATTATATAGGCTGATTTTATCAAATCTATAAAGTATAGAAATGACAGGAAGTAAAAGTGAACTTATTATAGTTCTAGCATTCATTTTGTCTAAAAGCTAAAGGGTGTTCCCTGAGAAAATTGTTTTTTTTTCCCCTCTGCAAACCTGAAGATAGCACTGCTTGGAAATATGATTCTCAATGGAATTTAAAGGTTAGTAAGACAGTTCCTGGCTGGAGTAATGTCATTCATCTGCTTTTACTTTCATAGCCTGGGAACATGCCCTATAATTTGCCCAAATGCCTACATGCTTCTAATATACTCACTTGAAGCTTCTTATATTGACAAAGAGGAGAATCGTCTGTAAATTCTATCTCAATAGACTTGATTTTTATAAAAGGCAGGGGGAGAGAAGACTAGTCATAGCTGAATAAAAGAAAAACAATGAACTTGTCACATCCACAAGTGCATCCACTAAAGGGTAGGGAAAAAATGTATACCTTCCTCTGCCTCCACAAGACTCTGACAGCCTCGTACAGTACGAAATCACAGAAATGGAGACAACACACCAGCAGTCTTCTGGCCCCCTCCTTCAAGTTACCCCTGAGAAACTACAGAAGGAAGAAGGAAACAGTTTCACGACAGACTTCTCAACAGCAACCTTGGTGGCAAGAGGACAAACGAGTGTTACCTCTAAAGTACTGAAGGAAAAGAACTTTGAGCCTAGAATGTGATATTAAGTCAAATTCTCATTTAAATAGAGCGTATATTTTCTAATGCAGCATAGCACACTACCACAAACTTAGCTGTTTGAATCAGTATGTGTTTGTGACTATATTTGTTATTTCACAGGTTATAGGTCACGAGTGTGAGATTTCTTAATTAGGATCTCTGCTCCAGGTTTCACAAGGCCGAGATCAAGGTGTCCAGGACTCTTATCAGGAGGCTCTGAGCAGACTCTGCTTCCAAGTGCATTCAGACTACTGGCAGAATCCAGTCCTTGGACTTGTGGGACTGAGGTCCCTGCTTCCTTGCTACTGTCCCTTCCTTAGCTCCCAGAGGCCTCTCTCCAGTCCTTGCACATGTTCCCTACATCTCAGAGCCAGCAACAGTGCTGGATCCTTCTCATGCTCATAGTCTCTCTGAGTCCTGCTGCTGCATCCTTCTTGCCTCCAGCATGAGAAAGTTCTCTGCTTTTAGGGCTCATGAATGGCACTGGGCCTGCTCATAAAATCTAGGAAAGTCTCTCTGGTTTAAGGTCAACTTATCAGTAACCTTAATTATTATTGCAAAGCCCCTACAGGACAGTGCCTGGATTAGTGCTGCATTGAATAACCAGTAGACAGGGAACTTGAGGGGGCAGCTCTAGAATTCTGCCTACCACTGAGTATTAGAAATATTTTGAACATATAAAGAAAGCCTAAAGGATATTTGCCCCATAAAGATCCAAGTTGAAAAGACTTTTTAAGGAAAGTACTCCAATAGTAAGAGAAACACAGGAGATTATAACAAGAGAACCAAGGAGGATCAGTACCCAAATAATTTGTTAAAAGTTGTTGTCTAACAAAAAAGGGGGGAATGCGACATTAGATCTTAATTTTTGTTTCTTAAAGAAACAAACAAACCAAAAAAAAAACCTATAAATAACCCAGAATTAAAATTCTAAAAAACCTTAGGGAAATTGAGCTGGAGGTAGCACACAAAAGGGATATAAAAACATGCTCAATCCTTTCTTATTAGAGATAAAACAAAAACAATAATAAATAAATAAATGTGAATAAATATTAGTATGAGGTTAAGGACAGCCATGATGAGAAGAAACACAGAATGTATTATATAACTTCTAAACCAGAGGAAGAAACCTTCATAGAGTAACAGGAACACAGGTATGCAGGAAATAAACAACAGCAATAAGAAAAGCACAAAAAAATAAAAAATATGACAGCCCAGCTAAGTCCTAATACAGTAGTAATTACAACAAATGTGAATTCATAAACTCATCATTTAAATAACTGAAACTCTCAAGTTGGATTCAAAAAATAACTAACATACATTGTTTTCAGAAGACATCCTTCAAATGTAAAGAAATGGATTAAAAATAAAAAGGTGGTATATCAGTAAACACAGGCTAGGTTTTGCTTTTGGTTTGGAGTATTTTTTTTAGCATGTAAAATATGCGTTATTGTTCTTTGAAAGGGTTTGGTGTTTGCTTTTTGACTTCAAAACTTTCATGGAACTGCTTGGAACTTCCAACATCTCTGCTGATGTAGTCGTGTCTGTTAATGGTTTCATGATCCCAATATAATTGAAGGCATGTTAGAATTTTGAATATTTTTCTTTGGAGAAAAAAAATTTTTTTTTTTTGAGACAGAGTCTCACTCTGTTGCCGGGGCTAGAGTGCTGTGGCGTCAGCCTAGCTCACAGCAAACTCCTGGGCTCAAGCAATCCTCCTGCCTCAGCCTCCCAAGTAGCTGGGACTACAGGCATGCGCCACCATGCCCGGCTAAATTTTTCTATATATATATATTTTTAGCTGTCCATATAATTTCTTTCTATTTTTAGTAGAGACAGGGTCTTGCTCTTGCTCAGGGTGGTCTCGAACTCCTGACCTCGAGCCATCCACCCGTCTCGGCCTCCCAGAGTGCTAGGATTACAGGCGTGAGCCACCGTGCCCGGCCAGTAAACAGGTTTTAATGATGTGGTTTACTTCCCAACCTGATTCCCACGTAGCATCACATAAAATATAGATGACACTTATGTGAACTTAAGCTTTCCTTTCTGCTGATTCCTAGTCTTTCCGACAAAGCCTAACTCAACCAACTGTCAAGTAAAGAATCTCTAAAGCCCCCTGTGACTTGTAAGCCCCCACTTTGAGATACCCCACCTTTTGAGGACAAACCAATGTATGCCTTCCATGTATTGATTTATGACTTTACCTGTAAAGTAATGTAATTCCTGTCTCCCTGAAATGTATAAAACCACACTGTAACCCAGCCACAGCAAGTCTCTTGCTCAAGGCTTCTTGGGCATGGCTCTGGGACATGGTCCTCAAATGTGGCTCAGAATAAACCTCCTTAAATTATTTTACAGAGTTTGTCTTCTTTTATGTTGACACTGTGCATCAGTTTTCACAATCAGAAACTGACAGATGCTATTAACATTTAAACAGATGAAATGAGGAGCTCAACCCTGTCCTTGCCCATGCTGAGGACTCACTACTGCCTTATTTCAGGCATAGTCCTGCCTTCCCTCCACTCAGCGCAAGCCAGGCCCACCCTGGGGATAGATGCAGCCCTGCACCCAGGCCAGGGCCTCTTCCTGTCACTCCAAGTCTCTTAGAAGGGTGGAAACAAAGGACCCGACCAGGCCCCGCTTATCAAGATTCCGGAGCCTTTCTCAGCCTCAACAGGTGCCGATTCTCCCCTCTGCCACCAGATGAGCCTGCCATTCCTTAATGCCGGCTCGGAGGCTGAGTGAATGGCTGAATACCTGACAGTCTGGCGGAGAGCCAACCGGCCTCAAGGCCGAGTCCTCGCGGAAGGGACTCGAGGGACGACTGGGACTAGCGGCCTGAAGGTGGCAGCAGCGGGAAGGTGGGGGCAGAGTCCTCAGCAGCCAAAAGTTGTCGGGCGGGGACTTCCAGATTTTTTTCAAGGAGGAGTAACTTTGGTTCACAACAGGTCTGGGGCTCCATCGCGATAGAGCCTTCTAGAAAACACATCGTTGCGGTTAGGACAGCCAACTACTGAATTCAGCCTATTGGATTGAGACCGGCGTGGGCCGGTGTGGGCGGAGCAACCGGAATATAAGGCAGCCTCCGAGCGGCCCGGGTGGTTCATACGGCTGCTCCCTCCGTCTCCGCTGTCCTCTGGGCTCCGGTCTCCAATGGCACCCGCCGCGGACTCCGAGTTGGGTCTGACCGCCCGCTTCCTTGGGCTTCTGCTTCTGCTGCCGGGCTACGCCTGGGCGGGGCAGGCCGGTGAGTCCGGGGATGGACCCCAAGCGGGGCCGGGGGCAAATGCGGGGAGGCTCGAACCGAAGGGGAGGACAAGGGGTGCCTTGCACCGAATGAGAGTCCGGCTTCTGGAAGGACGGGAACTCGCTCCTCGGACCATGCCCCGCTCCTGAGGTCCCCTCTGCAGGCTCCCTCCCTCCGGTTCCCCGTCGCCGGGGCCGCAGGTTCTGGCTCCGCACGAAGAGGGACGGGCAACTGGTTGCAAAACCGCGGCGGGAGAACGGGAGGGGCCAGAGGGCTGGAGACGGCCCGAATCCCAGGCGAAGCCCCCTCCCCCAGCCCCTCCCCACCCCTAGAAGCGAACACCGGAGCGCCTGAGCTGGGGCTTAGCTGTGGTTAGGGCTGTTGAGAGGAGGGTGAGTGTGCCACAGGGACGCGACCACAAACTTCCCTGCCACTACCACGGGCCCTGCTCTGCTCTCACAAAATGTCCCCACACTGACCCTCCAGCACCCCTGGGCTCTGTGCCCTTGAACTTCCTGCTGCACTTTGCCCCAGGATATCACCTGCAGGGCAGGGGCTCCCAGCCACTTCCCACCCTTCCCTGCACATTCACTGCGCCAATGCACAGGCCACATCCTTTTACTCCCCACTTCAACCCCACTGTCCCCCCTACAGGCCTCCCTCACCTCCCCATCCAGGAAGGGGCCCTTACACCTCCACCACCTGGCACCTCGTCCCCCTTGCCCAGGGACACACACAGCAAACAAGGCCATCCTGGCCCACAGACCTAAAGTAGGAGGGACCGGAAGGACCTTTCCCCCAGTATGACCCTGGGATGCTGGTAAGCAAAGGTGCCCACCTCTGCTATTGTCCCTCACCCACCTATTCTGCCTGCTGGGGAGACAGGATCACATGCAATAGTCGCTACTTACACAGGAGTCAGCGGAACTTTTCCATAGAGGGAAGGGACTGGACGCTTTCCTCTCTGCAGGTGTTGGTTCTTCTCTGTGTCAAGTACAGTCTCTCTGCAGAGCAAAAGCAGGCAAAGAGAACCTGCAGACAAAAGGGGGACCAGATGTAGCCACTGTCCTAGTTTGGTGACCCCACATCAGGATTACACAGTGTCCCAGGGATTGGTGTCCTATCCCCAGGGTGTCCAGTCTCACGTGCCAGGTGAAGAGTGAGAAGTGGGTCCTTACCCACCTGAGGCTTCTGGGTGGGGTGGATGAGGTGGGAGTGCGGGTCCTGTGGTTTCAGGCCTACTGCTCCCATCTTTGCTGTGGCTTCCTGGTCCAGGGGGGCCAAGCCACACTCCCTGTAGCCACAGGTATGAGCCCCGGGGAGGTGCCAGGATGACAGTGTGGTGTCCTGGGCATCGGGACACCTCCTTGTGCAGCTTCTTTGTTCCCTCTGGCCCTGCTCCTGCCAATCCCAGGAGGATCACATGTGTTTTGTCGTTGCTGGGCCTATCTCCTGAGTGACCTGTTGGGTGAGGTGCACATCCGGTAATGGGCAGCTCTGAGGCTGTGTGGTCACTGGTATCCCATGGCTGGAGGCCCCATGTCTACCAGGGCCCAGCCATGCCAGAGCCACTTTTAGTAGTGGCACTTCCCTGCTGCAAGTGGGAGGGCCTTGCTGCTGAGCACTAGGAGTCCTTGTTGTAATTCTTCAATTACAAATTGTCATGAACTCCACAAATCCACTTTTCCAACCACGGGTGCCTCTCAGATCTTATGGTGTCCTTAGACACATGGCCCTAGTGACAGGTCCAGCCACATTCATTACACATTGTCCATGGCTGGTTTCAAGCAACAAAAGGAGTTATGTGCTTGTGAGAGATCATACAGCCTGCAAAGCATAAGATATTTACCATATTAACTACGAAGGCTGTCCATTCCTGGTACAAAACCAGGGAATGTGAAATGACCATTGAGTTGGTCTATAGACCCAGCACATGCCTTCTGAACAGGACCTGGGACAGGTGTCCCTTCATTACCTTGCCCCAACGGTGCATCGTCAGTAACAGGGACAGGACGGTGCCTCAGTCCCTGGGCAGGAGGTCAGCACACACTGTCCAGTAGGAAGGTCTGAGTGTTTCCTGTTTCTCAGAGTGCAGCTATCAGAGGGAAGGCCTAGATAGCTCTGTGGGAGGCTGAAGGAGCCACTGCCCTTGTTGTGGGCTTGCAGGGGCCCTCCTGGGACCCTGGGCTCTCCTGTCATGGGTTCTGAGACAGTGGCTCAGTTCTGAAAACTGGGCAGGGGAGCCCGCTTTTTCCCTAAGGTGCTGCCTTCAGCCTCCGGAGCATCCATTCTGTGTTTAGCGTTTGTTGTTGTAACCATGTAAATCCAGCAGTATCTGGGTTGGCTGCTATCTATTCTGCCTCTTGCACCCCATGTCCTATAGTCATGGGCATAGCCCTCTGTGGCTCTCTAATCAAGTCTATCTCTGCACCCTCCTTGATTCCGACAGTGCAGTGCCTCACTCAAATTATTTCTCCATGTTTCACGCCCGTTACTACTGGGAGCCATTTCAGGAGCATCGTCTCCTGACACCAACCCTGCCTTCAGCAACAGACATCACCGAGCTTGTCCACAAGGCCGGGGCCCTTCGCACTGTGCATTCTTTCTATGCTTGGTAGGCAAGAGTCCTCTGGGCTGTCTTACCGACCACAGTGCGGTGGACATTGTTCTGGGTTTCACACTCCAGCCACTCAGCACGAGCACTGCCCTGAGCCTTTGGATCCCCTCCCCCACCGCCTGCCCCGCAAGTCCTGCATTTTCTGTTTCATGCCATGTGGACCATGCCTGTGTCCAAGGTTCCACCAACGCACCCTCATAGCAGATGAGCATCACACCAGGGCTTTGCCAACGTGTTAAAGCCTGTGACCCATGACAGTTAACTCCCCTTATATAACCTGCATCCTGTCCTCATCCCGGACCCCCTGCCCCAGCATCCTCAGGGCAGCCCCTCCACTCTCCCCTTTCACACCCACGTGGGCTGCTGCTGAAGGTGCTCTGGCACCCAGGCGTCTCCTCCCATCGCAGGCGGGCACCTCCCTGGCGAGGCCATGTGCTGACCTGTGTGGGCAGAGGGGAGGTGGGACGTGTCTGGGCACATGTGCTTTCTTGCCAAGCACAGACCTCCCCATCGTCCTCCTCAAACAAGGGAGAAGCACTGGCCTTGATCTGGTGGACACGACAATGCAGGAAGGCGAATCCTGGCTCTTCCACCCAGCCCTTCAGAGGGAGTCTCTTCCTGTCACAATGGGGGCTCAGTATCTGGGGGTCCATTTCTCCCCACCCAACCCTCACCTGCCTTTCTCCTCCACAGAAACTCACACTCTTTCCTATAACTTCACCATCACTCCTAAATTCACACTGGGACAACAGTGGTGTGAGGTTCAAGGCCAGGTGGATGGAAAGATTTTTCTTCGGGGCAACTGTGGAGACAAGAATTTCGAACCCTGTGATCCCCTGGGGAAGGAAATCTATGGCACAAAAGCTTGGAAAGACCAGCTGGAAATACTCATTAATGTGGTGGAGGAACTCAGAAAGAAACTGCTTGATTTTCAACTGGAGAATCACACATCCAGGGGTAAGTTTACAATGGCCCAGGGCAGCAGAGAGCAGATACTGGGGTAGGTTACAGGCATTTGTTCCTTTTCTGTACAAAAGAGGGAGGGGGTATTTTGATCTGACCCAATGGGTCCGGGAGCAAATCCAAGACGTGGCAGAGAGAATATGGCCAGGAGATAGGAAGGGAGCAGGGCAGGGGCACAGGACTTGTCAAGCCCAGACCTAATCTTTTTCCCTTGGGGACAGAGCCTCTCACCGTGGAGGTCAGGATGTCTTGTCAGCGTGAAGCCAATCGGCACACCAATGGATCTTGGCAGTTTGGTTTCCATGGACAGGTATTCCTCGTCTTTGACTCAGAGAATAGAAGCTGGATACTGGCTCATCCTGGAGCCAGACAGATGAAAGAGAAGTGGGAGAATAACACAGATGTGACCATGTTCTTCCATAACATCTTGATAGGAGATTGCAAGACGTTGCTTACAAACTTCTTGACGCATTGGGAAAAACTGCTGCAGCCAACAGGTAAGTGAGGAAACTAAATATGGGAGCTTCCTTGGAGCTGAGATCTAATTACTCAAGCGCGCGCGCACGTGCATAGGCTTGTGAGCAAAAATGATCCACTCATGTTGGATTCTTCTTGGGAGCATAATGACATTAGTCTGGTCACTGTCCTCATTTCTCCTCTCACCTCTTCTCTTCCTCACTACACATACTTTTGGTCCAATCATTGTGATTTTCTAAATAGCCTCCAAACTGTGGGCATCATGATGTTTCCAAATCTTTGGCCTGACTTCCTCCTGCTAGAACCACTTCTCCTTTCCTCTCACCTGGTCTGTTTGTGGAAATCCTTTAAAACCTCCTCAAATGCCAGTTCCAGAGACCCTCCCCTACCCCACCCTCAGGCATCACCTCCTGTTCTGCCAGGGCAGGAGGGGTGGGCTGTGTGGTCCCCTTGCTTCCCTCAGCAGCGTGGGAGCTCCCAGAGGACAGGACAGGACCCAGCAGCTGCCACACAGCAGGGGATACAGACACCTGGGTTACAGGAGGACCTGGGGCAGCAACAGCTGAGGAGGTGACTCCTCAGATTTGGGGCTCGGACCAGGGCTGTCACTCTCCTGTTTCCATTTCAGAACGATCCACCGAGGGCCCAGGCACAGCCCAACCCAAGGCCAGGGCCACCAGGTCCATCTGCTACAGCCTCACTCTGTTCCTCCCCTGCTTCATCCTACTGGCAATCTGAGTGCCTAGAGTGACAGGTACTGTGGGCAGATTTGGGAGGGGAGCAGGGCAGGTGGTGAGGTGGGAGGACGGGAAAGGGACTCCCAGAGCAGCCCCTGCCCTGTCCCTTCCATGGGACTTTCTCATCCCAGAATGAGACAGAGGAGCGAGACCTCCTGTCACTTGACAGTAGTATCCTGGGCCAGCTCAATTCTGAGTCTTGATGAGTTGTCACTGTCACAGGCCACCTGGAGGGAGGGTCCACACCAAGGCTTGGAGCCTCTGGATACTGGAGGGGGCAGCAGTGTCAGGGGATTTTCAGAGCAGGCTGTGTGTTCCTACGGGCCATGCTGGGTGGTGTGCAGACAGGGAGACCACGGGCACAGGCAGCACCTTGGTGGCTCCAGGTGATGTTTCAAAGGGAAGGAGGTTTTATTTATGAGGAAGAGAGGGATCTAATCCCTCTGGAACTGGATCTAATCCCAGGAATACGGGCTAGAATGCCCTTCACACTCCCAATTCCAAAGGCAGATTTCAGAGTGACAGTCCATTGAATGTGGCTAGGGACACAGCAGCTAAGCTGGAAGGCTGAAAGCAGAGAGTGTCTGGGTCGAGGTTGAAAACAAGGCCAGTCCCCTTACACCCTGGGATTCCCGCTGGGTCCTGAGCGATGTCCCTGACACCCAGCCTCCTGCACACTCAGCCCCTGAGCCAGCTGATGAGCAGAATTGACTCTGAGGACAGGTGGGCTCAGCTGTAGCTGGAGTCCCACCATCACAGCTGAGCTGGACCAGGGATGGATGGGGACAGTCACATTCAGACGTTTCCAGTGTGAGGAGAGGCTGGGAGAATGGGAGGGAAAGATGTTTGCCTGCAGCCCCTCCCAAGGCCAGGGCATCATGGAGCCAGGCCCTCCCTCTGGACAGGCCGCGGGGCTGGAGAGCCACGAGAGGGAGGCGGCACCAAGTGGGGCGCAGACTGTCCCTCAGCAGCCTCAGTCCCGAGCCACAGGGGCTGTGGCAGGGCCTGGGCTGATCTGCAATTGTAAAGGGGGGCAGAGGTGGGTATGAGCTGCAGGCGCCAGGCATGGGGTAGCACCAGGCGTGGAGGTAGCAGGAAAAATGTGTCCCTTAGTGACAGGTCCCCTCTGACAGGGGGAGTGACTAGGGAGGGACAGCCCAGGAGAACTGGCCCAGGGTCTCCTCAGTCTCTTAAACCAACCCTTGTGTCTTTTCTGAAGGTGAAGCTGCTCCCACCAAGCCCCTGTCAGCGTGGCCTGGTTCCCACTCTCCCCTCTGGCTGCCACCCGTCCACCATCTGCCGCTGCTGTCCAGACTGCCAAGAGTTCAAGCCTTCGCATGAACTACACATTCCACATCTCAGGGTTTGATCCCTTTGAAAGGATCCTGTTGCACTTTTCCAGAACATATCAGCCAGTTTCTCTTGGTGCTAAGAAATGGAATTTTTGCCCTTAAAGTTCTGACTGGCTCAAAATGAAATGTCAACAAGAGCACTTTTCTCCTCCCGCTTTGCCTGTGGGAAGCAGGCACAGGCTGTCCCCTGGCTATGGACAACCCGAATCACAGCCTTTGGTACTTGCCAGTGGGGTCCCAAGGCTCCCCATAAGGACAATTTATAATCTAATAAGAAAGTTAATAACTTGGGAACTCGTCTCTTCCGTGAATGTAAACAAACCGCACAGCGTGGTGATGTGTTGTCCCAGCATCTTCACACTCCGGGCTGGTCTCATTGTCTGTTTCCGCACAAGGTCACTTTCGTCTTAACCTTTATTCCATCATGTGAGTCTGTGTTTACCTTTATGACCAGGTCCCCAAACAAACATCCCTGGGAGTCCAGGTGACCCTGCAAGGAAGACAAAGGCGATTACAGTTTAAAGGAAAGTGGAAATCATTAAGCATCTGAAAGAGGCCAGACGCCAGGCTTCACTAGGACAGCGCTAGGCTTCAGTGGCTCCACTGTGGGAACAATTACAAAGGATGAAGTGAGAACAATGGAACGTGTGAAAGGCAGTGCTCCCATGAAAGTGACAAGTATTACTAAGCAGCGTAGTGGATTAATTATTCAAATAGAAAGGTTATTATTCAACCTAAAGACATTCTCACGAAGGCATCTGGTCTGTAACCCAGGGACACGTGGACTTATCTGAACTGTGACTATGTTCTTCCAAGTGATATTGCTGAAACAGACTTCAGAGCCCCTGTGATTCTTTTCATCTCTTGAAAGAAAATTTTTAATATTATAATAAGAAAAAATATATCCAAGATTGCTTCCTTTAGTAATTTATTACAGTGTACTGATATTTAAATAAAGGTCTGGAGTTTTGTCAAATCTTAGTGACTTTGGCATTTTGTTTTATACCCCAGTAGAGAGTTAACGGAATTTCATGTCCTGCATGTCATGGAGTAATAAACCTAGTGACCCTGGGAGGTTTTTGAGGAAAAAGAGTGTAGATTCCCAGCAATCTGCCTGTGGGTCTCACACCTCGTCCTCACACCCTGGATGCAAACACACATTCTGTGCCTCGGGACTGTGATGTTTTCTGGGTTTGTCCCCACACAGGTCCCCCCTCAGCAGTGACTTCCCTTGTCATTCCTCAGCCCTGACGGCACCTGCTTCCATTGGAAGGAAGTTCTCACAACAGAGCAGTTGAGAAGTTATTTTATTCCCCTGTGCACACATGATCAGTATCCAGGATATATAGAGCACTCTTTCAAAGAAATTAGGATACTTCTAATTCTCCTAAGATGTGAACAAATGCTATCAAGAGTTCACAGATGGTGAGGAAGCCTGTGAAATATGTGCCTCAACACCTCCTAAATAATCAGCATAACACAAAATGAAACTACACTGGTATGCCTTACACACACATTATACTAATACATTTTTCAATTAGTCTAACCAAATGGTGGACAATAAATGGACTATCACAGATGCCTTCATTGTTGGCAGGAGTGTACATTGAATCCATCCTCTGACATACAATCTGACAACAGCCAGTTCAGTGGACGATATCCTCGTCCTGCTACAGAACAATCCCAGAGTTTCCAGACTTTCAAACATACTCCCAAAACCATAGAGAGATGCAGTTGTTTACTGTGGTGCTGTATGCCATAGCAAAACGCTAGCAATAAAATATGCAACTAACGTACAATATATTTTTCAATGCTGGAGAAAGATTTCAGTTTCTCTATGTCCGCCTAGAAAGTTTGAACTACCAGAAATGAAATACTCAAAATGCTGGATGAAAAATGTTAAATCTTCCACATATTTTAATGAGGACTTCTGATTGACACACAATAGTAATTATCACATAAATCCAGATTTTTCCACGCACTTTCAAAAATAAACAGATAAACAAATGGGGCAAATTAAACACCACAACCTGTATCTCCAGCTAAACAAGAGAATAGGAAATACCTGAATCCATCAGATGCTTGGCTGGGAAAGGCATTATTACAACAATTGATGAAACTTGAGCAGGCTCTGAGCAGAGACGGCAGGGCTGTCTGGGTGGGAATCTGCTTTGGTGATGGTCCTGTGGTTGGTAGGAGCATGTCCTGCTGTGCAGGGAAACACAGTAAAGCACAGGGCTCAGGTGGCATCACTTAAGATGGGGACGGGTCAGCGTGACAGCCCACTCTCAAGAGGTCAGGAAGGGAACATCCCTGTACTGCACGTGCACCTACTCTGTAAGTTCTGCTTGTTTTAAAATTTCTTCTACTAGTTACACAATGGAATTTAAGGAAAACTTAATTTTCAGAAATTGATGTAAAGAAGCAAATACCTCAATAAATACAGTCCCAATCCTGATGATACTACAAAGCCAGGTCCTCCACCGCGTTTCCTCCTGACTCTCTGTTCCCTGTCCTCAGGCAGCTCGTCCCTCCTCCTCCTCCTCACCTGCACAGTCACTGCCAGCCCTTTTGGTGGGGACATTCACGTCACAGATCCTGACTCTCACGTGGATGCAGGAGTTGGCAGGGAACAGAGTCACAGCAAAGGGCTATTAGATCCACTATCTTCCCTGCCAGTGTGTGTCTGTGTGTACGTGTGTGTGCCTGTGTGTGTGTGTCTGTGTGTGTGTTCCCACGGATTTTCTGCCTGGAACTCATGAGTGCCACAGTGAGGTCCCACAACTTCTTCCTGTCCCATCTCACCTCCTGACATCTCTTGCTCTTCAATCCCCTAAGGTCCCTGTCCTGCCTTACACCCTGGTCCTTCCTCTGTGCCTCCAGGCTTTCAGTTCTGGCACTTTCCTAGCAGGTGTTCCTTTTTCCACTAGCTAAGAAGCAGTCAAGCTTAAAGGTGGGCACAAGTTCACCTCCCATTAAGTCTGCCTTACCTTCCTACATTGGCCAGGGCTCTCCAGAGAAACAGAAGCAATAAAATCTGTGCGTGCGTGTGTGTTTGTGTGTGTACATAGAGAAAGGGGTGATGAGACACAGAGGCAGAGAGAGGGGGGCGGATTTATTGTAAGGAAGGGACTCACATAACTATGAGGCTGCAAGTCCAAGCTCCGCAGTGTGGGCCGGGAGGCTGGAGCCCCAGGAGAGTGGATGGTGCAGATGCAGTGTGAGGCAATCTTCTGGAGAGTTCCTTCTTGTTCAGAAAGACCTGTCTTTTAGTCGATTTCAGGAAGTCAACTCATTAGATAAGCCTACCATATTATGGGAAGCACTTTGCTTTCCTCAAATTCAGCAATTTAAATGTTCGTCTCATCCAAAGCACCTTCCAAGTTGACTCATCACATCACACCTCCCCAGGCTAAATTGACCACCACCTCCTGCGTCCTGGGCCCACAGTAAGAGTGTTTCACTGTGTGATGGCAGATTGTTCATTTGTAGCTTGCCAATTCATGAGATTTTGGAAATATAATGTATCCACTCTAATATAGAGGTGAGACTCAATTATGTGACAGACTGAATTACCACGGAGAACAGGAGCTGGGGGACGTTCGTTCTTCTTATGTGTGGTGTCACTTTACAGCACAAGCATCCATGGTCAGCCACACCTGACTCTGTGGCCGCAGCCCCGTCCACACTCAGCTCATCACTGTGTCACTCCACCCATCCTCAGCTGAGGAATCCTCATCACATCCTTGTCTCAATCCCTGTGGACACATCTCGGGCTTTGGGAAGATGCCAGAGGGAGGGAAGTTCCTGGTGGACCCTGGAGCTGTGGAGCTCATAGCCTGGGGTGAGGAGGGCCAGAGCCCTGAGGCCCTCTCTGCCCTCATCCACAGAGCCCTTTCCCTATCCAGTGAGGGAAGGAGACTACAGCCTCCTGTTCTATATTCTCCATGTGGGGGACCACACCTGGTGATGACAAACCTGCAGTGCTGAGCCTGTGGGAAAGTGGTGCAGGCCTGGAACAAACACAGGGCCTGTCTCTGCGTGAGGACAGGGACATGGGATGACAGCCATCTCTGGGTATTGCAGGTGCGCAGGAGGGTAGACGGTTGTGGTCTGATGCACTAGAGTCTCCATCCAGGGGGGCCCTGTGGAGGGTGGTAGGGAGGACAATATGACAGAGGGGGTGGGACTCAGACATGAGTGAGGCAGAGCTGTATGGCCCAGTGATCTGTGCTGGAGCAGAGACTCCCACCCATGGGGCTGGGTGCAGGAGCCTGGCTGGTCCCTGGGAGGAGGCCACTGGCAAGGGCCTGGCAGCCCCCACCCACGAGCCTGGCAAGTAGACAAGTCACTGGGAGACCAGCAGGAAGGTGGAAGGCTGGCATTAGGGCCCCTGGCAGCATGGCCACGTGAGAGCAGGGTGGGCCTCTGTGGACAGCAGGACACTCCAGCCTCAGCCCTGACACAGGTTCCTGGCCACCAGACTCAGGCCAAGACACAGACAGGAACAGAATCTGCACATGGCTGATTTCATGGTGTGATCTCTAGATTGTATGTTTAGAAACAGAAGCCAGCATGGCATTCTGGCTGAATAGTGTGCAATTGTTACACCTTTCTGTGCCTGAGTTTCCAGAATTAGAATCTGACAAATGCTAGGGAAACAGATTAAATGAGCAGCTCACACAAGCAACCCTGTCCTTGCCCATGCTAAGGACTCACCACTGAAAAGGGTCCTATTTCGGGTATTAGTCCTGCCTTCCCTCCAGTCAGCACAGCCAGGCCCACCCTGAGGCGAGATGCAGCCTTGAACCTAGTCCAGGGCTTCTTCCTGTCACTCTAGGTCTCTTTGAAGGGTGGAAACAAAGGCCCAGGACCAGGACCCCCTTATCAAGATTCAGGAGCCTTTCTCAGCCTCAACAGGTGCCGATTCTCCTCTCTGTCACCAGATGAGCCTGCCATTACTTAATGCCAGCTGGGTGGCTGAGTGAATGGCTGAATACATGAGAGTCTGACTGAAAACCAGCCGGAAGGCTGGAGGCCCCACTGAGGAAGAGACTGGAAGGAAGGAGGCTGCAGCGCCCGACTGCCCAAACTTGGAACTACGAAAGCCTGAGCTGAGCGGGGGCTCTGATATTTTTTCCAAGGAGGAGTAACTTTGGTTTGCAACAGGTCTGGGGCGCCATGAGGATAGAACCTTCTAGGAAACGTGTCATTGCTACTAGGACAGCTAAGTGCAGAACTCAGACGGTTTGACTGAGGCCTGAGTGTGCCCTGCCAGGGCGGGAACCTCTTGCCTTTTAAGCAAAGAAGGAAGGAAGGAGTCTGAAAGCGGGAAAGGAAATGGGACACGGTGGGGGCCCAGGAGGAAATGGATGGAGCAAAGAAGGGGTGAGGGACAACGAAGAAGCACATGGATCGCCCCCTCCCCCACCCCACTCCCGCGCCCCCGGAACTTGCTTTCCGGGCGAGGAGCGCTGTGGGCGGAGCAACCCGGGGTATAAACAGCGTGCGAGCACCGGCGGTGATTCAAACTGCCCGCGTGATCTTGGGTCTCCGGTGTCCTGCGGACCTGGGTCTCCAATGGCACCGGCCGCGGCCCCCGAGTTGGGTCTGACCGTCCTCAGGGTTCTGCTTCTGCTGCGGGGCTCGGCTTCGGAGGGGCCGGTCGGTGAGTCCGGGAATGGACCCCAAGCGGACTGGGGGCAGCGCGGGGGGTGGGGGAGCTTGGATCCAAGTAGGGGCGACAGTTAGGTGCCTTGGTGCGAACGGGGTTGAGTAGTGGGGGCCTTGGGCCGAAGGGGAGTGACAAGGGGGGGACCTTGCACGAATCAGGGCCCGGCTTCTGGAAGCCCGGGAAGGAGCTCCCCGGACTGCCGCGCTCCAGCGGTTCCGGTGCCGCGCCCACTGCTTCTCACCGCCAGCAAGGAGAGGGGCGGAAAGAGGCTAAAAAGTTACCGCAGGCGGACAGAAGGGGCAAGAGGGATGGAGCAGGCCAGAATCCCAGGTAAAGCCCCCCCTACTCAACCCGTCACCCCCCCTCCGGAAGCTCCAGCTTCCATGGACAGTGACCAAGGTGTGGTCCGGACTAGGGGCGGGGTGGAGGGAGATCCCTCAGGGACAGAACCACAGACACCCCTGGGACAACTACAGGCCCTGCTCTGCTCTCACAAAATGTCCCCACACTGACCCTCCAGCACCCCTGGGCTCTGTGACCTTGAACTTCCTGCTGCACTTTGCCCCAGGATATCACCTGCAGGGCAGGGGCTCCCAGCCACTTCCCAGCCCTCTCTACACATTCACTGCGCCAATGCACAGGCCACATCCTTTTACTCCCCACCTCAGGCCCACTGTCCCCCTACAGGCCTCCCTCACCTCCCCATCCAGGAAGGGCCCTAACACCTCCACCAACTGGCACCTCGTCCCCCTTGCCCAGGGACACACACAGCAAACAAGGCCATCCTGGCCCACAGACCTAAAGTAGGAGGGACCGGAAGGACCTTTCCCCCAGTATGACCCTGGGATGCTGGTAAGCAAAGGTGCCCACCTCTGCTATTGTCCCTCACCCACCTATTCTGCCTGCTGGGGAGACAGGATCACATGCAATAGTCGCTACTTACACAGGAGTCAGCGGAACTTTTCCATAGAGGGAAGGGACTGGACGCTTTCCTCTCTGCAGGTGTTGGTTCTTCTCTGTGTCAAGTACAGTCTCTCTGCAGAGCAAAAGCAGGCAAAGAGAACCTGCAGACAAAAGGGGGGACCAGATGTGGCCACTGTCCTAGTTTGGTGACCCCAGATCAGGATATACACAGTGTCCCAGGGATCGGTGTCCCATCCCCAGGGTGTCCTGTCTGGGCTGCCAGGTGAAGAGTGAGAAGTGGGTCCTTCCCCGCCTGAGGCTTCTGGGTGGGGTGGATGAGATGGGAGCGCGGGTCCTGTGGTTGGGGCCTACTGCTCCCATCTTTGCTGTGGCTGCCTGGTCCAGGTGGGCCAAGGGACACTCCCTGCAGCCACTGGTGTGAGCCCTGGGGAAGTGCTGGGACAATGGGGTGTCCTGGGCATCGGGACACCTGCTTGTGCAGCTTCTTTGTTCCCTCTGGCCCTGCTCCTGCCAATCCCAGGAGGATCACATGTGTCTTGTCATTGCTGGGCCTGTCTCCTGAGTGACCTATTGGGTGAGGTGCACATCTGGTGATGGGCAGCTCTGAGGCTGTGTGGTCACTGGTATCCCATGGCTGGAGGCCCCATGTCTACCAGGGCCCAGCCATGCCAGAGCCACTTTTAGTAGTGGCACTTCCCTGCTGCAAGTGGGAGGGCCTTGCTTCTGAGCACTGGGAGTCCGTGTTGTGATTGTCCAATTAGGAATTGCCATGAACTCCACAAAGCCCCTTTTCCAACCACATGTGCCTCTAGGATCTGGAGCATCCTTGGACACACGGCCATAGTGACAGGCCCAGCCACACTCATGTATTCACATACTGTCTAAGGCTGCTTTCAAGCTACTAGAGCAGAGTTCAGTGGCTGCAGGAGAGGTCACATGGCCTTCAAAGCCTAAGATACTTACCATATTAACTACAATGGTTGTCCATCCCTTGTGCAAACTCAGGGAATGTGAAATGTCCATTGAGTGGGTCTATGAACCCAGGACCCCCTTCTAAGCAGGACCTGGGACAGGTGTCCCTTCATTACTTTGCCCCAAAGGTGCCTCATCAGTGACAGGGGCAGGATGCTGCCTCAGTCCCTGGGCAGGAGGTCAGCACACACTGTCCAGTAGGAAGGTCTGGGTGTTTCCTGTTTCCCAGAGTACAGCTACCAGAGGGAAGGGCCAGATAGCTCTGTGGGGAGGCTGAAGGAGCCACTGCCCTTGTTGTGGGCTTGCAGGGGCCCTCCTAGGACCCTGGGCTCTCCTGTAATGGGTTCTAGGCCTGAGAAGTGGCTCAGTTCTGAAAATTGGGCAGGGGAGCCCAGTTTCTCCCTAAGGTGCTGCCTTTAGCCTCTGGAGCATCCATTCTGTGTTTAGTGTTTGTTGTTGTGAACATGTAAATCCAGCAATATCCAGGTTGGCTGCCATCTATTCTGCCTCTTGCACACCATGTCTGGTTGGCCGTGGGCATACCCCTCTGTGTCACTCTAATCAAGTCTGTCGCTGCACCCTCCTTGGTTCTGACAGTGCAGTGCCTCACTCAAATTATTTCTCCATGTTTCACGTCTGTCACTACTGGGAGCCATTTCAAGAGCACCGTCTCCTGGCACCAACCCTGCCTTCAGCAACAGGCATCACCAAGCTTGTCCACAATGCCAGGGCCCTTTACACTGTGCATTCTTTCTTTGCTTGGTAGGCAAGAGTCCCCCAGGATGTCCTACCCACCATAGTGCAGTGGACATTGTTCTGGATTACATACTCCAGCCACTCAGCACATGCACTGCCCTGAGCCTTTGGATCCCCTCCTCCACCGCCTGCCCCACAAGTCCTTCATTTTCTATTTCATGCTGTGTGCACCATGCCTGTGTCCAAGGTTCCACCAACGCATCCTCATAGCAGATGAGCATCACACCAGGGCTTTGCCAACGTGTTAAAGCCTGTGACCCATGACAGTTAACTCCCCTCATATAACCTGCCTCCTGTCCTCACCCTGGACCCCCTGCCCTAGTATCCTGCAGGCAGCCCCTCCACTCTCCCCTCCCGTACCCACGTGGGCTGCTGCTGAAGGTGCTCTGGCACCCAGGCCTCTCCTCCCATCGCAGGCGGGCACCGCCCTTCCAAGGCCATGTGCTGACCTGTGTGGGCAGAGGGGAGGTGGGACATGTCTGGGCACATGTGCTTTCTTGCCAGGCACAGACCTCCCTGTTATCTTCCTCAAGCAAGGGAGGAGCAGTGGCCTTGATCTGGTGGACACCACTTCCCAGGAAGGGGAATCCTGGCTCAGCCACCCAGCCCTTCAGAGGAAGTCTCTTCCTGTCACCATGGGGGGTGGTGTGTCTCAGGGTGCCTTTCTCTCTACCCAGCCCTCACCTGCCTTTCTCCTCCACAGAAGCTCACACTCTTTCCTGTGACATTATGAAGACTCTTAACTCCACATTTACACAATGGAGGTGTAAGTCTGGAGACTCAAAAAATATCAGTGCCCTGGTTAAGGAAATGAATGGCACAGTGGCCTGCGAAAAACAAGACCTCAGACAGGAAGGACTTGAATTTCAATGGGAGAATTCCACACTCAGGGGTAAGTTTACAATGGCCCAGGGCAGCAGAGAGCAGACACTGTGGTAGCTTACAGGCATTTGTTGCTTTCCTGTAAACAAAAGGGGGAGGGGATATTGGTCTGACCTAATAGGTCCAGGAGCAAATCCAAGATGTGTCACGAAGAGCATGGCCAGGAGATAGGAAGGGAACAGGGTGGGAGCACAGAATTTATCAAGCCCAGACCTGATCTTTTCACTCTATTGACAGTGGGGGTCAGGATATCTTCTCAGTATGAAGTCCACGGACACATGAATAGAAGCTGCCTGGTAATCACTGAAAGAAAAGTTTCACCATCCAGTGAAAGTAAGAACATAAACTACACACAGGTTCCTGAGGCAGGCAGTCAATTGAAGAACTCCACGGATCCCAACGATGTGATCATCTTCTTGCCTACCAGCTTTACAGAAGATGTGGGGTGTACACACATATGGATACTGTTGAATGGTACATATGGTAGGTCTCTGGAGTTCAGATTTAATTACCGCAGCATGTGAGAAAGAGAGTGAGGGTGTGTGTGTGCATTTGTGTATATTTGTGAGGAAAAATGATCCACTCATGTTAGGTTCTTTTTGGGGAGATAACGACATTAGTCTGTTCACCATAATCCTTTCTGCTCTCACCTCCTGACATCTCTTCCTCACTGCACATACTTTTGGTCCATTCATTGTGATTTTTCTAAATAGCTTCAAACCTGTGTTCATCCTTATGTTTCCAGACCTTTGGCCTGACTTCCTCCTGCTAGAACCACTTCTCCTTTCCTCTTGCCTGGTCTGTTTCTGCAAATCCTTCAAAACCTCCTCAAATGCCAGCTCCAGAGACTCCCCTGCCCCACCCTCAGCCATCACCTCCTGTTCTGCCAGGGCAGGAGGGATGGGTTGTCTGGTCACCCAGCTTCCCTCAGCAGTGTGGGGCCTCCCAAAGGACAGGACACATCTCTGCCTCCCATCCTAGCTCAGGACTTGTCCTGGCAGCTGTCACACAGTAGAGAGCACAGACATCTGGGCTGCATGAGGACCTGGGGCAGCAGCAGCTGAGAAAGCAACTCCTCAGATTTTGGACCTGGACCAGAGCTGTCACTCTCCTGTTTCCATTTCAGCAGGATCCACTGAGGCCCCAGGCACAGCCCAAAACTGGAATGTCCTCTACACATTGATCTTGCCTGGTGTGTTGATCTTCAGCTGCTTCTGGGCCATCTGGAAAAGGTAGGTAGAGTGACATCTGCTGTAGGCAGATTTGGGAGGGGAGCAGGGAAGGTGAGGTAGGAGAATGGGGAAGGGACTCCCAGTAGGCCCCAGTCCTCCCCTTTTTTAGGACTTTCTTTTCCCAGAATGAGACAGGGGAGCTAGACCTCATGTCCATTGACAGTAGTACCCTCGGTCACCCAGCCCCAAGTTCTGATGAGTTGTCAGTGACACAGGCCAGCGGGAGGGAGGGCCCACACCAAGGCTTAGGGCCTCTGGACACTGCAGGGGAGCAGCAGCGTGAGGGGGTTTTCAGAGCAGGCTGTGTGTTCCTATGGGCCCATGCTGGGTGGTGTGCAGACAGCAGGACCAGGGGCACAGGCAGCCCTTGGTGGCTGCAGGTGATGTTTCAAAGGGAAGGAGGTTTTATTTACAAGGAAGAGAGCAGGGGGACAAGGTCTAATGCCAGGAGGAGGAGCCGCACTGGCCTTGACACTCCCAATTGCAAAGGCTGGATTTCAGGGCTGCACTCCATGGAACGTGGCTTGGGGCACAGCAGCTAAGTTGGAAGGCTGAGAGCAGAGAGAGTCCAGGCCAAGGTTGAGAACAAGGCCAGTCCCCCCAGACCCTGGGATTCCAGGTGGGCCGTGAGCGATGTCCCTGACACCCAGCCTCCTCCACACTCCAGACCCTGAGCCACTGGATGAGCAGAATTGACTCTGAGGACAGGTGGGCTGAGCTGTGGCTGGAGTCCCACTGTCACAGCTGAGCTGGACCAGGGATGGATGGGGACAGTCACATTCAGGCTTGTGGGTGCCGTTCCCAGGGTGAGGAGAGGCTGAGAGAAGGGGAGAGAAGCATGTTTGCCTGTAGCCCCTCCTGAAGCCAGGGCATCATGGAGCCAGACCCTCCCTCTGGACAGGCTGCGGGGCTGGAGAGCCCACGAGAGGGAGGAGGCACCGAGTGGGGCACAGACCGTCCCTCAGCAGCCTCAGTCCCGAGCCACATGGTCTGTGGCAGGCCCTGGGCTGATCTGTGATTATAAAGGGGGTCAGAGGTGGGTACGGGCTGCAGGTGCCAGGCATGGGATAGCACCAGTTGTGGGGATAGCAAGAATAACACGTCCTTTAGTGACAGGTCTCCTCTGACTGGGAGAGGGACTGGGGAGGGACAGTCCAGGAGAACTGGTCCAGGGTCTCCTAAGCCTCCTAAACTAATCCTTGTGTCTTCTCTGAAGGAGGCAGCTGCTCCCCCAAGCCTGTGTGAGCATGGCCTGGTTCCCACTCTCTCGTCTGGCTGCCATCTGTCAGCCCCTGCTGTCCAGACTCTCAGGAGTTCAAGCCTCCGTGCCTCCAGAGGCCGCCAGCGACCATGATGGGACTGCACATTCCACATCTCAGGGTTTTATTCCTTAGTCAGGATCCTGTTGCACTTTTCTGTATAACGTACCAGCCAGTTTCTCTTGGTGCTAAGCGATGGAATTTTTGCACTCAAAGTTCTCACTGGCTGAAAATGAAATGTGCCCAACGAGACTACTTTTCTCCTTCCAATTTGCTTGTGGAAAGCAGACACAGGCAGTCCCTGCGCTGCAGACGACTCGACTTATATCATTACGTACTAAACAACGGGCACCCAAGGATCCCGATAAGTACGACTTACAATTTAATAAGGAAGTTAATAACTCGGAAACTTGTTTCTTTGGCGAATGTAAAATAACCCGCGTGGCGTGGAGAGGTGTTGTCCCAGCATCTGCATCCTCCTCGGTGGACGCATCGTCTATTTCCGCACAGAGTCATCTTTGTCTTAACCTTTTATTCCATGGTGTGACTCTGCGTCTACCTTATGACCAGGTCTCCAGAGCGAATGTCCCCTGCAAGTCCAGGTGAGCCTGTGGTGAAGACAAAGGTGATTGCAGTAGAAACGAAATAATTAAGACATCGTTCACTAGGAAAGCATTGGACTTCAGTCACTCGGCTGTAGGAACAATTATAAAGGATAAAATGAGAATAAGGGAACATGTGAAAGGCATTGCTCCCATGAAAGCTATTTTGTTAAGCGTTCTTATCATGCAAGGGTGCTGAATTTTGTCCAGTGCTTTTTCTGCGTCTATTGAGAGGATCGTATGGTCTTTGTTTTTACTTCTATTTATGTGGTAAATCACATTTATAGATTTGCGTATGTTGAACCATCCCTGCACCTCTGGGATAAAGCCCACCTGGTCAGGATGGATTATTCTTATTATGAGCAGCTGAATTCCATTTGATGGATTTTATTTAGAATTTTTGCATCTATATTGGCAAGGGATATTGGTCTGTAGTTTTCTTTTTTCGTTGAGTCCTTTCCTGCCTTTGGTATCAAGGTGATGTTGGCTTCATAGAACATGTTGGGGAGGAGTCCTTCCTTCTTGATGTTATGCAGTAATTTCTGCAGGATAGGCACCAGTTCTTCTTTGTAGCTCTAGTAAAATTCGGGTGTGAAACCATCTGGTCCAGGACTGGTTTTGTTTTTGTTTTTGGAAGATTTTTTATTGCTGCTTCAATTTCAATACTTGATATCCATCCCGTAGAGCCATATGATCTTTGTCAAAGTAGACAAAAACGTACACTGGGGAAAAGAATCCCTAATCAATAAATGGTGCTGGGAAATTGGATAGCCACATATAGAAGACCGAAACAGGATCCAAACCTCTCACCTCGCACAACACTCAAGTCACGATGGATAACAGCGGTAAAACTAAAGCATGAAATGATAAGAGTTGTTCAAGCAAATTGAAAAGAAAAAAAATCAAACAACTTTATTAAAACGTAGACAAAGGACATGAACAGACCAAAGTATTTGTACCCCCTGTAATATTCTGAAATAAATAAAAATATTAAAGAAGAATTTCTTAAGAAAAATTATATTCAAGATTGCTTCATTTAGCAATTTATTGTACTGTAGACATCTTGATTTTCCACAAATCTTAGTGACTTTGGGATTTTGTTTTATATCCCAGTAGAGAGTTAGTGGAATGTCATGTCCTCTATGTCAGGCAGTAACAAACCTAGTGACCCTGCAATATTTCCTGTGGAAACACAGTGTAAATTCCCAGCAATCTGCCCATGGGTCTCACACCTCATCCTCACACCCTGGATGCAAACATGTGCTCTGTGCTTAGGGACTGTGATGTTTTCTAGGTTTGCCCCCTTACGGGTTCCCCCTCAGCAGTGACTTCCCTTGTCATTCCTCAGCCCTGACGGCACCTGCTTCCATTGGGAGTCAGTCCTCACAACAGAGGAGGACTTACCTTGAAAAGTTATTTTATCCCCCCATGTACAAATATCAGTATCCAGAATATAGAAAGAACTCCTTCAAAGAAATTAGGATATATCTAATGCTCCTACGATATAAGCAGATGCCATCAAGAGTTCACAGATGGTGAGGAAAGGAAGCTTGTGAAATGCGTGTGTCAACATACCCCAGATCTGAACGTAACACAAAATAAGAAAACAGTAGTGTACCTTACACACCCATGATACTAATATATTTTTAAACCTGTCTAACCAAATAGTGGATGATAAATGGACTATTAGAGATCTCTTCATTGTTGGGAGGAGTATATATTGAAGAGATCCTCTGACATGTAATATGATGACAGCCAACTTAGTGGACAATATTCTGGTCCCGCTACACAGCAATCCCAGAGTTACATCCAGGCTTTCAAACATACTCCAGAAACCATAGAGATATATGGTTATTTCCTGTGGCATTGAATGCCATAGCAAAAAACTAGCAATAAAATATGCAACTAAGGTACAATGTATTTTTCAATGTTGGAGAAAGATTTCTATGTCCACCTAGAAAATCTGAACTACCAAAAATGAAACAACCAAAATGCTGGAAAAAAAATATTAAATCTTCCAAATATTTTAATGAGGACGTCTGATTAACACACAATACCAATTACCACATAAATCCAGATTTTTCCACATATATTCAAAAATAAACAGATCAACAAATGGGCAAATAAAACACTGCAATCTATATCTCCAGCAAAATAAGGTGATAGGAAATACCTAAATGCATCAGATGCTTGGCTGGGAAAGGCATTTTTAGGACAATTGGGGAAACTTGAGCAGGCTCTGAGCAGAGATGGCAGAGATGTCTGGATCGGGAATCTGGGCGAGGAGCCCGTCCCGTGATTGGCAGCTCTGAGGCTGTGTGGTCACTGGTATCCTATGGCTGGAGGCCCTGAATCTACCAGGGCCCAACCATACAGGAGCCACTTTAAGTGGTGGCATTTCCCTGCTGCAAGTGGGAGGGCCTTGCTGCTGAGCACTAGGAGTCCATGTTATGCTTCCCCAATTAGGAATTGCCGTGAACTCCACGAAGCCCCTTTTCCAACCACATGTGCCTCTACGACCTTATGATGTCCTTGGCCACATGGCCCTAGTGAGAGGTCCAGCCATACTCATACATTCACATACTGTCTGTGGCTACTTTCAAGCTACAAGGGTGGAGTCAAGTGGTTGCAGGAGAGATCGTATTGCCTGCAAAGCCTATAACATTTACTATATTAACTACAAAGGCTGCCCATTCCTGGCACAAATCCAGGACATGTGAAATGACCATTGAGAGGGGCTGTGGACACAGGACACTGTGATGGGCAGGACCTGGAAAGGTGTCCACTCATTATCTTGCCCCAAAGGCGCTTCGTTAGTAACACGGGCAAGATTGTGCCTCAGTCCCTGGGCAGGAGGTCAGCACACACTGTCCAGTAGGAAGGTCTGGGTGTTTCCTGTTTCCCAGAGTACAGCTACCAGAGGGAAGGGCCAGATAGCTCTGTGGGGAGGCTGAAGGAGCCACTGCCCTTGTTGTGGGCTTGCAGGGGCCCTCCTGGGACCCTGGGCTCTCCTATAATGGGTTCTAGGCCTGAGAAGTGGCTCAGTTCTGAAAATTGGGCAGGGGAGCCCAGTTTCTCCCTAAGGTGCTGCCTTTAGCCTCTGGAGCATCCATTCTGTGTTTAGTGTTTATTTTTGTGAACATGTAAATCCAGCAGTATCTGGGTTGGCTGCCATCTATTCTGCCTCTTGCACCCCATGTCCTATAGTCATGGGCATAGCCCTCTGTGTCACTCTAATCAAGTCTGTCACTGTACCCTCCTTGATTCCGACAGTGCAGTGCCTCACTCAAATTATTTCAGCATGTTTCACGCCCGTTACTACTGGGAGCCATTTCAGGAGCATCGTCTCCTGACGCCAGCCCTGCCTTCAGCAACAGACATCACTGAGCTTGTCCACAAGGCCGGGACCCTTCGCACTGTGCATTCTTTCTATGCTTGGTAGGCAAGAGTCCCCCGGTCTGTCCTACCCACCACAGTGCGGTGGACATTGTTCTGGGTTTCACACTCCAGCCACTCAGCACGAGCCCTGCCCTGAGCCTTTGGATCCCCTCCCCCACTGCCTCCCCCACAAGTCCTGCATTTTCTATTTCATGCCGTGTGGACCATGCCTGTGTCCAAGGTTCCACCAATGCATCCTCATAGCAGATGAGCATCACACCAGGGCTTTGCCAACCTGTTAAAGCCTGTGACCCATGACAGTTAACTCCCCTTATGTAACCTGCATCCTGTCCTCATCCCGGACCCCCTGCCCCCACCCCCGACCCCCTGCCCCAGCATCCTCAGGGCAGCCCCTCCACTCTCCCCTCTCGCACCCACGTGGGCTGCTGCTGAAGGTGCTCTGGCACCCAGGCCTCTCCTCCCATCGCAGGCGGGCACCTCCCTGGCGAGGCCATGTGCTGACCTGTGTGGGCAGAGGGGAGGTGGGACGTGTCTGGGCACATGTGCTTTCTTGCCAGGCACAGACCTCCCCATCGTCCTCCTCAAACAAGGAAGGAGTGGTGGCTTTGATCTGGTGGGCATGACAACCCAGAAGGCGAATCTTGGCTCAGCCACCCAGCCCTTAAGAGGAAGTCTCTTCCTGTCACAATGGGGGGACAGTATCTGGGAGTCCATTTCTTCCCACCCAGCCCTCGCCTGCCTGATTCTCCTCCACAGAAACTCACACTCTTTTCTATGATTTCACCATCACTCCTAAATTCAGATCTGCACCACGGTGGTGTGAGGGCCTAGGCCAGGTGAACAAAAAGACTTTTCTTCACTATGACTGTGGCAACAAGAAGGTCACATCTGTGGTGCCCTGGGGAAGGAATTAAATGGCACAAACACCCTGGAAGAACAGACAGAAACACTGAGCAATGTGGTGGAGGACCTCACATAGGAACTGCTTGACAATCCACCAGAGAATTACACACCCAGGGGTAAGTTTACAATGGCCCAGGGCAGCAGAGAGAAGACACTGTGGTAGGCAACAGGCATTTGGTGCTTTCCTGTAGACAAAAGGAGGAGGGGATGTTGGTCTGACCTAATAGGCACAAGAGCAAATCCAAGATGTGTCAGAAAGAGCACACCCAGGAGACAGGAAGGGAACAGGGTGGGGACACAGGACTTGTCAAGCCCAGACCTGATCTTTTCCCCCTAGGGACAGACCCTCTCATGCTGAAGGTCAGGATGTCTTGTCAGCGTGAAGCCAGTGGGCACACCGCTGGATCCTGGCAGTTTGGCTTAAATGGACAAAAGTTCCTCCTCTTTGACTGAGAGAATAGAAAGTGGACACTGGCACATCCTGGAGCCAGAAAAATGAGAGAGAAGTGGGAGAATGACAAGGATGTGACCAAGTTCTTCCACAACATCTTAATGGGGGATTGCAGGAGATGGCTTAAGAAATTCTTGGTGCAGTAAGAGAAAATGCTGCAGCCAACAGGAAAGTGAGAAAACTAAATGTGGAGTTGAGATCTAATTACCCCAGGATGTGTGTGTGTCTGTGTGTTTGTGTACAAAATCAACCACTCATGGTGGGTTCTTCTTGGGTGAATAATGACATTAGTATCATATACTGTCCTCCTTTCTCCTCTCACCTCCTCACATCTCTTCCTCACTGCACATACTTTTGGTCCATTCATTGTGATTTTCTTAATAGCCTCAAAACTAGGGGTATCATGATGTCTCCAGACTTAGGCCTGACTGTTCCCTCCTACTAGAATCACTTCTCCTTTCCTCTCACATGGTCTGTTTCTGCAAAGCCTTCAAAATCTCCTCAAATGCCAGCCCCAGAGACTCCCCTACCCCACCCACACGCATTACCTCCTGTTCTTTAGAGAAGGCTGGATGGGTCATGGGATCCCCTTGCTTCCCTCAGCAGTATGGGAGCTCCCTGAGCATAGGACACATCCCTGCCTCCTATCCTAGCTCAGGACCTGTCCTAGTGGCTGCCATAGAGCAAAGGTTGCAGATGTCTGGGCTGTAGGAGGACCTGGGGCAGCAACAGCTGAGGAGGTGACTCCTCAGATTTTGAGCTCAGATCAGGGCTGTCACTCTCCTGTTTCCATTTCAGCACCACCCACCGAGGCCCCAGGCACAGCCCAACCCAAGGCCAGGGCCACCAGGTCCATCTGCTGCAGCCTCACTGTGCTCCTCCCCTGCTCCATCCTACTGGCTGAACTGAGATAGTGCCTAGAGTGACAGGTGCTGTGGGCAGATTTGGGAGGGGAGCAGGGCAGGTGGTGAAGTGGGAGGAAGGGGAAGGGACTCACAGAGCACCCCCACTCCTTCCCTTCCATGGGACCTTCTCATCCCAGAATGAGACAGGGGAGTGAGACTTCCTGTCGTTTGACGGAAGTACCCTGGGCCAGCTCAACTCTGCGTTCTGATGAGTTGTCACTGTCACAGGCCAGTGGGAGGGAGGGCCCACACCAAAGCTTAGGGCGTCTGGACCCTGCAGGGGAGCAGCAGTGTCAGGGGATTCTCAGAGCAGGCTGTGTGTTCCTACGGGCCCATGCTGGGTGGTGTGCAGATAGCAGGTCCACGGGCTCGGGCAGCACCTTGGTGGCTCCAGGTGATGTTTGAAAGGGAAATAGGTTTTATTTACAAAGAAGAGAGGAGAGGAACTAGGTCTAAACCCAGGATGAGGAGCTGCACTGGCCTTGACACTCCCAATTGCAAAGGCTGGATTTCAGGGCTGCACTCCACGGAACGTGGCTTGGGGCACAGCAGCTAAGCTGGAAGGCTGAGAGCAGAGAGTGTCCAGGTCAAGGTTGAGAACAAGGTCAGTCCCCCCAGACCCTGGAATTCCAGCTGGGCCCTGGGCAATGTCCCTGACACCCAGCCTCCTGCACACTCAGACCCTGAGCCAGTGGATGAGCAGAATTGACTCTGAGGACAGGTGGGCTGAGCTGTGCCTAGAGTCTCATAGTCACAGCTGAGCTGGACTAGGGGTACATGGGGACAGTCACATTCAGGGTTGTGGGTGCCTTTCCCAGGGAAAGATGTTTGCCTGCAGCCCCTCCCAAGGCCACGGCATCATGGAGCCAGGCCCTCCCTCTGGACAGGCCCCGGGGCTGGAGAGCCCACGAGAGGGAGGAGGCACTGAGTGGGGCACAGACCGTCCCTCAGCAGCCTCAGTCCCGAGCCACAGGGGCTGCGATTGTAAAGGGGGGCAGAGGTGGGTATGTGCTGCAGGCGCCAGGCATAGGGTAGCATAAGGAAAAACGTGTCCCTTAATGACAGGTCCCCTCTGACAGGGGGAGTGTCTAGGGAGGAACGGCCCAGGAGAACTGGCCCACAGTCTCCTCAGCCTCCTAAATCAACCCTTGTGTCTTTTCTGAAGGTTGAAGCTGCTCCCACCAAGCCCCTGTGAGTATGGCCTGGTTCCCACTCTCCCCTCTGGCTGACACCTGTCCAGCACTTGCCGCTGGTGTCCAGACCTCCAGGAGTTCAGGCCTTTGCACGTCCAGATGCCACAGGCAGCCATGATGCAACTGCTCATTCCACATCTCAGAGTTTGATCCCTTCGTCAGGATCCTGTTGCACTTTTCCATGATGTATCTGCCAGTTTCTCTTGGTGCTAAGTGATGAAGTTTTTGCACTTAATGTTCTCACTGGCTGAAAATGAAATGTCAATGAGAGCACTTTTCTCCTTCTGCTTTGCCTGTGTTCCTGGCTGTGGACAACCTGAGTCACAGCCTTTGGTACTTACCAATGAGCTCCCAAGGTTCCCATATGGGGAATTTATAATTTAATAGTGAAGTTAGTAATTGGGTATCTCGTTCATTCTGCATATGTAAAGAAACCCACAAGATTTGATTTACAAATAAGTGAAGATACATCTAAGATGTGGGCAAATGCCATCAAGAGTTCACAGACGGTGAAGAAGGCTGTAACATATGTGCGTCAACATATCCCAAATAATAAACATAACACAACATAAAAGGACAGTGGACTATGAGAAGGCAACAATGTTAGACCAAACCTTGATAGCAAAAACTGACCTTTGATGACAGTCTGGCTGCCAATCTAATACATTATCTCCCACTTGGAAGTGTGTTTTCCAAGCTTCAGAGTGCCTCATTTGCATGAGTTCCTTCCATGGCTTTTGAAGGGGCCTTTACAACGTGCCAACTTGATCATTTTGAAAAGTTTGCAAAAGTAAGATATTTGCTCACAGTCGATTAGGACTGCCATTTTTACTGATGCTTTCCATCAGACTTCCCTGCACGCCGATTGCAATTAGAGGGGCTGCTGGCATTCTAAAAATTCAATTAAGAAGAAGATGAGTTCAGAATATATTTTTTTGGTTTCGATGAGATATATTTATATCTTCACACTCACTTTCACGTACAGTTAGGTTATTGCTGTGCAGAAACCACAGTCAACTGTGCTGACTCACTAGGTGCCATGAAACAAAGGTACAGAGCCACAGGCTAACATGTGAATTAACATATCTAGTAACATCGTACTATGTCATAGAAAGGATAATGTGGAATATCTTCACAAACAGAACACTATATAGAAATTGATCAAGAATAAGCTTACTGCTATACAGAATCGAATGACTCTTATAGACAGGATGTTGAGAGGAAAACGTCAGATGAAAATGAATATATACTCTGTGATTCCATTTACATAAATTTCAAAAATGGACAAAGTGAACCTTTGGTAATAGAAATCAAAATAATGAATACCTTGGAAAATAATCTGTAACTTGATCTGACAGATGATTATGCAGGTGGATTTCATTTTTAAACATACATCAAGCTGACCATTTAAGATTTGTGCACTTTACTGTAGGGATATTATTAAACACATTCAACAACAACAACAACAAAAAAAAAAACGGTTTTTAGAAAATTTAAGGAGAGGTTTCAGTTTTCACTAACATCTTGACAAACTGTGAGCGCAGTGGTTCACACCTGTAATCCTGGGACTCTAGGAGGCCGAGGCGGGAGGATCACTTGAGGTCAGAAGTTGAGACCAGCCTGAGCAAGAGCGAGACCTCGTCTCTACTAAAAATAGAAAAAATTTGCCAGTCAACTAAAAAAAAAAAAAAAAAAATTAGCCAGGCGGGGTGGCACATGCGTGTAGTCCCAGCTACTCAGGAGGCTGAGGCAGGAGGATTGCTTGAGCTCAGGAGTTTGAGGTTGCAGTGAGCTAGGCTGATGCCATGGCACTCTAGCCCTGGCAACAGAGTGAGACTCTGTCTCAAAAAAATCTTGACAAACTGGTAGTATTCTCCTGTCAGGAATATACTCAGTGATGAATTAAATTATATATTTTCTCTGATGAGAATCAGATATGTGTGAGTGTGGAGAGAGAGAGAGAACTGTTAGATGCCAGACTTCATCCACGAGTTTTCTTCCTCCATCACTGCTCCAACATTAAGAATTCCTTTCTTTCTTTCCTTGCTGTCTTTGTCCTCATAGTGTCCTCCCCACATTGGCCCAGGCAGACCTCCAACATTTAAGTATAGCAACTTAGAAAAGTTGGCAGCTCTAGAGTTAAAGCCAAAGTGTCCGGGGCTCTCTGTGGAGTCCAAAGCTGAGATCTGATGTGAAAAATAACCTTCTCCATCTATGACTCTGTTAGGGTCAATGTTTCTGATGTAAGAAATGATTTATTCCTTTTAGTTGCTTAAAAGAATATCAAGACTCAGGTCTGTCTCTGTTTTAAGCCTGGGCTCCTAGGTGAAAAGTGAGCTTACCAAATTATAGTGTCCAAACAGGCTTGGCAAGATATGGCTTGAGTCGGACAAGCGCCACCGGTGCAGAAGAGGCTGGGGTGGTAGGTGGGGTGGCAGGAACAGGAATACAGGGAATAGATGTGCTCACCCTTGGGTGGGGACAGATCTGTGCACAGATGAGAACGGATCCCATCCACAGAGCTGCAGGCAATTGGGTCTAATTTAACCCCTGGTGGAAGGTGACTGAGAAGGACTTAACTATTCCAACCAAGCAGGCTGGGATTTAGGTGCCATTCCCAGCAGCAAAGGGGATTGGGGAGCAGGAAGGGAGGGCAGAAGACCAGTTTTATAAACTGGGTCTGAACTGTGGGGATTCAGAGGAGGTTGGGCCTCCATGGACACATGGCTACCTGAGCCTGCTGTAAAGGGCTGCGTGTCTGGTCAGAAGTAGGGCTGGGCTCAACTGTTGGTGGATTTTGGTTCCCACGGCTGAGCTGAACAGACAGAACGCAGGGAAGGCCCAGGCAAGGGTGTGTTAGAGTTAAGAGGAAAGAAATGTATCCCCTCACCCTCCTCTGCCTTTGGAAAGAGCCTCCCCACTCTGTTTCGTTGGTCTTCCCATCACAGGGAGGACCAGCACCTAAGGGACAAATGGGCTTTGAGTGCCCATGACACATTCCTATTTTGTCATCTTTGGCATTCCTTGGCATTGCTTCTGCTGACATGATGGAGGAGAGATAAGATTGACCGAAACTAATTGACAGAGCAGAAGGGTGAAGAGGGAGTGTCTCAGATGGGAGCTAAGAGGCAGGGTGTGGGTCTGAAGGACAAAGAAAGCTCCAGGTGGGAGAGCCTGGCTCAGCTCATCAGAACTCCGGTGTCTGAAAACCATTGTTTCATACATTTTTTTCCCCTCAAATTTTCATTTCAGGTTGCAGGGTTAAGTCCAATCCCTGTTGTTCCATCATGGCAAAAGCAGATTTCAGAGCTTATTTTTAAAAAATAAAAAATGGTTTACAACAAGCTCATTGTAAAAAAGCAACTGATATAAGGTCTTATAAAGTAAAAAAGTAAACATTTCCCTTCAGTACCCCCATCTCACACCCCAGAAATAACCACTGTTAATGGAACACAACTTAAGTCATTTCCATGTCTCTCAAAAAGACCCTACTGTGGACTTCTAGAGGTGGGAAAATCTTTGGCGGTGCTGGAGAAATTTGGAAATGAATGCTCCTGAGAAATGCTGTCCCTCCTCCCTCCCTCTCCCATGGAACATGAGCTAGATCTCATTCTGTACTGAGTTCTCTTTCACTGTCCAGAGGGCAGCATGAGAGTCATGTGTCCATCTCTGAATCTTTGTGAAGGCCACATGAAATCATGTATGTGAAAGTGTTCACCAAACTTTGAAATCATACAATTGTTAGTTAATATTATATATTATGATGCATGCTTATTTTAATTTTAACAACTATTAAAACAAGTAGTCTTTAGAAGGTTTGCTGATATCCTCCGAGGCCGTTTATCACTAGTGAAAGCTTCTCCTCATAACCAGCCTGTTCATGTTCTGCAAGGCCTATGGAAAAAAAAAAAAAATCCTTATATTGCTTCAAGGGCATCCTAAAGTGGCTACAGTTGTGTGGGTGTGTGGAATAAACATCCCATAGATGGAAGAATCTCCAGCCCAAAGTGGTACAGTCCAGACACAGCCTTCAGGGCTAAGAGGCCATTTCTTTCAGTCTGAAAGTCCTCACATACATCCTCTCAAAAACTTTATGATTTCTCCCTTTCATGGAATGGCAAGTAAAATTCGGCTTTTTTTTCTTTTCTTTTCTTTTTCTTATCTATTTTTACCTTCTTATTTTATCTCCTACTCTTTTCTGGACCTGCAAGCAATGGGTTCCTAAATGTCAGCTCTGGAAATAAAAAAGATAGCAGAGAGTGCTATTTTCCTATATCCAAGTATTTAGTCTTCCCCTTCTAAAAAAGACAGACACTTAACACTGATCAATTCACAATGTGCAGCATCCAGGCAAAAATTTGGGGATTTGCTAAAAAGTAACAAAACGTGATCCATAATCAGGAAAAAAATGAATCAACAGAAACTGACTCAGAAATAAACAAGAGGCAGAAGCTGTTCACAGACAGCTAGAACTCTAAGGTATAGACCCCCTGAATTGGGCATTTTTTTTATACCTCCTGTCATTTAAAGCACAACTCCCTAGATTGTACATGATCTAACAGCTGAAGGCCTCTCTTTCACAGGCTGTAGAGATTACTCACCAGGTTCCCATGATGGGCCGCGTCCAGATTTTCAGTTATGTTTGTGGAAATCTAAGCGAACCTGACTACTTACTGCTACATTGTTAAACTGACCAAACCTCCTTCAGCACTGCCCCCTCCCCCGTGCCATCCAAGCTCAGCAGCTTAGGAGCCCAGTGTGGAAACAGGGACGCTGGAGAGGAAGGACTGAGGACGCCGTCTGATGGTTCCCTAGTAGGGCCCGTCCCTTCTCCGGAGTAGCCCCTGGGGCCACAAGGATCTGTGGAGAGGCACTCTGTCTCCCACCCCCACCGCCGCCCACAAGTGCCCAGGCTCCTGGGAGCTGTCGCCCTGAGCAGGTCTGGTTGGATAATAAAGCCTGAGGGCCCAGACATAAACCCTGACCGGGCTGGGCAGGCCCGCAGGCCCAGAGCAGTTCCCGGGGTTGCACTGCCAGGAGCCTACCCGACCCCGGCTCCCCGGCTCCCCGGCTCCCCTGCTCTCCCGCTCTCCGAGGCTGCCGACCCCCCTGCGCAGGGCCCGCGCGAGGCTCAGGGGGTGCGTGGGCGGGGCCGCGCGAGCGCGCCGGGGGGGCGGGGCGGCGCGCGGAGGGGCGTGCCTGGGCGGGGCTCGCTGTGGCTCCTTCCCCGGCGCCGCCACTGTTCAGACCCCGGTGCTGAACTACGCCGAGGCCGACCTGCCGCCACCCAGCGCGGGGGAGCCGGGCGGAGGGGCGCGGGGCGCCGGTCGGCCTCGGGCAAGGGAGAGGAGCGGTGCCCGGCCGGGCCAGCTATGCCTCCCGCTGCTGCGGTTCCCGCTGGCGCCGCCGCGCCCGCGCCCGGGCCCCGGAGGCGCTGAGCTCTGAGGCCGGGGCCTAGCGCCCGCCGCGGCCGCGCGGGAGGGTCTCAGCGCCCAGGGCCCGCGCCCCCGCCTCCCGCCTCCCTCCCGCACTCGGCCCGCCTCGGCTCGTCCCCTCAGCTGCCCGCCGCCATGGCCTTCGCCGCCCGGGAGGGCGCGGGCTCGGGGCGCCGGCGGCCTCCGCGTCACCTGCTGCTGCTGCTCTGCCTGTGGCTGCCGAGCGGCCGCGCGGCCGGGCCGCCGGTGGCGCCGCTGTCCGAGCTCCATGCGCAGCTGTCGGGCGTGGAGCAGCTGCTGGAGGAGTTCCGCCGGCAGCTGCAGCAGGAGCGGCCGCAGGAGGAGCTGGAGCTGGAGCTGCGCGCGGGCGGCGGCCCCCAGGAGGACTGCCCGGGCCGGGGCGGCGGCGGCTACAGCGCCATGCCGGACGCCATCATCCGCACCAAGGACTCCATCGCGGCGGGCGCCAGCTTCCTGCGGGCGCCGGCGGCCGTGCGGGACTGGCGGCAGTGCGTGGCGGCCTGCTGCTCCGAGCCGCGCTGCTCCGTGGCCGTGGTGGAGCTGCCCCGGCGGCCCGCGCCCCCGGCCGCCGCGCTAGCCTGCTACCTCTTCAACTGCACGGCGCGCGGCCTCAGCGTCTGCAAGTTCGCGCTGCACCGCGGCTACAGCAGCTACAGCCTCAGCCGCGCCCGGGACGGCGGGCCGGGCGGCCTGGAAGCCGGCGATCCCGCCGGAGCCACCGCGCGCGCCTCGCCCGAGCTGGGTAAGCACGCGATTGAAGGGCTGGCTGGGGCCACACCGCTTGGGTAGGGCTATCCTTGCACCAGTTAGGTGGCTGCACTTTACCTGAGGTTTAGGGGACCCGCCTGGGCAGGATCGCTGGGCCCTCTTCACCAAGTTAGAAACGAAATACTCGTTCCAAGTTATTTTAGCTGCGGGCATCCAAAGGAGCGTGTCCATTGCACCCTACCTCCCTTCCCCACCTGCACCTGAGATAAGGCTCAGGACCCTTGCCAGGGAAGTAGATATCAAAGGGTCACCTGTGACTGTTTAGCCTTGAGACAGGCTAACTTCTGTCTTAGGGGTGAGAGCCCAGTAGATTGGCAGAAGCGGGAACGGTGGGATGCTGCTGGAATTTTTCTAGGCTTGGGGAAGGAGGCTCATCTATGAGGATTCACGGAAATTTGATTTAAAAGAGGAGAAAAGTACAGTGTTTTCTCATGGGTTTTATAGGGCATGGTTTGTGTCAAGTAACTACAAGAGCAAAATCTAATTAGATGCCACATCGCTCAGAACACCCACCCCTGTTTCTTACCGTGGCTCTGCTGACTTAAGATTCCGCCTGTAGTTGCTTCCGTCAGACAAAAATGGGGACGAAAACTACTGCTGCCTATAAAGAGTGAAAAGAAGGGGCTCGATTTTCATTGAAAATAAGAACGTTGAAGGCATGTCTCTTAAAAAGAGCTAAACATGATGCTAATTCCATGGCTTCAGTTTTTGTAGATGCTCTGAATGAGAGTCAAGACACGTAAGCACAAAACATTGTAGCAGTGGGAGATGAATGTCACTGAGGCAACACAACCTTGATTGGGTCCACTGTGGTGAGGCGCAGTGTGTTTCATCATACTCTGTTGCTGTTTGATGTGCAATAACAGGAATGATATCATTAGCAAGATGAGGGTGGGGAGGAGTTCAGCCACTTTGGAAATGTGGATTCTCTAAAACCTGTGGATCCATTGAGAAGGGTCTGGAAATCTGTGTCCATTGCACCCTGCCTCCCTCCCCGACCTTCACCTGAGATGAGACTTAAGACCTTTGTCAGGGAAGTAGACATCAAGGCGTCAGCTGTGACTGTTTAGCCTTGAGACAGACACTGGGAAGAACTCTGTAGTTTTCCCTATGGAGTAGGAGCAGGCAGCACTTTCACTTGGACCCATGCCAGCATCCAGAGCATTGCCCCATAGCTGTCACACACACATCATTGCTGTTACACACCTCCTGCCTGCCTGAACACAGATCAAAATACCCCAGCAGCAAAGAAACAAAGTCCCTTCCCTTTGTTCTCACTATTCACCTGGAAGAAACTGACATTGCCAAGGGGAGCTTTCCTATAAACCAGGGGAAACCAAAAGGAAAATAAATAAGGAAAGAATATGCCCATGGAAAATTTTAAAAAAAAGTTTAGGTTACGACTTCCAAGTGGCTTTTCCTCTTAGATCCTTCTTTGTCCTTCCCTTCTCTAGGGGGAGTTCATCTAGAAATTCAGTTTTGTAGAGGTTTGGGGATCAGAATAAGCGACCTCTGGGCTGGTCCTCATTTCTGGGAGAAGACTGCCATGCTCAGACTTCCTCGGGTCCCCAGCAGCATGGAAACATGGAAGGTGCAGCTCAAGCTCCGAGGTGCCCTTGTTCTGCTCTGCATAGAGGGCAAAGTTTTTTCCCCATTGTCCTGTGTGTCCCCTGCCCAGATGCTTAACCTGTTGAAGTTCTTTATGCTTCTGAGACTACTAAGTTTTTCCCTCTTGAATTGTTTCTTGATTTTTTTGAATCTTGTGAGCATGTGGAGTCGGAGGCTAAAGCAGGGTGAAATGGTTTAGAAGGGCCCTTACAGAGGAGTCATGACCAGGTCCTTTTGAGGTGAATGCAAGGATCATGAAGTGGTTATGGGCCAGGTGGAGTGGGATAGCACAAACTCACAGCAGAACCCCTCCCCCTGTTCATGCAGAGATTTGTTGAGTTTGTTGTTAGGTGCTGTTGTAAGCTCTGTACATGCATAAACTCACTTTGCCCACACAACAGCACACAGACCTAGGTTCTGTTACAATTTCTGGTGTATATGAAGGCTGGGTGAGAAAGAGTAATGTGCCTGAGGGTCACCCAGTGCGGGGGTTGTGGAAAGGAAGCTGAGAAGGGACCTGCAGGGTTGGGACTGAGCAGGTGGGTGTAGAGGATGGTGGGAGAATTCAGGATTAAGTGTGGGGGATTCTGGAGAGAGGTGTCTTGCAATGACTGAAACTGTCTGCCAGAGCATCCGTAGAGCACAGGAGGGTGCTTGAAGTTCTGAGCCCTGGTCTGAGTCCTGGCTCTTCCACACACAAGTCCCTGCTGATCCCCTTGGGGCTTGAGTGCCTACTTGCATTCCAGCTCAGATCGTTGTGTGGTTCAAGGATGAATATGCCTTGTGAATTATAAAGGTGGCACGCAAGTACATGATATTGTTCTAGAAATCTGGTTGGGTTGTGCTCGTGACTGGAGAGGTTGGGGGCTGGATATCATGCTAAAGTGAAGAACAGCAGGAGGGAGTGTGGGAGGGAGAGGTGGGTGCTCTAGCTGCTGGGGTCCTAGAGGAGCTGCGGATACAACCTCCAGCATCTCAAGGCCCAGCACCTTTATGTGGTTTCCACTGGATACTCAGCCTGAAATCCAAGAATTTGGGAAGCCAACCCCTTCTATGTCAGGGAAAATCAAAGCTGTTAAGGAGACTTCTGCTCTCCCCTCTTCAGAGCCACCCGCAGCCACCCCCAGCATTTCCTTGGGTCCTCCAAGTGCAAAGGAAGGAGCCATCTTCCCATTCAAGGCAAATCCCTCCACAGGTGCCTGACCAATCTCCTTCTCCAAGGACCTTAGTTTCCCACATTTTCATCTTCTCTCTTTTGTGTTATAAATAATTATATTTAATAAATGATATTAAGATAACTGGTTGGCAGTGTCAACTCTGACCACACACAAATAAATTCCAGATGGATTAAAGAATTAAATATTTTTTTAAAAATTAAGCCATAGATTACTTCATACGTTGGAAATCTTGAAGAAAATAAACTTACTATCAGGGATCTGGAAGGAAGATAGCTTTCTAATCAATTAAAGGGATCAAAAAGGAAAGGATAGATTATGTGCATGTTTATAAAAACTTCATATCAAGAAACAAAAGAAATTGCAAACAAGAGTCTAGGAAAATGTGAGAAAAGTATTTGTTATATTAGTAGAAAGAGCTTATGAATCAGCAAGAAAAATAAAAATAAATGGGTGAAGGACATAAGCAAACAATTCCCAGAGGAAGTATAGTTGATAAACATGGAAAAATGTTTAACCTTACAAGTAATAAATGTAAATGATGCCAGCTTACACTTATTAAATTGGCAAAAAATAAGTTTACTTTTATATTGGCATACATGTGGAAAAATTTATATGTTTTTTTTTTTTGAGACAGAATCTCACCAGGCTAGAGTGAAGTGGCATCATCATAGCTCACTACAACCTCAGACTCCTGGGCTCAAGCAATCCTCCTGCTTCAGCCTCCCAAGTAGCTGCAACTACATAATTTTTTCTATTTTTAGTAGAGATGGGGTCTTGCTTTTGCTCTGGCTGGTTTCAAACTCCTGAGCTCAAGTGGTCCTTCTGCTTTGGCCTCCCAGAGTGCTAGGATTATAGGCCTGAGCCACTGTGCCCAGCCTATATACTCTTATATGCTCACTGACAGTGTAAATTGGTACTACCCTCTTGGAAATAATTTGGGAAGTATGTAGCAGAGACTATTAAAATATTCTTTCATTCTTCTGTAGTATTTTTTAGGAAAGTGATCCATGCTGAAGAAAAAGTATGGCATATGGCATTATTTATAATGGTAAAAAACATTAGTAATGAAGTAAATGTCCAATAGTTAAGGGTTAGGAAATTAAAATGGCAATTAGGAAATTAAAATGGCAATTGTGAAGTTTATGTAATCACATGGGCAGTGCTAGGATATATGAATAAGTGTTAATAAATGGTATATATCAATAAGTTAATGGATTAAATCCAGACTGTAAAATTATATTTACTCTAACTGGAATACACCTAGGGTGTCTCAAAGAATAGCAGAAGGACAGAGCCTTTGAGTTAGAAATATCTGGGCTGACATCTCAGCTGAGAGATTTATCACTTGTATGATCTTAGGCAACTAACTTAGCCTCTTTGAGCCTAGTTTCCTCATCAGTATTAAGCAGATGATACTATCTACCTTCAAGATTTGTTGTGAAAGTTAAATGGTGTTGTGCCTATAAAGCACTTAGTGTGGTGCCTGGAAATCATCCCATAAATGGCAGCTACTGTTACTATCAGTAGCATCATATGGAGAAAGACTAGAACGGTGTACACCAAAAATGATGATCATCATATTGGGGTTGTGGATGATTTTTTTCTAAAATGTTGCAATTAAAAAACACGATAGATTTTGACCTCCTGTGTTTAAGCCTCTTCCGTACCCTGACCTCAGGGTCCTTTCCAGTTTCTCAGTCTGGGCTATATCACTGGTGCCCACACAGCACAGACCCAGATTCTGGAATGCCTTCCTTGCCACGGAGGCTCTGTTCACAGCAGTGTGTTGTGAATGAGGCTAGTTAACCAACGTTATTGTTCTCTGTATAAAATGCCACCGAGGTAAGCTCACTCTAAATTGTCAGGAGTCTTATTTCACCTCCACAGGTCTTAGTAAGTGTGTTTAATTTTCAGAAGAAACCAGTGTTTCCACAGTACTTAACATAGGTTTATTACATTTTTATGACAAAAGTTTGAAATTACATTTATCTTGTTTTTCATTAGCAAATCAGACATTTTTAAATGGTAGCACACTCCTTTCTTCTTCCTGTTGTCATTTGCTTATTTTAAGGGCTGTTTCTGGGTAGATAAGCTCCGACTTATTTTAAAATACATTTTACAGTATAATTTGCCTGGACTTGAACTGAAGAGGAAACATTATCTCTGTTATTTCAAATATGTCAGTGATCAATTTAAAGGATATGAAGATTTTACTAGGTTCATAAATCATCTTGAAGGTCACCTAAATAAATGACTAAAATTATTTTTTTTCTTCCAGGAGAAGCAGGATCAATTAGTTTTATAATATGTGGGATATTTCAGCACTTACCTGCTTTTTCCATCTTAAATCTTTGAGGGCTTTTACAAATTATTAATAATGTTCATTGCTTTTTCACATTCATTGTTCATTGTTTATCACGTAGGCATATTTTAGTTTGTCTGCTTAGAAATAATAGTATTTTAAGCTATAATGGACAACTACGGATGCTTTCCAGAATTATGAAGTGATAAACCATTGTGTAGAAACAATGAGCCTTTCAAAAACCAAAGGAAATGTGAACATTCTATAGAAGGGCTTATTGGTAATGCAGATGTTGCATCCCTCCTTATCTGGGAGAAGCAGAATAAAGACAGCAGATGCTGGGTCTTTGCTCAAAGGAGGAAAAGGCAGAAGAACAAATTTCTTCTTAGGCAGGGGGTTGTTTACTTGGCTTATTTAAACCAAAGTTACTAGTCCTCATATTTTAAATGACTGGAGAAATGGGGCTTATCTTCTCTCCATAGACAATTACCCCTTGGCAATGGCATATAATAAGCAATTGTGCTTATTCCTTATAACACGCTGTAAAAAAAATGATCTCCCTTTGTGGCTGGCAGCAGCATTCTCAGTGAGAAAAGCCCCGGCTCTTAGAGCGACATGCCCCTCACGTAAATCCTCTGATGCTGGGCATTGGGCAGACCACTGGATGAGAAGATAAGCCTGGAGGGTTAGGGTCCCAGCATCCAAAAGATAATAGGAACTGTTTGAAAGGTTTTTCCTAAGCAGCAGAATGAGGCAATCAGATTAGCATTCCAGAAGAGTCATTCTAGAGGCAGGGCATCAAGAGTGACTACCCTTCGTTGCGTAATGAGAAACTGACGTAGGATTGTAGTAAGCCCAGAATCTCAGGCACTGGGACAAGTGGGTTGGCCCTGGGAAGTTTGCTGAGGTCGAGGAAAGTGATACGTCACAATGCAGGAGGAGAGGGCAGTGCCTTGGCAGCATCATTCAGGGTGAGTTGAGGAAGGACATGTCCAGGCAGCATTTGGACAAGAGCTTTGGCCCCGTAGGCATAGGGAAATAGTGGATACCAAAAAGGATGTATTATAAGAACCTGTAGAGTTTTTCCAATTATATTGCTGTTTCTTTAACATATATATTTATTTGGGTGAATTTACTAAGAATGTTAAGTCAATTAACATTTTTGTAGCTATGCTCATAGAAATGTGTTCTGTGTGCAGCTTATCCTATCAGTCATCAATGAAGCAGCTGTCAGTAAGATATTAATATTTAAGTAAACATAATTAGCCTTAAATTATTTATTACCGTTTTAGATCAAAGGTAAATATATACTTGTTTTGCTGTTGTAGGACATCACAACAGAAGCCCTGTGTGTTGGCTTCTGTTATAAAAATTAGTTATTAGAAGCTATGAACCTCTTCAATTTTCCTAGATGAAAACTGGATTCCAGAGAATTTCTATGCAGGCTTTAATTTGTGTGGCTGCAAGAACTTGCCTTAACTTTCCAAATTTAATATATTTCCCATCCATTGAACATTTTTATGTTCATTGAACTCTTATGTTAAAAACTTTAAGGATAACAAAAAGGAAAATTCATATTAGAGGTGAATTTGGTTTTTTTCAGGTTTGTTTTAAGGATTTTTTTTTTTTTTTTTTGGTAAATTCATTTACTAGAACTTTGAACTTAAGCACTTCTTAAATTAAGTGGAAAAAATCCCCTCTAGGGAATAAAACTACTTCTCCAGATTTACACATTGGTGGGCCCTAGTACACTGTCTTGTACTCAGGACTTTGTCGTAGCTACTGCTACCAGCTGACACTCCACACTCCTCTTCTTCATGTATCATCGCTAAATTCCATAAACATAATGTATTGCTATTTTCTTGTTATGTAAAGAAGATACAATGAAAATCAGTAGGAAAATTGTTTCCAGTTAATATACATTCTCTTAGCAGTTCTTTGCCAAACAATATCTACTCAGCAAACAAGATACCTCTCTTCATAAATTAGAAAAAATAGGGAATCATCTCTCTTACGAATTATTTATTTTCTTTCTTAGAAAAGGATGAGCCTCCACTTAGCAAGGCTGGGCAGGACGTGGTTTTGCATCTGCCCACAGATGGGGTGATTTTGGACGGGCGCGAGAGCACAGATGACCACGCCATCGTGCAGTATGAGTGGGTGCTGCTGCAGGGTGACCCGTCTGTGGACATGAAGGTAATGCATGTTGTCATCGCTAATGAAAACAGGTATTTCAGTGAAGTGCTCTTTCGTAATGTCCTGCCACTTAATGTTCCCCAAATGTCTACAAGTTAGCAGAAGAGAGAATATAAAATTGATTGTCCAAAAATGGTTTATTCCATAAATTTACTTTCCTGCTGAGTGAACAATGATCTTGATCATTTGCTTTGAAGCTTACCCTTCCTCTTGCTGCTGTTTGTGGATTTCTCCAGAGTACAAAAATACTTCAAGGAAGGAGACCCATGCTTTGTTTTAATGACTCAGATTACTTTTTAAAGTGTTATTTCTTCTTTTTCTTAGCTAAAAATGCTGGTAGAAAATTTGAAATATAAGCAGTCTAAAGAGGAAAATAACAATGGAATGAACTGATTCTTTACATGACTCAGAACATAAACATCGTTCCTGGCGGTCAGGCCTGAGGGGAGGGGCATGAGGAGGTCCTGGCCAGGCCTGTCTGGGTGTGGATTGCTGCAGGTGGAAATGAGCCACTGGTCCAGGGGCTGCCTACACCAAGGGGATGTTGAGTTTTGAGACAAGTGGCTCTTTTTTACCCCTGTCAGGACCCTTTCTAGTTAGGAGCATTCCCTGTGTAGACAGATAGACTTCATCTAAACCACTTCAGTTAAAGGAGGTGGAGAAAGGGTGAGGTAGGGAAGCACTGATTTGTACTCTATTGGAACAAAAACAAAAACAATGATCAACTAGTCCCTCAACTCCAATTTAAGTACACTGATTTTACTCACTGATCATATAGTCTTAGAATTGGACTGGACCCTTATTCAACATCCTACCTAGCCTCTCATCCAGACAAGAGCCCCTTCTACATCACCCCTTCCAGGGGCCATCTGCTCTCTGCCTGACTTTTCCAGGAAAAAAAACTCACTATTTCATATCATGTCTTATGATATGGTTAATCAGCTCTAATTATTAGGCAAACAAGATGTGCCTGCCTGTTACTTCTGTGTGTTGGTGCCAGGTCCTCCCCTTGGCAAAACATGGAACATATCTTTGTATGCTGTGTGAAAGCCTTTGAAGTCTTTGGAAAAAAATGAACATGACCATTTGCTACATTCTTTTCGGAACTCAACACCCTCAGTTCTTCAGATATTCCTCATATGAATTGATTTTCACACTGACCACCATCCAGCCTCATCTGGATTTTCGTGGATTAATTTATTCATGCCCTTCTAAAAATCTGACACCCCTAATTGAACCCCATATTTAAGTTGTGGTTCTTTCAGACACAGCCAGTACCTCCTGTGATCCAGACATTGCCTCTTCTGTTGATGAGCTTAATTTACATTAACTATTTTAGTAGCTGCATCACAAATAGGTTCATGCTGAGTGTTCCATTAGCAAGATTACCTGGAACCTGCTTCATTTTTCTGCATTAACTGCTGTTGTCATGGCCTCCCCATCCTGTGTTTGTGTAATTGATTTATTGAATCTGAGTGCAGGACCTTCTATTTACCCTTCTTACATCTTAGCTTTTGGTTTTCACCTACAACAGAAATAATTTTGAACTTTGAGTGTCATCCATCATGTTTATTATCCTTTTATGCTTTGTGTCAGCTGCAGAATTGAGTAATATATCTCAATTGAAATTTTGAGAATTAAGGTTGTTGATCAGAAAAGATGTATGGATAACCACTGATCATACCACTAGAGAGCTCCCTTGGGATGGACACTGACTATTAATTGGCACCTCTGGGATATATTTATTCAAGCAGCTGCTTCTATCATCATCTAGCTTTTCGTACTTGCTACTAAAAGCTTTATTTTCTAAGCGATGAATTGCATATATGAGTGCTGAATAAAAATAATGCTGATGATTCAACATTTAATGTACTGAAGACATTTATAAAGGAGTGAAAAAAGTAGGTATTTCTCTGCCCCAGAAATACTAGCAGACTGTATCCAGCAGCATATTAGAAAGATCATTCACCATGATAAATGAAATTTATCCTAGGGATGCAAGGATGGTTCAATACAAATTACAGATATAATATATCACATTAACAGAATGAAGGACAAAAATCATATGATCATCCCAATAGACACAGAAAAAGCATTTGATAAAATTAGGTATTTCTTATATACTTTTAGGACTGACTGCTATGCCATCAAGAGAAAACTCTAGAGCACGTCCCCAACCAGATATATAATAGCAATGGCAGATAGACCTAAAGTTATGAAGCCATCATCTAAGTAATAAAGGGGGAGCCATCTGCTTCCAAATTGTGACTCTCTTATAATGGTGTACATTCGTGAATGCCCCCAAGAGTAAACTGATCCTACTATGACTTCACCATAGTAATAGCCACCATTGATTGAGCACCCACTGAGTGCCAGGCGGTGTAGACATATCTGTAATCCTCAAAACAGCATCACATGTAGGTTCATCCCCATTTTATGGGTTAAGATTGTCAGGAAAAATTGTGGAAGACTTTGAAATGGGCGAAAGATTACTGAGTACCTTTCAGTGGAATGCTGGGGGTTGGCTAGTGGATCCTCCAGGGTTAGCATTTATAAGTTGTAGAAAACTGATAGTAATCAAATGATTTTTGTCCATAGAAATTCAAATAAATTCTTTTGTATGTGGATGCAATGGATTTTCACATTGGAGAAAAGAGGATTTCAAACATGGCACTTTGATACCATAGATACTAACCAATCTATTAATAAATCCATTTCAGTACTGATTAGCAAACCCGTTTCAGTTTTGCAACTACTTGCCACTTCTTTTTGTCATTCATGACTGCTTACATATGTCTAGTCTTTAGATTCTCCTTTCAATCAGCTGAGCACTTTGTTGGTTCCCTCTTTACTTAATGAGTTAAATAAAATCTTTGAGACACGTTCAGATTATATTTGTGTGAGAGTCATGGTTTTACCATTTTGAGAATCTTCCTTTCACTGTACTTAGCCACTCTCAGGGGCCACCCCTCTGATCGCTTTAACTTGAGCAGCATGATTTCACACCCTAAAATTTCTGACAGCTCCAATCACTTTTTTTCTGAGGATGGTATCCAGCTGGCTTGGAATGTGAATGTGTTCCTCCTTCAGGCTGCAAAATGGGCTGACCTGGAAGGGTGTTGGGAATGGAGGAAGGGCAGCCCCTTCATGAAGTCACAACCCCACATGGCAAAGCAATTGAGTTAAGTCCTGGTGTTGGATCCCCTTGTTCTTAAGTCCCTTGACTGTCCCCACCACCCCAGAGCACCCACTGATGGGGCTTTCCCCTGGGCACCCACCCCATCCCCTTCTTGAGCCCCCTCTCTCCTGGCTTGTCTCCCTTGTCTCCACCATCTGCATAGGCTCTTCACCCCTCTCTGCTCTGGGGTACGGAAGTCATCCCTTGCTTTGCCTTGCTGTAATAATTTAAGACCAGGTTCTAGAACCTATCCTTTCACATCCAAATGACCCAGTCAAGTATTTAAAAAACAACAACAAAAATCAATGAGGTTCTCACCCTAAAAGGATAATTATGATAAAATTAATAGCTAACTTTTTTTTTAAGCATCTAGTGTGTGTCCAGTACTGTACCAGCACTTTGCATGGACTAAGCATAAAGGAAAGCTCATTCCTGACTTGTCTTCTTCATTTATGAAGAAAGAAGGGATGATTGGTCAGAACCAAGAAGCTGTCCACTAGATCTTAAATATTTCCTGCCCTTGAACAGGATATTCTATATCCATTTGACTGAATATTAACCTATAATATATTTTTAAGTGCAAAAAGATACATTTTTCAGGTAGCCCATTAAATGATACTGACTTTCATGATTATTAAACATAATACCTTCGAATCTGAAGTCATCGTAAAATATGACATTTAGGAATATGATTCAGAGTTACAAGGATGTTCAGGGAGATTTGGAATTCATAAATCAGTGGATTGATTTACATTCATCAGATGTTTAAAATTATTTAATTAAATGATTGTGTTAGTCCATTCAGGCTTCTCTAACAAAATACTATAATTGGGTGGTTTATAAACAACAGAAATTTATTTCCCATAGTTCTGAATGCTGAGAAGTCCAAAATCAACATGCAGTCAGATTTGGTGTCTGGTGAGGACCCACTTTCTTTTTTCTTCTTTTTTTTTGTTTTGGGACAGGGTCTCACTCTGTCATCCAGGCCAGAGTGCAGTGGCATCATCATAGCTCACTGCAACCTTGAACTCCTGGGCTCAAGGGATCCTCCTGCCTCAGCCTCCTGAGTACCTGGGACTACAAGTGTGAGCCGTGCCTGGCTAATTTTTTCCATTTTTAGTAGAGACAGGGTCTCCTCTTGCTCAGGCTGGTCTCGAAGTCCTGGCCTCAAGCAATCCTCCCATCTTGGCTTCCAAAGTGTTAGGATTACAGGTGTAAGATACCTCGCCCCGCTGAGGACCCACTCACTGTGCCCTCCCATGGCAGAAGGAGCAAGGCAGCTCTCTGGGGCCTCCTTTATAAGAGCACTAATCTTATTCATGAGCACACCACCCTCATGACCCAAGCACCTCCCAAAGGCCCCACCTCGAAGCACCATCACATTGGGGATTAGGTTTCAACATAGGAATTTGGGGGGCACACAAACAGTCTGTATGATTTCAGAGTACCATACATAAGGAAGCTTACTAAAGGATGGATATTGTTTACACCAATAATTTCATTATTAAATCAAAACCAATTGCACCCTGGCCTACCTGCTGTATATAATTTTTTAAAATAGATAAGCAATACTTATTTTGCAATTAGATGTATACAGTGGTAAGTATGTATGTGTATATTACCCTGTGTGTGTGTGTGTGTGTGTGTATGTATATATGTAAAGCTCAAACATGTATTCCTAGTCCCTGAATTCCTAGCTAGGGAGACAGGGTTGAGTCAGAAAAGCAGGCTGGGTCATGCACTGGTTTAGCCAGAGGCCAACCACCAAAGGCCCTGTGACTGCTGAATGGAGATCTCAGGCAGCAATTAGAAACTCTTTGTTTCATTAAATGTAAGTCATGTTTCTCTCCAAGTTACAAATTAAGTATGTTGTGTGTACATGTATATATATTTACATTGTTTTATCTCGAAACTTGGAACATGTTTGTGAAGTACTTGAAATCCTGTCTCCAGTGTCATATTAATGTGAGAAAATGTCTAGGAGGGTCAGCCGGGCCCTTGAAGGGAAAGCATCCATCTTACAGTTCTATGTATTCCAAATACCCGATTTTGGGGAAAGACAGTTTTTGTTAGCTAAATGAATAAGAAGAGATGGGGGCGGGATATTTAATCTGAATAGGCCTAAAATTGAATGGACTCAGGAGGCTGAAGGTGATTATTATGGTCTGCATCTGGATCCAGTGTTCGCAGTGTCAGGGAGGAGGTTCCCGGGCAGGCAGGAGGGGCAGCATGCGAAGTCCAGGTGGAGGGATTGGCCCCTTGCCCAGGGACGCTCTGTCCTGCCCGCCCAAGCGTTGGGAAGAGGCTTCCCATTGGTCCCCAGGCCTGTGGAATTTTGGTTCGATGCTGGCATGGGGAGTTTTGATGCCCAGAAGCCCAGTGACTCACTCTCCTTGCAGTGACTCACTCTCCTTGCGGAGAGCTCTGGCACAGGCCCCGGGTGGGGTGTCTGTCTCCCTGTGGATGGCCCCTCCAGCCCCCAGCCCCAGGGCTTTCTTGGTGTTTTTCAAATCTGTGTTAACTTCCTCTCTGCTTCACCCTGATGGCCATGCTCAGAAGCTGGTCATGACTCAGCATTCCTCTGTCACACACGCCTTGCAGATGCCTGCTCTGAGTCAGGCCTGCAGTCTCCTCCTCTGCTGACGTCCCGCACGCAGGCCCTCGGCAGCCCAGGGCTTCCTGTCTGTCTTCAGGCAGACCAGCTGGGACAGAGCTGCTCTGTCAAAGCACTTTACTCGACTGAGGCTGCAAGGCCTCACGAGGATACATTCCAAAATGTTCATTGTTTGCAACCATGTTCCCCTGTGTTCCTAAGTCCCAGGACGCAGTAAATGATGGTGTAGCTTACTGCACTGCCACCAGCCAGCAAGGCCTGTCTGATTCTGAGCCAGAGAAAAAGAGAGTCAGAGGCTGCCACGGCCACTTAGGCAGCTCCATGCTTTAAGACTTGTGCCTTGGTTCAGCCCTGGCGCCCCTGTGGCCACAGGGAGAGGTCATAATTGACCCTCCCCTCACTGCGGATGGAGGTGGGAGGGAAGGTTTCCAGAAGAAAGGGGACACCAGGCCCTGATCCCACCAGGGTTCAGGTCTCTTGGCCATTGCGGTGACCCAGGCAAGAGACAGGGTGGGCTCAGAGCAGGGTGGTAACCATGGACTGGTGAGAAGTGGTCAAATTCTGGATGTGGTTTTGAGGTAGAGGCAGTGGGATTTCCTGAGGGATTGAATTTGAGATATGAAAGAGAGGAGGTGCCGCGTACAGCCCTGAGGTCACAAACCACAGTTCCTATCTCATTTTAAGTCTTACTTACCTGACTCTCTGATCTTCCCCGGGGCTCTCAGAATGACTGCCACTTTCATCTCAGTGTGTTCTGAGTTCTAGGATCAATTGCCCATGCTAGGCCCTTTTGAAGTCATCTTACTGTCAGTAGCTCTCTCTGTTACCCTCAGGATTTTGGCACTCACATAAGTGACCTTTGTTTAGTACCCTCTCAGTATAGTTGGGCTGGAGGTGATGAAACAGCATGGCAGTGATCGCTGTTTAACATCTCTTTGAAATAAACAGCCAAGGACAGGTGTCTGTCTTTGCTAGCTTGCCAGCCTAAAGCTTTTGCAGGGAGAGTGATGGACAGCTTGTAGGCCAATGTAGACTTTACTGTATTAATAACTGGAGGCCTCAGTTCTGTCACTGTCTAAGCAAATGAAAGTTACTTTACTGAGGTTTCATTGCCCTGTCTACAAAAACTAACTGGGCAGTGTCAGCTTGAGATGAGAGCCAACCAGTGGAGACAAAGGAGATAGTGGATATATTTGAGCACTTACTATGGGCTGGGCCCTATGTTAAGCTCTTTTTAATGAGTTGTCTCAGCTGATCCTCCTAAGGTAGGTGCTATGATTACTTACATTTTACATATGAAAACACTGAGGCTTAGAGAGGGTAAGTGACTTGTACACAGTCACACATCTGGTACGTGGTAGGGCTAGCATTGGCACCCAGGCCTGTTGGATGCCAGTGCCTGTTGTCTTACCACGTCAGCAGTGTTCCTTCCAGTGTGATCAGTGGATCACCTGAGTGGGCTTGGCAAGTATAGAGGCCCAGATCACTGGCTCAGACTCTCCGAGACTTGGGCCCTGAAATCCATACCTTAACAAGAGCTGTGGGTGATGATTAAGCAGTGTAAAATATGACATCAACTATGTCTCATTATATTTGCCTCTGTATGATTATAAAGCATTCTGCTGGGGAGTATATGTAGTGCTGACCAATCCTTAAGCCAAGGTTAGTCTAAATTCTAGGATTTCGTAAATAAGCAAGCAGATAATTGTTATAATAGTGCCACCCTCTGTAATTTCAAAAGTCCATTAATGCATCAGTGTCATAGAATGTATAATTGTCAGCACTGCTTTGCAGAGAACGATATCCAGACTAGTTCATTTAAGCAGAAAGGAATTAAAAAAAATAGGATATTAAACTGTTCACAGAATCATTAGGAGACCTGAAGAAACAATCTTAAGGCTGTGTCCAGGAATGACTCCCAAAATCACACCACAGAATTGGGCCTTGGAAGCTGTTGCTCTTGCCATGGTCAGGAAGCTGCCTGCAAATGGCATGAGGACAGCAGAGGAGGAGGATGGAGGCCTGGGGTAGGGAGTGAGCAGAAGTGAAGTCCGTGAGGGCATCTACAAAGAGTGGTTGGGGGAGCTCAGAAAGACAGGCCACAGAAGCAGGGAGTTTCAAAGAAGACAGGAGTGGCCAACGTTGCTAGATGCAGTAAGAGGGCCAGTTAAAAAATCCTTTTTATAAAAGACAAATAAGTATTGTTGGTCTTTGACAATGAGGTGACTTTTGCCAGGTGGAGGAGTGAGTTTTGCCGGCACAGTCTCAGGGGAGTGATGGGGCCGCCCCCACCCCCTTCAGGAAGTTAGTGGAGATGGAAAGGAAATCAGCTTGGCTGGAGAGGCCTTGGCGCTTAGAGAATTTTTTATTTGTTGTTTTTTTAATTTGTTTTTTAGGATGAGAGAAGCTTGAGCATAGTAATAGCAGAGCCATTCTAAAGAGAAATGAGTTGATGGGTCAGTGTTCTACAAGTTGTACAAAGAAAGGCTAAGGGCTAGAAGGAGGGGGGTGGTGGGGGTGCGAGAGGCACGACAGCTCCTCCCTTAGGGCTGCTGGAAGGAAGTGATGGTGGTACAGGTTTGTTACCAGGAGGAGGTGGGTGGTGGGTTTTCTCCTTGAAGTGGGTGAGGCCACCTGCTGGGAAGGAAGGGACTAGGTACTAAGTGTGGAGTTGTGCGGAGGGCGATTAGAAGTGGTGAATTCAAGCTGGGGCCAACCTGCCAAAATAGTGTGTGACTTAGTGTTCAGCAGCCACAGAGCAGAGTGGAGAGGCAGGTCCTGGGACTGCTCCAAGGACACAAATGTCAGTTCAGGGTGGTGTTGGACTCCATGCTTGGATCTGCTCACTAAACATGATGTGTTCCATCTGTGTGTCAGGTGCCTCAATCAGGGACCCTGAAGCTGTCCCACCTACAGGAAGGAACGTACACCTTCCAGCTGACCGTGACCGACACTGCCGGGCAGAGAAGCTCTGACAACGTGTCGGTGACAGTGCTTACCACAGCTTACTCCACGGGAGGTAAGAGAAATTCCCCTAGCACTCTGGGAGGCCGAGGTGGGAGGATAGCTCAAGGTCAGGAGTTTGAGACCAGCCTGAGCAAGAGCGAGACCCCATCTCTACTGAAAAAAATAGAAAGTATCTGGACACTAAAAATATATATAGAAAAAAATTAGCCAGGCATGGTGGCACCTGCCTGTAGTCCCAGCTACTCGGGAGGCTGAGGCAGAAGGATTGCTTGAACCCAGGAGTTTGAGGTTGCAGTGAGCTAGGCTGACGCCACAGCACTCTAGCCCAGGCAACAGAGCAAGACTCTGTCTCAAAAAAAAAAAAAAAGAAATTCCTTCCCACGCATTCTCAGCAGCCAGCTGGAACCCTAATTGCCACCCTGGGTTACCCCATTCTGGCAGGGTGGAGTTGGACTGGCATTTTATATTCTAGCTTTGCACACCACGCACGGGCTCTTCTGTTTTCTTTTTGGGTGTTGTTGAATGAGAGAGTCTTTAATGATAAGATAATAACCAAAACAGGTTCCATTGTATTTGGGGTTAAGTTGACACGGCTGGGTCGGGGTGGAGGGAGCCCCCAGGGGATGAGAATGGACCGTGTGAGCTACTGGGCCCTGTGGACAGTCTCTCTTTCTGGGACTTGCCTTCATAAAAGACAATCATCTACCTCTCCCAGGAGGAGATTTTGTTTAAAGATGGATGGTCTGTTTGATACCTGTGTTCAAAGAGTGCAGCTAAGGACTACAGTTAAAAACAGTCGAACTCACAGAAGTAGAGAGTAGCAAGGTGGAGGCACGGAAGGGGAAAGGGGAGATGTTGGTCAAAGGGTACAAAGTTTTAAGGACAGAGGAGGACTAGGTTCTGGTGATCTATTGCACAGCATGGTGACTATAGTTAATGATAATGTATTGTCTATTTCAAAATTGCTGTGAGAGTAGATTTTTGGCCAGTTGTGGTGGCTCTCACCTATGATCCTATCACTTTGGGCGGCTGAGGCAGGAGGATTGTTTAAGGCCAGGAGTTCAAGACCAGCCTGGGCAATAGTGGGACCCCACCTCTACAAAAAAATAAAAATAAATACATAAATAAAACAAATTAAAATATGCGAAGTACAGATGTCAATTTAAAAGCGCTACTTAAAAATTTTCATGACATTTACACAGATATACAGATACACTAATAATTTTAAATATATGTGATGGTTCTCACATTCTGTTGCACAGTGTGAAATTTATTTGTTTCATTCATCTATGTTTCTTGCTTTCCCAAACATCTGCATTTCTAATATTAGCTCATCAAAGTTTTAAAAATAGCCATCATGTGGAACTTGGCAGCACGAAAGATATTGTGACATTGCAGAGGGAAACGCCCTCACAGTTCATTCTGGAGAGGTGCTGAGATGTGGTAAAGATATTGTGACATTGCAGAGGGAAACGCCCTCACAGTTCATTCTGGAGAGGTGCTGAGATGTGGTACACTTGTAGATCGAGTTAGTCAGCAGAGATTTGCTTAGCATCTGCAGTGTGCAGGAACCTTGCTAGGCACTGAGGATGAGTGGTGCGCTCAGTGGGGATGGTCCTTGTCCTCCTGTAGCTTACAGTCTCACAAAGCTTTGCAGTCACTAGCCATAGCTCTAGTAAACCCACAAGTCTCTGACATTTTTGAACAGTCAGTATTCACTGTTCAGTATCTGGATGCTAATTAAGCCAGCAGTTTGAAGAGCGAGGATAAAAGAATTGGAATACGAGAGGCTCTAGTCTTCCACCAAAAACAGAGCTCAGTATGCATACTGGAAATGAAGGTTTACAAGGAGTTAAAGATTATAGAATTCTAAGGACTTGGCAAAATTGATGACTTACGTAAGCAGCATTAGAAATGCTTGGCTGATGACTCCCTGTCCAGCCAAGGTTTAGGTTTACTGTGAGGAAGGAGGGGTAGCTGCACATGGAAGAGCCAGACACCCAGCTCCTGCCCACTCCTGCACCAGTGACAGGCAAGTCTGTGCAGCCCGGCCCAGGTGGATCACTGCAGCTGCACAGGAGAGTCACCAGTTATTCACAGGATATGTCATCAGGACCACGGGCAGGGTCACCAGTAGGACTGTGCACTCAGAGGGCTCTCCCTGGGTATGGGGCTCCCCTAGGCAGGGACTGAGTCAAGTGCTGACTCTGGGAGGAAAGTGCTCGTGGGCAAAAAACACAACTACCTTCTAATTTCCCACAGAGATTAGAAAAGGATTGCTTTTGCACAGCCTGGGAGCCTGGGAGGGAGGAAGGGCTAACACCTTACCAGCCGCTCATTTGCCCTGGTTTATTTACTCAGGCCAGCTGGGCTCCAAAGGTAAATTGCCAGCTTAAATATCTGGCCCTTTTCCAAGAGGATACTAAAATGTATTTGAAATGGCAGAGAGTGGTATGGATCACTTTGATTACTGAATGGCCACTTGGGTAGATATCTTGTGTGTATAGCTTTATATAGAAAATAAAAAAGGAATCAGTGTCATACTAAGTGCTATCTGGAATCACTTACTGGTTATATTGGAATAACATGCTATGAATTAAAGTTAATAAAATACCGCAGGGAGACATTTAAAAACAGAGGTGGGGTAGAGAGGTGTTTCTCTCCCCTCTGTTATATGTATTGATCTTACGATCAAGGACCCAGCTGTTAGGGTAACCTAGGGTGGCACCTACTAGGGTAACCAGACAAGTGGGGATTCCTGCTTGATGATAACTTGGTTCAATTTTGAATATGTTGACATTTGGAACTTCTTTGCATGTTTAGAAAAAATAATCTACTCAAATAGCAAGCCAGCAAGCACTTCTTATATGATCTAACTCAGCAGTCTCCAAATAGGATCGCCCCGAAATGTTCAAGACATTTTTAAGGTAGGAAAAAAGCCACTAGAACTTATATTTTTATTAATTTTAAATTTTCTCCTTAACATTTTCAATATATTTTATAGGATATACAACATGTTAGTACAGTAGTACATAAATATTACTTACAAATAAATTAGAGATGCCTGTTCAACAGTATATTATTGATCAGGATGTATAGTTTAAAAAGTTTGGAGGCTGCTAATCCAGAAATAGAAAAATTACAAATATGGATCTGTTTTCCAAAACTACCAAGGAATAAGTAAAACCTCGAGATCTTTGAGATTTTTAGGCCATGAATTTAGGGAATGTGACAAGTAACTGTATCCTGCGTGATCTTCAGAGTTCCCCTTCCCCTTTCTCTCTACCTGGTGGCCGGAGCCGACTCTCCTCGCAGGCCCCAGTTCTCAGCCACAACTGCAGGCTCTTTGCTTCCCCTCCTTCCTCAAGAGTTTCTACCACCATTTCTTTTCTTTACCCTATTTTCCTCCTGGATCAAGATACCTTCAGATGGCCTTGCACCCACACGGACTTCTTTTCCAACCCTATTGATTTAACTGCTTTCCAAAAAAATATGTATCCGAGTTTTCACTTGGATGTGTGGACTGCTCAGGCTTTTGTTCTTGGTGGTAGGTCATCTAATTTGTCACTCTCCCATGTTCCTAAGTGAATTCTCTAGTCCATTCTGTCCCTGTAAAGTTGCGGAACTCCTTGGGACCTACTTCTAGCCTCATACCTTTAGTCTTTGTTGCCAGTACCAGACTGTCACCCCATTCTTTTGGAGCCAAGTCTAATAAAGTTGGTTTAATCAAGGGGGAGGGCAAATGCCTTTCAAGAAATTATCTGTAGCTCCTGTGAATTACATTGCAAATTAAAATCTCCTAAGAGCTCCAAAGGGGAGGCAGTGCCATCACTGCATGAAAACGAATTCATGCCAGCCAGCAGCTAAAGATTCTCTGTATTCTCTGCAGCAGCAGGGCTGTTATGGTAGTCAACAAATAGGATTCAGTAGTAGAAAGTTAATCTCAGTGAAAATGATTTCTTAGGAAACAAGAATGAAAGATGTAGCATATGTAAAATGGTGTCTCTGATAAGAGATGGCTAGCCAAGTGCCATTCGGGGGTGGGACAGTAACACCAATAAATGGCCAGAGGAAGAGCACCCAGCGATGGGGGGAAGGCGTGAGTGCAGAGTGGGACAATGGAGGGAGGAGGCGGGAGTGGATGGAGAAGACCAGAGCTGCTGCTTCTGGGCTCCCACCTCTTACTCAGTGTGGCTTGGAGAATGGCCCCTGGGGAGTCCTGAGAATTAAGCCGGGAGGCTCAAGAAGAGCCGTGCAGCCTCTCCAGAACCTGAGCTCAAACTGTCAGGTTTTCCTCCTTATCTGCCTCTCTTTACGCAAGTGCATCTTATCATCCCTCAGTCCCTGATTTATCTTGATGAAGTCTTAACTTTCCCTGCGCTCCTGTGACTCCAGACTTGTTTACAAACAGGGTGTTTGCATGTTTGCTCTCGCTACCACTTCTTCTGTGACAACGGCTGCTGCATTGACATCACGCTGGCTTGCGATGGAGTGCCACAGTGTCCCGATGGGTCCGATGAAGACTTCTGCCAAAATCGTGAGTCATCGTTGCCTTGTCAGGCAGGGGTTGGAAGGAATGGGGTAGGGAGGTCTGCGTTCTCAGAATAAAATGCAGACTCGGTGTTGTTCCTCCGCCTGGTGGTAGGTGTAACTTTATGTGGAAAAGCTATGCCTTAAATGAGAATTCACTACAGGTCTCTAGTCTGAGTTGCAAATGTCAAATTTTTGGGATTGATTATGTTGTAAAATTCATTTTCAATTTGCCGAAGATTCTTTCCATCCTAAACATGCTGTATAACATATGCTTTTTCTAAAAACTGAAGTGAGTGAATGTTTCGTTTTGATAATTTTTTAAGAAGATTTTATGACTCGCTAGGGTGTGGCTAAGTCTGAGCTGTAATTCTTACAATGTCACACACATAAAAGTGCAACCCAGGGAAGAAGAGCTGCCGAAAGTTTAATGAAGTACAGCTTTGAGGAAGGATGAAGAGTCTCAAAACTTTAGGTTTTAAGTTTTGTCTCGTCCATTTCTTTTGGGGTGATACTCAGAAAGGTAATTATTGGAAGAACAGATTACCTACTTGAAAACTAGAGAGAATAGTTTTTTTATGGGGCTCTGACATGTCTTAGATGGGCAGGTTATTATTCCCAAATATCCATGACTTTGAATTGACTGCAAATACAGTGGTTTTAAAGTTCAGAAAAGAAATCCAGCAACTAACAGGAGCTCTTCATGCTTTAGTGGGCCTTGACCGAAAGACGGTGACCCACACGGCAACGAGTCCTGCCCAGCCGAGAACCACAGGACTGAGTGAAGAGGCAGGGGGGGACTCCTTATTGGAGAAGTTCCAGAAAGCCACTGCCCCAAACCAGCCACCTGCATTATCGAACACAGAGAAGAAGAATCATTCTGCCTTTTGGGGACCAGCAAGTCAAGTAATTCCTGTGATGCCAGGTGAGGACTTGGGTCAGGTTCTCCACGAAGAGCCTTGTTTTCTGTAGCTAAACTTGGCTTACAATTAAGTTTATATTTCAAAAGTGTTAAGGAAGTATCTTAAAAGAAAGAAGAGAGTTGAAATTAAGAATTTGGCCAAAAAAACCCCACAAAACCCTGATATTTGTGCTAACATAGAGTAAAGGACACTTACTTACTAAATGCATTCATACATATACACATACTCCAGAGGCAATGATGCATTTATTTGTAAATAAGAGTCAGGAAGTTTTAACATTTAGCTAAGGAAACCAACTCTCTACATGTTAAATTTTAGGTTATTTTGAGATGAAACAGCATAAACTCTGTGTATTTATGTAAGTCCTCTTCACCATAAGCAAGTGAACATAAAGATGAATGTAAAGTGAATGTAAAGATATGTCATCTCAAAATGGTTGCGTGTGCTACTAATTCAGTGTTGTGTCCGATTTAACTGAATATGTCATTTTTTGTTTTTTAATAAGGCTAATAAGATTTTAAACACATTCACACTACTAAAGTATTACAGCATCCCATCATTTTAAATTTCTTTTTTACATACTAATATTTGCATGATTATGCGACATATGAGACAGAAATATAATCATCACATTTCCAAATGCTTTTGTAGATGTCTTTTCAGTACTCAAACTCAGCATAAATTTTACTGAAATCATCTGTCACTATTTTATTAACTTTTATTGTGAAAAATTTTTGTTTATTGTATAAGATGGAAGATGCAAAATAATTAAAAAAGGAAAATGACTTAAAATACCACCCTTTATTGAAAACTAATTTTAATATTTTGGTATATTTTCTTCCAATCTTTTGTTACTTCATTTACTTTGTAAATCTTAAGTGCCTCCATACAAATATGTTTGCAAAACTCTGAATTCTATCAGTGGCTTTTCTTTTTGATTGTTTGGGTTAAGTCCACTTCAGATGCCTGCTTTGGTCCATTCCTTGTTGGAACTGCCACCTTCTGGGCAGATCAGTCACTGCATCCAAGCCTTGGTATTTGGTTTAGGAGGTTTTCTCCATGTAGGTTTGCATGGAGAAGACAACCACCACCTAAGAAGCAGAGTCAGGGGAGACCAGGTGTCTTTGGCAGGACTTCTGAGGGGGTGAAGGGTTGACAGAGAGAACTGTGTTCTCAGAGGATGGATGAATTCTTGCTACGTCACTGTGGCAGAGAGGCGCACTTGAGCATGAACACATTAGCTGAGGGTAGAGTAGAGAACTTTAATTAGGTTCTGGTCTTGGTGCTGCCTTTAGAACTTCCAGTTAAGTTGCTTCACATCTCTGGACCTCAGTTTCCTCATCTGTTAATAAGGGACACCAACCAGATGACCTCCAAGGTGCCATCCAGCCCTGATTCTGATTCAGGAATGACAAATAGCCTGACCTCATACTCCACCCCATCAGCCCCAACCTATGCTAGGTGTCGCTCAGTCATCACAGCACTTGTCCCCTGTGGAGTGTGGACTCAGCCTTAGAATTCTTTTGAAAATAATCCTCCAGGCTGCCACCAGCAGTTGATGGGAGTCGGCACCCAATTTCCAACGTATTTGCAATCTCTGTTTTTGTCCTTTTTGATAATAACCCTTTGGCTGTGGCTATGACGATGTAAAGAATGGCATTTCACAGATGCAGAGCATCTGATGTCCAGTTATCATTTATAGCATATTGAGGGTTTTTCTAAATATTAAAGTAATGCAGATTTACTGTAGAAAATTCAGAAAATAAAAAAAAAATACAAAGAAGAAAATTAAAATCATCTAGCCAAACTCATCGTTAACATTTTGTTGTATTTTCTTCTGGTTACTTTTTTTTTGAAACAGAGTCTCACTTTGTTGCCCAGGCTAGAGTGAATGCTGTGGCGTCAGCCTAGCTCACAGCAACCTCAAACTCCTGGGCTTAAGCGATCCTACTGCCTCAGCCTCCCGAGTAGCTGGGACTACAGGCATGCGCCACCATGCCTGGCTAATTTTTGTATACATATTTTTAGTTGTCCAGACAATTTTCATCTCTATTTTAAGTAGAGATGGGGTCTCGCTCAGGCTGGTCTCGAACTCCTGACCTCTAGCAATCCACCCGCCTCAGCCTCCCAGAGGGCTAGGATTACAGGCGTGAGCCACCACGTCCGGCCTGGTTACTTTTAATTCTATACACACGCATGCATATTTATTCATTTTCAATAAAACCAAGATAATATTTTTTGCAAAACTTTTATTTTTCTCTGAGTTCATGAGCATTTTCATGTGTTATCAAATATTCAACAAAAAACATAATTTTCCAGGTTCATCTATGTTGCCAAAAAAAGAAAAAACATAATTTTTGAAAGTCTAGGGATGAAGAAAGTGGGAAGAAAGGAACTTTGAAAATGTTAGAAAGAGCCCTCACAGCATGTAGTTTCTGTTTAGACAGCAGCTGTCCCTAAGACAACCAGACTAGAGCCCCCAGTCTCTGACTTCACCTGAGTTAAAGACCCCGCATAACATAAATAGATTTTAAAGTGCCTTATTGTTCATGACATGTGCCTGGGTTTTATAAGGCTCATCAGCTGGTACAATGAATATGAACAGATGAGATGTACTTCTGCCTCCTGCCTCACAGACATGTGGTGAGGATAAGTGAGGCTTGGCTCACTGAAGATGTGTTAATAAAATATTAAGGTTAATACAAATAATGTGGTATACAAAGTAATGAGATGCAGTTTTTCATCTTTCACATTGACAAAGATGAAAAAGTATAATAATATTTCTAAGAGTGTATGAGAAACAAATCTCATATACTTCTGGTGGGAATAAAATCAGTGTGGTCTCCCAGAGGGCAGTTTCTGAAGCCTTACAACTGTGTATGCTTTGACCCAGTTATCCCACTCTTGGGGATTTATTCCAAACCTGTTACTAAGGATAAAATGAAGGGTATGGGTAAGTCTTTGGTTACACAAGTGAATACACACGCAGTACGCTCAGAGCCACCAGCCAGGAGGAGCACAGAAGTCCAGTGTTGCTGGTGTTTGCTCAGCATGTCATGGCACGATGGGTGAATTGTTGTCGGATGTGGTTTCAGCTGCAGGGTCTGTTCTCTGTGGTCCAAGTCATTCATTAACAAGGCTATCCTCTTATATCCGACCTAGCCAGAGGAAAGAAATCTGGTTTTCAGCCCTGCAGGGTGCTAGAGAAGTAGTGTTGTATCCTCATTCAAATGGAATCTGTTGTTTGGAAATGAGAATTCACGTCTAGCACAGCAGGTCAGCCAGAGTCTTTAAGGAACTGGATGGAAGCGTGGACTTAGGAGCATGCGTGGTTTCTATGTGGAGATGTGGTCTTCTGCCTGCATTTTCATAGGTTCGCTTGCTAAATATGCCAAAGCTTCATTTCACTTATCTCCAGAGCTAACTAGAGTGAGCAACTTCAACCTTTGTGCTATTATAGAAGGTGTTTTATTCAAAGAGGACATCCTTCCTTACAAAGGATTTTTAAAGGCTTTTTTTTTCCACATGCCCTAGATTTTTCACGAGTGTTTCATCTCTTCATTGTGTTTGTCCCTTTTCTTACTGAGAAGCTGTTTGGAAGCTGCAAGATCACGTTTCTGGGAAGGTAGTTTGAATGTGTTGATGCGTGCCAGGCAGAACATCCAAACAGCCTGTCATGCTCCAACATGGTGCCAGCACCCAGACAGATGCTCAGGTGGTTGGAAGATCCAGCTAAAGGAAATTCACTTATTACAAATGAGGATACTTAAATGGTTATTTCCATGAAATTATTCTGAGGAGGGTATGTCCTCCTTCATTGACCGACTACTTTTGAAAACGTCATTTAGCTGTAACCAGCAGATGCCGTTAAGCACACCCCATTATTCTGAGGCACTAAGGAAATGGTGGTTTTCTACCCTCTACAGGGTCTCAGTCTGCAAGTTTGTGGACTGTAATGGAGATTATGTGACTTTCATTATTTGAAATCTATAGGTGGTTTATGCAATAAACTTATTTTGTACAACTTAGTTTATGCATAAACTTAGTTTATGCAATAACTTTATTGCATAAACTACCTATAGATAGTTTACTACTATAAGTAGTAACTATTTAAAGTAGTTTACTGCATAAAGTTCTATTTTGTAATCCCTGGCCACATGTGGGTCATTCCCAAGGAGCCACTTGGTTTTAAACAAATGACATGGTACATTTTTGTCTAGAAATTAGTTGACTAGCCCCCGCATTCTGTTAGGTTCAAAACACTACCCTATAGGCAAATACAAATGTATTTGTAAATAGTGACATTTTTATTATCCTGTCCTCACTAATGGAGAAAGGATGATAAACTGAATGAAGTTAGAATTCTTTTTAACTAATTTTAGACAAGTTGTAGAGGCTTTTCCAAAGCCTACTGGTACTGCAATGAAAATGAGCAAAGAGAATGTCAATGAGGAGTTTTATGGCTATGATGAGGCCTAAATAACATTTCTGGTATAAGGAGGCAGGCGGGCCAAGAAGAGAGCCCCCTCTTATCTACTTTGTAGACATATGGTGTGATCTACCACTGAGCAGCAAGAAAGGACAATGCTGGTGTCTGTGTTTGTTGGGCTGGTGTAGCAGGCGACCACAGGAAGCTGCAGAGCATTCTGGAATGCAGGCCCATGTGGTAGCCACTTTCCCAGCTGGTGTTTCCAACTTTCTTCCAGAGCATGCCTGCATGTTCTATGGCGACTGAAACTGAAGTTAAAACAACTTTCATCCAGCTGCCAGATCCCTCTGTGAATGTGTAGCTACACATGGTAAACATATATATATAACAGGTCATTCAGAAGAGAGGAAAAATAATTTCCTATGACATTAACTCTTCTAGAAGGATCATTGCCAAAAAGGATTATTTGCAAAGCAAGTGATGCAATTATTTTGTTTTGTTCTGATCTGCCACACTGGTTAGAACCTGTGATTGGATATTTGGAAGTGAAGCATTTCTCTGTGACATTCCATACGCTGAAGTCTAGGAAAGTGAATCACGCAGTCTGGGAAATTACAGTGAATTCTTTCATGAAATGTAAAAAGCAGAAATTCATATTTCCGATATTCAGAAGGCAGGGCAAGGTCCCCTGGGTAGTTCTAGGGTCCATGGTGTCAGTGCCTGCAGAAGCCTGTGCACCTTGCCCGCTCACTAACACGCAGTCCCTCCCACTTCCTACCGCTCCGTCTTCCTCTCTCCAGGGAATGAGGGCAGTTAAGAAAATGCTCTTTAATTTCAACAACTGAAGATTCTGAATGAACTTGTATTATTTTAAAAAATGAGCCCACTTCCAAGCCTAGGGTTTTTTTCCCAAGTATAGTTAACCATTTTCTCTACTGCATCCTTAATAGAGCGTTGTCGAAGACCTTCCTATGGAAACCACTTAAATTTATGATTTTGCCTGGATATGAATAAATATAATATATTATTATATTTATTTATAATATATTTATAATATATAAATATAATATATTTATAATATATATTTATTAATAATATATTTATTATAAATAAATAAATATATTGACTTGGTTCTTAGTGTACAAAACTCACTTACTAGCTGTAATTTTGAGAGCAGTATGGTTCCATGGGAAAGCTCCTGCTTTGGCTCTGTCCTGTGTTCTAATTATGACACCAGCAATTATTAGCTACCAGGTAATTAATTAATGTCTTTCAACTTCATTTCCTTACCTGTAAGAGGATACTAATATAATCTCATAGTGTGGCTATAAAGATTGCATGAGATGCTGTATATAAATGTAATTTATGTCTCTCAGTAAATGTTTGAATTTTTGCTAGAGCATTCAAGTCCAGTGGTATTTACTAGGGAACCAGAGTAATAGAGCTGCAAGTCTATAAGATGAGTAATTCAAATAAAAACTAGAAACAGTGCAGTGGTGTTCCCAGTACTGAGTTCCTCTTCAAAATTAGGTTGAACAAGCTCTCATCTTCATTGGAAAGAGACAGGGGGAGAACATTGTGAAAACAGTTATTAATATTTTACATTTTTTGTTGGGTGAAAGACAAACCAGCTAATCGTCTGAAAAAAATTGGGACTTGGTGAATTTTGGCATTTTGTTTTTATTCCTGGCTTATTTATTTTTTATTTTTATTTTTAGAGATGGGGCCTCACTCTGTCATCAGGCTGGAGTGCAGTGGTGCCATCATAGCTCACTGTAACCTCAAACGTCTGGGCTCAGGTGATCAGCCTCCCCAAGTGGCTGGGACCATGCCTGGCTAGTGTTTTTATATTTTGTAGAGGCAGAGTCTCACTGTGTTTCCCTGGCTGGTCTCAAACTCCTGGGCTCAAGCGATTCTCCTGCCTCAGTCTCCCAAAGTGCTGGGATTACAGGCGTGAGCCATGTACCCGGCCCTGGCTCATTATTTTTAAAAAGTAGGACATGAATTGCCAACCATGTGATCTTCCCACTTCCAAATTTATTACTGGAGAGGGAAGTAAAGCAGAATGCACAGAAGTCCCTTTTTAAGCTAACCTGGCAGTAAGACACGGGGAGGAAGAAAGGGATGGAATGGTGCTACACGGTGGTTTTTAGGTAATTTAGTAGTTTGATTTCCAGCCTGTTGTCAGGGCTGCTAGTTTTCTGTGTGCAACTGTTAGGTGGACCAAGTGTTTTGCCTCTAAAAAAAAAATATTGTGTTCCTTTTAGAGAACCATAAGCAATAGGCATTTGGAAAAATTAGGCAGCATTAACTCTAAAACACTGTAATATTTTTCCATATTTTTACCAAGCAAAAGCTCAGAAACATTCACTGAAGCTGAGAGTGTATAAGAAAATAATCTAATCAAGGCTTACATTGATTCTTCAAAATGTTATTGAAAATACTCAAATTTTTAATAGGATATCAACACCATGAGATTTGCATCATAAAAGTAGTGGTTAAATAAATATGTACTCAGTACCACATCCTTGAAAAAACTTTTAAAATATTTACTGGCCAAAAAATTGCATTCTGGTTTGTTTACTAGCAGTAAACAGGTAATAAAATAGCTTCATGATCTTCATTATTTCTCTGTATTAAATAATGCTTTCCTATGCCAGCAGGTGTTTACAATATTTGTACTATAGCTTCCTAAACTAGAAACATATAACAAAATCTTGGCTTGGCACGGTGGCTCACGCCTATAATCCTAGCACTCTGGGAGGCCGAGGCGGGAGGATTGCTTGAGGTCAGGAGTTCGAGACCGGCCTGAGCAAGAGCGAGACCCCATCTCTACTAAAAAAATAGAAAGAAATTAGCTAGACAACTAAAAATATATAGAAAAAATTAGCTGGGCATGGTGGCCCATGCCTGTCATCCCAGCTACTCGGGAGGTTGAGGCAGAAGGATTGCTTGAGCCCAGGAGTTGGAGGTTATTGTGAGCTAGGCCAATGCCACAGCACTCTAGCCCATGCATCAGAGTGAGACTCTGTCTCAAAAAAAAAAAAAATACATATATATACATATATTGTAGAACTACCTTACTTGGGATCAGGTATCATATAAGAAAATCCAGATATCTGGAGAAGTCCTTGGTGACCACTGTCCTGGCTATGTTCTGCAAATCTGAAAATTTGGTTGAACTATAGTCTGATTAAAAATAATAATAATTTTTGGCCAGGCATGGTGCCTCACACCTCTAGCACTTTGGGAGGCTGAGGTGGGAGGATCGCTTGAAGTCAGAAGTTCAAGACCAGCCTGAGCAAGAGTGAGACCCCGTCGCTACAAAAAAATAGGAAAATTAGCCTGCTATGGTGGCACATGCCTGTAGTCCCAGCCACTTGGGAGGCTGAAGCAGGAGGATTGCCTGAGCTCAGATGTTTGAGGTTGCAGTAAGCTATGATGGTGCCACTGTACTCCAGCCTGGGCAACAGCAAGACCCCATCTCTAAAATAACAATAATAATAATAACTTTCATGCATTGAGTACTCATTGAGTGCCCATCCCTCTGCACTCCTTTGATCTTTATATAATAACAACCCTATGATGTGTAGAAATCATTATCCTCATTTCATAGATGAAGACACTGAGGTGCACAGAGAGGTTAAGAACTCACACAAGCTCACACAGCTAGTAAGTGATGAAGCCAGGATTTAACTTAGCAGCTGAAAACCAGCCCTGAGCCATGCAGCAGGCCTTGTTGTGTGCTCAAGGACCTTGTCTCTTAGCCACAGAGACAGGAAGCAGCTACAGCTCCCCTAAGACCCTGCCTAGGTGGTGCTAGAAGCTCAGAAGGAAGAGATCCGTGAGCACTGGGGAAGTTAGGGTTTGCTGTCTGCAGGGCTGCCTTGTGACTCTCGTGGGCACTGGGCACTTTTGCCTTCATGGGCCCCTTCCTCCATTAAAAGAAAATTAAATATTATATTTTATGGCTTTGTCAGTATAACCATGAATATAATCCAGGCTGAATTCACTATGACATATTCATTATTATTACATTCACTGTTTTCTTATGATTTTAAAAGAAATTAAATGGAAACATTTTTGTGGCCCCTAAAAGCACCACAAAGCCCAGGCTCTGTGCCCACGGTGCCTAATGGTGGTCGGCCCTGGCTATACGATGGGCATGGAAATACAGCTGTGCTCTGAAGAGTGGGTATAAAGAATTTGAAGAAGTGGGAAAGAAGGGTTTTAATTAATTGCGTGGGCAAATGGAGCCGGGAGTGAAAATACTGAAGTAGGGCACTCCGGCTGCCCAAAGTGAAGGGTGCTTGTTGGGAACAGAGGCCAGATCGAGAGCCTTGAAACCCTGCCTCGGGCGGCTTGGACAGGGCAGCAAAAAGGGGAGTAACAGAATTCAGAGCAGCCAGCCCCACAGCCAGCGGCAGGACCAGCTCCCATCCTTAAGCTTTCATCCACTCACGGCAAGTGACAGAAGGACAATGTCATAAGTTTTTTATAAGGCTAAATTTGTTCAATTTAAATACCAGGCCTTTTTATGTAATTAGAGCCTTCATAATTTGGGGGTTTAGGATGATGGTCTTAGTACATGGTTGTTTCCTTTAATGCCATGGCAAAATAAAAATTGACAACTCTAAATTGGCCTCAGAAATTATTTTCAATTTTTATTGGGCCTTGAAATCCAAAGGTGTTAAAATCACCATACTAAAAATTTTTTTGCCTTGTGGTCAGTAGTCCAAGTTCTTTATGTCCCAAGTGCTGTGCCAGCCACATCATTTATGTTCAGTATTCCCTGTCCCCATCCCACTGGGACATGGGTCCCAAAGTTCCAGGTGACAATTACTTTGCTCCCATACCTGTTAGCCGGCTGTCTCTGTCCCCTTCTCCCCATGGTGGTCACTACCTTCTTTTACCAGGGTCACACTGGCTTTTTTTCCTTTCCCTCCCCTCACTGTTGTGGAGGGGAGTGGGGCTTCTGCCACTGCGGTGAGGTGGACAGCAGCAGAAAGCAATCTGGAAGGTAAATCTGATTCTCCAGCTGCAAGAAATTGCTTGTGCTTCAGTCATCTCTCTCATTCTGTCTGAGCTGAGGTTTATGGAGAAAGCCCAAATTTTTGGCTATAAAGAGGCCAGCAGGCACGGGTCCTTTTAGAGTAACAAGATGTGGCACAGTAGAATGGCATGAGCCTGCTGTGGCCTTGGCCAAGAGAAGCAGACTCAGCTGATCTCCCGGTACTGATATGCTGAATGAGTGTGGACGAGCCACTTTGCAGACACTCCAGTTGGAATATCTGGAACAGAAAGGCCAGGAGGAGGCTCTTGTAGAGCTCAAGCCAAAGGTGATGAGGACCCGAGGCAGTGGCCGTGAGGAGCAAAGAGAGAGGCCCCTGTCAGGGATGTTGCAGAGGGTATGAGGGAAATGGGCTGCGTGATATGGAGACCGACGGGATGAAGGGTGAGCAAAAAGGAGGGTTAAGGATGTCCTGATGAAAAACATGTAATTCTTGTCCCTTCTGTTTAATAGCATTAAGACGTGACTCCAATAATCATTTTAAATAATTACTTTCTGGCTCCAGTAGGTATACAGACTAACTTTACAATGTTCCATTATCCAGTTGACTTTGTGATTCTTAGTAAATTCATGAATATTGCTAAGTACAAGTTAACCAAAGAACTTTATATACTACCTTTGATTAGTCTTCTTTCAGTTGCAGAAGTTATTAACACTTCTCTTGATGGCATATGAATAAAGAAACATTAAATTTTTTTTTTGTTTCTCAAGAAAATTCATGTGAGTAGATCATTTCTAATTCATTGCCATTAAGCATTATAATATTCAAAAATCCCACTTGAAGTCACACAGCATGAGGGTAACTCTGCCAACACATTAAGTGTTACACTGTCATTGTGATAAACACACAAACGCTGTAAATTACTGGATGGGAAATAATAGGCACAGCCATGGCTCATCAGAACCTGGGGATAAAAATCCTAAGATTTGATCTTTCTTAAGATTTTCCCCTCAGTATTAGAACTGAGTAGAATAGTTAAACAAATAGTATGTCATTAAATTAGAAGTGCTGGTTTCCACCAAGGAGCAGTTGGACACATCTGAGCTTGAATCCCAGCCCAGTGACCCACCTGGATGGAAACCTGATCCCTGGGCATTAGCAGAAAAAATTGAGCTGCTCACACCTGCCAAGAAGGGTTGTAGTGAGAAAAAGTGAAATAGCACATCTAAATGCTTTATGTACACTCATTGTTTATTTTTCAAAGAAAACCCTTTCTTGACTATTTCTGATTTTTATGACGTGATGTCCAGACACTGCCCCGGCTCTTCTAACTTGAGGGCTTTCCTTCCTCCTCCAGGAGAGCTGGTGGTGGTCCTGGTTCTGTGTGCTTCTCACCCTGTCTGCCTCTGGTGGTTTTGTGCTAACTGCGTACTCTGCTTTATTAAATTGGTCACATTAGTTATCTGGTATTTTAGTATCAAGCACAGACCTATGTTTATTAGAGAAATAAATCCTGTAAGTCCTTTCTCTAAATCCACCATTAAAAAAAATAAATAGGGCTGTATTTTCATGTCTGTTTCCTAAAGTTTCTGATGCTCCTTCAATAAATGTTCTGTTTCTTTTCTGCAGATAGTAGTTCCTCGGGGAAGAAGAGAAAAGAGGAAAATTATATCTTTGAGTCAAAAGGCGATCGAGGAGGTGGGGAACACCCAGCCCCAGAAGCAGGTAAGTGTATGCCGTGGAAACCCACCGTGGGATATGGGCCTCTGCAGAACTGACGTCCTCTGGCTGAGCATATTAGATGAACTCTCAAGAGTTCATGACAGGAGCAGTGAACTGTGGACCAGAACTGTCTTCTCATTTCCTATGTTGGGGTCTCGATAGTACCCTACTATCTTTGGACCTCAGCTTCCTCTTCTATACACCCTCCAGGTGCGGCATCTGTGGAGAACGTGATCCCCATGGCGTGGTAGTTAAGAACGCAGGCTCTAGGGTCAGATGCCAGGGTTCAAATCCTGGCTCGTCCATTGAACTCTGTGCCCTTGGGCAGGTTATCTTCTCTCTCTGGATCTCAGTTTCTCGTTGGTATGACGAAGACAGTAACTATACAATGCTGCATAGGGTTGCTAGGGAGAAGAAATGGGACAATTCATAAAAGGCATTTAGTGTATTGCCTGGCTCACGATGAGCCAAGTGTATAAACAATGGCTGTTCCTGAGTTATTATTCATCATGCCAGAAGGGTAAAGGTCTCAGAGTACCTACTTCTCTTTATTCCAATTGCGCTAGTGACAAAGACAGAAGATGGTGGGAATGAGGGGAGGGTGTAAGAAGTAGAGGGAGTATTTAAGAAGTGGAAAAAGAATACCATAATTTCATAATTTTGGTTGTTTTTAACTAGAAACTTTGTAGAGAGGCAGGTTTTAGTCTTAAATTCCATAAGCTCATAAGTAAAAGAAGATTTAGGAGAACAATATATGATTCTTAAATTACAGATCTAAACATTAAGAAAACTTTCTTTTTACCCTAAAGTATTCTTTTTAATATATAGACAATATTAAAATATAAATTTTAAACAATAGATGGCTAAGAATAATCCAGATGTCAAGTACCTGGGTACCCCCCCCCTCGCAGTCTGCCAGCCTACCGGACTTAGCCTGTTCCAAGATATTAGAATAAAAGGGGCCCTGTCCCCCATCAGGGAAACCAGCCTGCCTCTTGCTCCCACACGCACATGTATCCGGAGAGTCTCAGTTCCATCGGCTGGTGCCCATTCTAATTGTTAACGTATTTTAAATGTCACTCCCATTCATATGAACAGAATACATAATTTGTCACCTTAGCTGGTTACTGAGAATACTATCATGGTATGTTTTAGAAGGGGCTAGAGAATTTTAAGTCTCAAATTAGGCCAGGCATGGTGGCTTACTCATGTAATCCCAGCACTCTGGGAGGCCAAGGCAGGAGGAGTGCTTGAGGCCAGGAGTTCAAGATCAGCCTGGACAATATAGCAGGACCTGGTCTCTACAAAAAAATTTTAAAAATTAGCCAGGCATTATGATGCACTCCTGTATTCCAGGAGGATCGCTTGAATCCAGGAGTTCGAGGCTGCAGTGAGCTAGGATCACACCGCTGCACTCCAGTCTGGGTGACAGAGCAAGACCCTGTCTCAAAAAAAAACCCCAAAACCTCAAATTACCCAAACTAAAAACATTGAAGAAACTATTCCAACTAAGTATGAAAAAGTCGAGAATAATTTTCAGTATTCTAGCAAGTACTTCATGGGAGATTTTATTTTCCTTGTCATCAAAGCATTAAGCAGGAATCAGATTGAACAGTTCAGCAGCCTCATATCTGCTTTGGCAAATAGAACATTTTCCTAGACCACACACCTGTTTTATTGTTACCATAGCTAAAGTTAAGCCCAGGATTGGGCTTGGGGTCTTCAACCACAACTTTCCTTCCCCTTTAGCCTAAACTCTGGTGCTCATCCTTAAACAAGTTAGACACATTTTGAGGTCTGGAACCCTCTCATTCATTTTCCTGCCCTGAACAAGCAGAACTGGGACTGGTTTGTTGTGTTCCAGTTTGTAAGAAATGGTTTGGGGTTCCTGGAGTTACTGTGGGGTTGACCAAAGTCCCCTCTTTGCCTTGTTCCTTTGTAACATATCCAACTTATGAGGTTAGTGCAGGAAGGTGGAGAGAAAACTGACACCTCCAGGCCACACGCCCTGCTGCAACTTTCACTGGGTAGCCATTAGGAGCCAGCAGTGGCTCTAAGACCCACACTGCTGGTGTGGAGAGATGAAGTAGTGATTCTTGACACCTCCAGAGAGCTGCTGTGTGTGGAATACACGAGACAGCTCTAGAATAAAATTCCAGGCCATGGTTTATCACAGTTTTTATCTTTCACAGTTCTCTAGGGGAATACTGGCCTCTCCCAAAACTTCATTTGATACTTAACAGTCACCGAAGCAACTTCCACATCCCCGCCTGTGCCCAGACACTTCCAAACTGTTCTTGAGAATCCTGTTCAGGAGGTTTACCTGGGACTCTAAAAATACACCAGAGGTGGAAATGCCGTTAGTGAGTCATCTTGTCTTCAAGGTCCTCTTGTCTTCAAGAGGAGGCCAGAAAATCAAGGCTATGTGGGAGTGACCTTCCTTGGCTGCCTACCCCCAGACGTAACAACTCATCCGTTTGCATTCACACCCCCTTGCTTTCCTCCGGTGCTAAGGGAAGAGGTGTCCCCTCTCTCCACGGTCAGTCTCTGCCCTTGGTCTTGACATAGCGCCTTGTTTCCTCAGGTGCGTTTCTCCGTCATCTGTGAGCTCTGCCATGCTTTCAGTCTGTCTCTCCACTGGCTCCTTCCCCCACCGGCTGCAAACACACTCAGATCTCTGTTAATACATACAAAACCCAAATAGCATCCCTCAGTCTTCAGCCTCCCTGTAAGTGAAGTGCCAGTTGTGCACTCTGCCAGGCTCTGTAGGCTTCACCTCGCTTGACCTCCCCGTAGCATCTGGTTCAGCTGAGCACTTGAACTAGCCTCTCCCTCAGCTTCCAAGACCTCACTTTCTCTTGGTTTTCCCACTATCTCTCTGACCAGTCTTTCTCTGTTCTTTTTTGATCCTTTTCTTTTGCCTGCTCTCTAAATGTCGGTGTTTCCCAGGAACTTGTTCCAGTCCCTTCCTTTCTTCCTTTTTCTCTGGCGACCTGACCCCTTTCATGGCTGCAACTACCACCTTTATGCTAAAGGCTTCCACATATTTAGGCCCAAATAATCCAAGAGCCTAAGAGTAAATTCCACCTGGATCTCCTATAGGCATCTCAATCTGAAAAATGTCAAAACGTAAACTATCTCTTTCACCTACCCCAAACAAGCATTATCATACATCAAAATCACTCAAGCAAAAATCCTACAGACCAGATGGACCACTTCTTTTTACATCTGTATTTCATATCTAATTTTATCATAGTATAATAACTAACACTTTGTTGCATTTTTTTTTCCATTTAAATGCCTATCTACTCAGACTTAAAGTCATTCAAAAACTGTCTCATGTACCTTTTGGAGAAGTAGTGTACCATAGTGGTTAAGCCCCCAGGAGGCTCGGGAGCTGTCCTGGCTGTGGTCATATACCAGCTCTACCACTTACAAGACCATCTTAGACAAGCCACTTAAGTCTCGATGCCTTAGTTCCCTCATTTGTAAAATGGGGAGGATAATAGTACCAACTCATACGGTATTTACAAGAATTCAATGACTTAACACATTAACTGCCATGTGAGTTGTATGTAACTCAGGCTAGTTTTGAACCCGGGGCCTCGTGAAGCAAAACCCTGCAGTTGGTTGGTGAAAATCTTAATTATTGATGTTTTTGTATTGTTACAATTAATATTGACAATTCTAAAAACGTGGGTTGCATTGCATAAAACTCACACACAGAAAACAATAAAAAATAACATTAGAAAGGATCGTTTTGTTTTAATAAAACACCATGGCTCCAGGGCAATTTTTTTTTCTAGTGTGGCCGTCAATGTGTTAAGCTATAAAGCTAGCACTTTTACCATTAACTTATCTTTTGGAGGGGGTATTTGTTTACAAATAAAAATTGCTTATTTGATTACCAGCACTTAGCTCAGCGTCTGGCACATGGAAGGCTCTTAATTAATGCAGAATGAATGAATAAATGAAAGAAAATGTTACAGAATGAGCTTACACAATGGAGATGTTTCACCTCCAGTTCCACCAGTTGGCAAGACTCCTGCAGTTAAAATAGTTCCACCATATCATCTCCAAACCTGGCCTGACTACAGAGTAGATCAGATTAAAAATAGAGCCTGCTGAACTTGATAAGAAAGACTGCTCTGGGCACACACCCTGTCCCTTCCAGACTCCTGCAAGCCTTTAACGGTTCTAGTCTGGTATCTGTGACCAGCCCCACAGGAAAAACTAGAGATGTTTTTCTTAATGACCCTTGGCCAAAATCATACTAGCATATTTTGCAATTAGCTTTCAACAAAGGTTCTACTGGTTGAGAGTAGGTTCCCTGGATTTAGAAAAGAAAATAAGTTTATTAAGCACTAACCAGAACGAGAAATCAGGAGTTAGTCCATATGTATTTTAAGAGAGAATGATCATTTATGAATCCATCAATGTAACCTGTGATTACAGTGAAAAAATTTCTTATGGTCAGAATGTCTATTATGTAAGAGTGATCTGACTGCAACATTTACACCCACTGATGGCGTACAAATTTTGTAGGAAGCTGGTACAGAATTCGGTTTTAAACAGGTCTGGTTTGAGACCTAAACCTACAACTTACAAGCTATGCTCTCCTAGGCAAATTACATAATCTCTCTCCACTTTGGTCTGCAAAATGGTAGTAATACCAGTACCAATTTAGTTGAGTTGTTCAGATTAAATAGTGCATGCACAGTGCTTATCGTATAGTAAATAGTAGCTGTCATTGTTAATAATTACTGTCTTACCCTCTTCATTTCTAACCTTTTCGCAGGTGCGGTGCTACCCCTGGCATTGGGCTTGGCTATCACTGCTTTGCTGCTTTTCATGGTTGGTTGCAGACTACGACTGGTGAAACAGAAACTTAAAAAAGCTCGTCCCATTACATCTGAGGAATCGGACTACCTCATAAATGGGATGTATCTATAATAAATGTAATTTAAATAGCTTTGGAGCAAGGACGTGTTTCACTTATAATTTATACATATATTATGTTCTGGGTATTTACAACTTCTTTTGTTTTTAAATGGGCTAGAAGATTCTGCAAATCCCAAATCTTGTCTTTATTATTTATTATAGAAAAGTTTTCCTTAAAAAGTATGAAATATTTTGAAATTTAGAGTGGAATTCATATGATTAAAGACTTTTAAAATTCTAATTTACATAAGCTGTCCCTGAAAATAGAAATTTGTACTTAGCTGAGGCAGAAAATTCAGTATCTCAAGAGGTGGTCTTAGGGAGGCAGCATTAACCCTTCACGTTTTAGAAGCCCCTGGCAGCGCTGGACCGCTGTGGGCACGGCCCCCCTGTTCTGTGGCCCTGTTCTTCATCCTTTAAGCTCTCCATGCTCTCCTTTTTCTTTCCCCTGCAAAACCTGTTTCTGAGAATGATCTCAAATGAGTTGATACCTTCAATGAGCTGTTACCTATGGCAGGTATATTGTAAACCTATGAACAGGTCATGGAACCTCAGGGAGGATGAACGTGGGTTCTTCCTAGTGCCTCTGACATCATGTCATGTAGGTGGCTGCCTCCTTAGGCTGATCTTTGGGAAAAAAAACCCAGACTTTGGATTACAACAGCTCTAAGATGGTCATCAAGTGTGATAGGAGATCAAGGTGGAAGCAGAGAAACTGGCAGGCCAAAAACTTGAACAGAAACTTAGCTGAGGGCAAAATGAGCAAGGAGGACAACTAATACCTTATCAACTCCACACTACTCCATGGTCCAGAGCACAGCAACTCATTTATGGAGTCACTGGTTTTTGACATTAGTCTTTGTTGATGAAAGAGAAAAACAGAAATTGAAAAGCAGAACATTGAGTGGATTTTGGGGTACAGCTTTTGCAAAAATGTCACCATGTTCAAGTATCAGCAGGTTCTTTTATCCACTGGAATAAGCCAGTTTTTTCCATTATTTTTAATGCTATAAAATGTAATAATGTGCCATTAGCTAATGCCATGCTTATGTATTCTAGAGCATAAAGCAGTTTTCACAAAGTCATCTTTACAGAAAATTGGAATCTAGCTTAGCATCTTTCCCCTTTTGATCTGTAGGCTTTTTAAAGACAAATTATTCCAATCATCACTTAATGCTGTGATTATACACATTCTAGAAATGATTCTGAGAGGAATATATAGTATGATGCCTGTCTATACTCACAGGATGTTCCTATTTACGTATTTTTTTCACCGTAAGTGGCAAATCTTTTAAAATACTTGAAAAACACTCTAGAGTCTAGTACACTTTAGACTGAACCTAAGGTAGGTTGTTGCTTTAGCAAAGGGCTTAAGTTTAGGTAGAGGATATAACATATCAAAATACATTAACAGATGGAAAGTTAGTTCTAAAAAAAGAAGAAATTGGGTATTATTTTTGTTTCATGAGAAAGTCAAGCATTTTGTTGAATGTTTAGAATTGAGCAAAGATTTAGATTTCTCAAGGGCAGTTTAGAGAAATGAATTGTGTGAATGAACTTAAGATGTTTATATATGATGCTGTGCAGTTTGTTTTTATATAGAAAGATGTTACCTATAGCCATACCCAATAACATAAAAACTGATGAGGCATGCATCTTTCAGCACATCTTTTATACATAAAGAAAATAAACACAATTTAGTGTTGCTATGGTGTTGAAATACTTAATAAAATATGTCCTGTATCTATGTAAACAATATTCCTTTAATAAACTATTTTATTCTTAAGGTTTTCTTTACCTTTCAATATAATCATAAGTTACTAATATTGACTGAGCTGTTACTACATTACTGGAATTTAACCATATCAACCTGACAAAGGGGGAGATAGAGGATTAGAGAAAAGTGACTTGCTTAAGGCCATAAAAAGTATACTGGAGGGAGGAAAATGAAAGTCTACAAAACATATTATCAGATGGACTGAATGGGACTTTTTAAAGTTATCTCTCCTGATTAAAGGAGTTCTGCATCTAAGACAATTAAAAATAATTTTAAGGGGAAATGTGTCCACAATTTCTCTCTCAAACATGTTGTGTTTTACATCTCTTTTCCTAAGAAAAGGCCTGCTTAAACCATCTTCCTGAACACTTAAACTTACTTTTTCCTTTCATTCTCAGTAGACAGTAACTACTCCTCCAGACTTCCACAAGTATTTTAATGTTTCAAATCACCTGAGTACCAAGTATGTTTTCTTTATTAGGAAATCAACAGAATTTTTTCCTTTCTCCTACTGACTTTTCAGAACCTGTGATTTGGCCCCACAGTTCCCTATTACACTTACCAACACCTTCTTTCAGTCTCTGATGGCTATTCTTGTTGCTTTTTACTGTATTTTCCCTCCACCCAACATGAAGATGCATATTTCTATTTGCTCTTAAACATATTACAGCGCGCTGTGCCCAGAATGCAGGCGCCGTCCTCACCTTCAGATGTGCCCTCAACATCATTGATGATGCTTCTTAACACGGCATCTGAGCCTCAGATTCTGTAATTTGGGGTTGCTGTTAATACTGTTCCAAAACTGTCTCATGTTTGGTTTAAGGATTATGCCACTTTGCTCCTAGCAGAACTACTTCAATCATTTGTTTACTAGACTCCAGGTTTTGTACAACTTTCCCCATTAAAATTGAATGAGAATTTCTAACAAAGAACTGCTCAAGCTGAATACAAAGAAGGAAAAGCTTAGTTTGCAGTTTGCTATTATTAAGTCATCTCACTGGCTTTTTAAGCACCTGTGTTGCAGACTTCTCTGTTCCTGGCCCCCTTTTCCCAGCTCTTTTGCCCTATTAGATTCTAGTACTCTAAAGATAAAAAGTGAATTATTTTAAGTTACAGCTACTTTAATGGATAAACGGGAAACCACCAAGGACAAAAATAAGGTTAGGCCTTCCAAAGCTGAATGTTTTCAGAAATAGATTGAGTGGTTAGAACTGAGCTTTCTCCTATATTTGGTTTATTTAGGTGCAAACATGTCTTCATGCCTACTTAATTCTCAAATCACATTAGTTTTTTTTTAGTGTCATCACACTGTGAATTGGAAAGAGATCAACTTATTATTCAATGTAAAAATAATTTTATAAAGTTATTTCAAAACTTAGGAAATTTCTCAAAACAAATTTTAATACAAAAATAATTTTAACTTTTACAAAAAAGTTTTAGGAAAAATTGTGGTGAGTATAGGGACTTTTATTAATATATAAAAAATGTTTTCTGGCCAGGCACGGTGGCTCCCGCCTATAATCCCAGCACTTTAGGGAGCCAACGTGGAAGGATCACCTGTGGCCAGAAGTTGAAGACCAATCTGGGCAACATAGTGAGACCCGGTCTCTATAAAATATAAAAAAAAATTAGCCAGGCGTGATGCCACGCCTGTAGTCCCAGCTACTTAGGAGGCTGAGGCAGGAGGATCACTTGAGCCCAGGAGTTTGAGGTTGCTGTATCATTGGAGCAATGATACTGAGTTCTGGACCGAGAGGGTTTAAGGCCTGGGTCCAGAAGCAATCAACAACAACGGCACATAAAGCTACCAGTAATGCTAGTTTCTTGTGTCTAATACCTTACCCAAGAAGAGGCAATTGTGAAAATGTATGCATCATTTTTTAAAGCCATTTAAAAGAAGTCATAAAGAAGTAATGTTTAAGACTTTCAAAAGTTGGGGAGGCAAGGGAGTGTCTCACATGCTAAGGATCTCCCTGCCAGATTTTTGCACACTTGCACGCACCAGAAGGGCTCTGTTGAGAGTGCTGCTTCTGCTCATTCTAGAGCCTCTATTTCCTCAAGTTTTAGAACCCTTAGAAAAACTAAGATCTTATTATAAAAGGTATAAAACACAACAAGATCCCTAAGTACTACTGCCTTCTTAGAAATTCATGTACAGTCATTATATTAATATATCTATTTATAAGTGAGAGAAATGTTTTGGTATGTTCATCCTCAAACCTGTTCTTTCCTGACATAAGTCAATTTATTCACCCACTCACTCATTCGGCATTTATTATACGTCTACTACAGGAAAGCCCCGTGCTAGGTAGGCAGAGAGAAATGATGATTCAAGTATGGTCCTGGCCCTGAAGCATTGTAGTCACATTCTACAATGCACAGTTGGATTAATGCTATTTACCTACTTAGATTTCACAAAAGGGAACATTAGAGAAATAATTTTTTCTCTGTGATCTTAGCATTTTGTATCTGGTGGACATGCGGTTCTTTCTTCTATATTCAAACACCACCAATGCCTGTTTTACTTTGAACTTTATTTGGCAAAGCAGCACTGCATAAACTGTTCAGTAACTAGGACACAGCTTACACAGCATGTTAAATTCATATACATTACCAGCAGCAAATTAGAAACAAACAAACAAAAAAACCCACTAAGCTACAAGTCTCCTATAATTTTGAGAGAGAGAGGAAGAACTACTTCAGTTATGTCCAATCTGAACAGCTGAGTGTTTACAGGACATCACCTGCCATCTTAAGGTTTAATATTTACAAATGCCAAGTTTTAAGGTAACAAAGCAGCTGATTGTATCTACAACATGCTATTCTATGACACCACATCAAAAGCTTTAAAAAGAAAGCTCATCTCTATTTTCTTAGTAGCATTTAACAGACATCCAAATACCAAAACTCTTAACTTGTGAATGGTGGCATTATCCAATGCACAAAAGCAATCTGATAAATTAATATCAGAACAGAATTAAGTGTCCAAGAAAAGAAAAACCACTCCTCAAAATCAATTCAAAAACTAAGTTTTCCACTTTGCAGAACCCTTTCTTTTAATATTTCAAAGTAAAATGTGGGCATGTTAAAGTAATAATTCCCAACTTTATACTTTGCATCCTTCCTCTAGCAATTTGGCTCTGTGCCTCTTTGAAGAATTAGAAACCCTAAAAAAACCACACATTTTCATGCTGAAAAGAATAGTGTAACAAAGTCCAAAACAAGCTGTGATGGTGTTGGTTTTCAAAAACCTTTGAGGACTGAGATGAGCAATCCATTGTAATATTATAGACTGGTCAAGCTGATGTTGCTTTTACAATTCATCCCTGGGGAGAGAAAAGAGGAAAAAAACATAAGTAGGAGTTCTATACTAAACAATTTGGTTTTATAATAGTTTAGACACAACTATTAAATCAATCAAAATGCACTGATCCCCAATCAATATATTAAAAAAAAAAAGAGCAAATAATCCCAAGTCAAAGCAAAATAGGAAGTCAGCCATTCGAACATCTTTCATGCTACTCCAGAATGAAGTATGAAACCTAGAAGCCTAAGTTATTTTTTAATTTTAAAAATAGATTTCTTCCTTCAAGATCAAAAATTCAGAAAAATTCTAACTTTTAGGTCTAGGATCATCTTAACACTATTATAAAATGACGACTTGAGTATTCAGAGTTCAAATTTTTTTTTTAAGTCACAGAATTGGACAAAAATTTAGTCTTTTGCTTGGAGTGTCTGTTAGCAATTATGGAGTGGGTCAATCTCAACCCAAACTCTCTGGGAGAAAATGCATCATCTGTAGGTATAATATACCTGTCAGGTGATTTCATAAGGCAGCTTTATCAGCTCCAAAAGAAACCATTCGCTCAGCCAGGTGCAGCACTGTACCAGCAACTGCCACTGAGAGGAAGGAAGGAATAAAAATGCAGTCTAAAATAAGCTGTATGGTATATAAATTATACCTCAATAAAGCCATTAAAAGTGAAAAGATAAATAAAACTACCAGAAAAGACTAAAAGCCTCATATATGAGGGTAATTGAGTAAAAAAATATCATTAAACACTCAAGTACTTTGGGGTAAAGAAGCATGATGTTAGCAATTAAATCTCAAATGATTCAGAAAAAAGGAAAAAATATTACACATATATGTCTATATAGAAAGAGGCAGTGATGAAGCAATGTAGAAAAATGCTCATAATTGGTGACTCTGGAAAGAGAGATTTAAGAGTTCTTCTACTATTCTAGCAACTTGTCCGTAATAAAAATTTGAAGTTTTGAAAAAGTTGTTAAAATAAATTTGAAAGCTACAGTCCTCAACCCCCGGGCCGTGGACCAGTACAAGTCCATGGCCTGTTAGGAACTGGGCCACATAGCGGGAGGTGAGCAGCAGGTGAGAGAAGCTTCATCTCTTTTTACAGCACCCCCCCATCACTGGCATCACCGCCCGAGCTCCGCCTCCTGTTAGATCAGCGGCGGCATTAGTTGCAGGAAAACAAGCTCAGGGATCCCACGGATTTTGCGGATTCTGTGTTATGCTGAGTTGTATAACTATTTCACCATATATTACAATGTAATAACAGAAATAAAGTGTACAATAAATGTAACGCACTTGAATCATCCCTAAACCATCCGCCTACCCCAACCCTGGTCTGTGGAAAAATTGTCTTCCATGAAACCAGTCCCTGGTGCCAAAAAGGTTGGGGACTGCTGTGAAGGGAAAGAGAAACAAAGAACTTATATTTCACAGGTAAGTGGTAAGTTAAAGAATTACCAGATAATTTGGTTTTGTTAAAACTGAATTTTGTAAATTGTGCAATATTTTAAAAATTACTTCTCCCATAAGGTGCCTTTATCACACAGTATTGTATTATATATTAAGTGATAAATTATAAGCTCTGATTGCTCTTAGTATACTCTTCTAAATAACAGTACTATAATTCTCATAGAATTTTTCACTTAAATTCATGCAAGCATTAAAATATTCAGTCTACAAAGAGTTCACTAGCAAAGTGCTCTATTTATAAACAAATTCACTTGTGCTTTTTAAAATATGAGTTAAACATACTGTTACTTTTATTAATTCATTACATTTTATTTACCTATTACAAGGCATTAAGGATATTGCAAATAAATTAATGCCTCATCAACATAGTGCAATATTTCCAAATAGCCTCTCCATCTAAAAAATGTTTTAATAAAGATATTAAGCTTATAGACCTGAATTTTAAAATTAGGATGCCAGGGAGAAACAAAAATTTGCTACCGGTGCATGTACAATCTTGTCACCATTCTAACACCCTGAAATCTAAGTAACTTGTAAGTTATTAAATTTTTCCTAATGTTCAAAATTCTACATAACCATATCTTTATCTGACTTGCATGAATAGATCATTTACAATAAAAAGTAGTATGTCCTAAATTTTTAAAAAGGCTCTTTCAAATTGCCATATTTTTTTTTTTTTAAAAAAGGTCTGGCACTTTATTCCTAGCACTTTGGGAGACTGAGGCCGGAGGATCACTTGAGGCCAGGAGTTCAAAGACCAGCCTGGGCAACATAGTGAGACCCTGTCTCTACAAAAAGTAAAAATAAAAAATTAGCCAGGCATGGTAGCACACGCCTGTTAGTCCCATTTACTCAAGAGGCTGAGACAGGAGAATAGCTTGAGCCCAGGAGTTCAAGGCTGCAGTGAGCTAGGATCACACCACTACCCTCTAGCCTGGGTGATAGAGCGAGACCATTTCTAAAAAGATAATATAAAAAAAATAAAATTGCTATATATAATGTGCTAAATATATTCATTAGGTTATTAACTGTATTTATTATATATAACATATAATTATACATAATTTAAATGTTTATGAGATTTTAATGACTCCATGCTAACATTTACTCTTATATGTTCTTTACCAAGAACAAATGAAAAGATCTACTACTAGGAATCAATAATCAAAATCCACGAATGTTCTCTAATAATTTAATGGATTTTCTGAGGTAATAAAAGCTTTGTGGCCAGGCACAGTGGCTCATGCCTATAATCCCAGCACTTTGGGAGGCAGAGATGGGAGGATTGCTTGAGGTCAGGAGTTTGAGCCTGAGATATAGCCAGACTCCCATCTCTACAACAAATAAAAAAATTAGCTGGGCGTGGTGGCACATGCCTGTAGCTCCAGCTTCTAGGGAGTCTGAGGTAGGAGGGTCACTTAAGCCCAGGAGTTTGAGGTTGCAGTGAGCAATGATGGATGCCACTGCACTCCAGGCTGGGCAACAGAGCAAGACTCTGCCCCTCCCCCACCCAGTCCCCCTCCCCACCCACAAAAAAAAGCTTTGTACAATTTGCTTCATACAATGCATTATGAGAGACACAAAAAGAATTTCAAAAATAACAATATATCCCTGGCTTTAAGGATACAAAGTATGTCACAATGCTGTAACATATGTAAAAAAATAAAAAGGGAACAATATAGAATATGGAACACAGGGTCAATGGGATACCTTAGGACCTATATTGTCAACCTTAGAAATGCACAATCAGGCCGGGGGCAGTGGCTCACACCTGTAATCCTAGCACTTTGGGAGGCTGAGATGGGAGGATAGCTTGAATCCAGGAGTTTGAGGTTGCAGTAAGCTATGATGATGCCACTGTGCTCTAGCCGGGGTGACAGAGTGAAACCCTGCCTCAAAAACCAAAAAAAAAAAAAAAAAAACAAACCCAAAACAAATATAAAACTTTCACCAGAAGATGAACAAAATATTGATATATATACATATATATAATAAAGATACTTATTTAAAATAAAATACAAATTTTAAAAGTATTACGTTTCAGAAGCAACTAATACAAGTATTACATGTCTACAATCATAATACCACAGATTCTGGGTCTATGGGCTATGGCCTATAGATATGGCATTCTTTCCTTTCACCTTCTGTTAATCCACCAAAATTACAAGTGACATTTTTCCAAGTATAAGGAGACATAAGCCTACATTCAAGTTTGGGGCTTTATTTGGTACTAGAATTCGGCATGCCCACTAGCTCTCATTTTTTAAAATATAGTTTCTGTCACACCTCCTCAGCAAAAATTAGATCTCACCCTCATCGGATCCCTCAGTAAAAGAAGGATGCAAAGCTGGTGAGAAACAAGAGATGGTTCCTAAGAAAGCACTGTGAGTTGTCACATTAATCCTGAAGAAAGTCTGAAAGAACAGAAATCATCTAGCCTCGCAAGTTGACCCAGGAACATTTTAGATGATAATTCCCAAATGTGGAAGGCACACTGAGAAACCAGTGACCATTTTTTAGATGCAGCTATCAATCCACTTTTCTCTATCCTTACTAACATTGCCTTAATTCAGGCCACTGTCATTTTACCCCTGAATTGTTACAACCCTCTCCTGTTTCTGACTCTAGTTTTGTCCCTTTCCAATCTACTGTCTACATGACAGCTAGAGTTATCTTTCTGAAATGCAATTCTAATAACTTCATTGCCTGGCTGAAACACTTCAGTTGCTCCTTACTGTGAGTCTAAACACACTACACTGTAATTGCCTGTTTGTCTTGATCTCTTACATTACTCTTCATATAAGCTCCATGAGAACAGTCAGTTTCAAATTCACAGCTGAAGATTCCTGGCGCCTAGTACAGTGCCTGGCATAGCAGGTACACACATACTGGTTGAATGAATGATATTAAGGTCCTCACACTGAAAAAAATATTTAACAACAGAACAAATTGCCAAACAAAGGTATTAGATGTTACTTTTCCAAAGGAAATTTAAAATAAACACATTTTTTTTCTGTCAAGAACAGTTTAAGTATAGATCGGCCTAAAGGGGACAGAAATAGGGCATATAACATCTCAAATCTCTTCCAGACCTAAATTTTAAAAGCAGCAGGGGTATCTACTTAGGGGGAAGGGGAAGGAAGTAGTGGTGAGAACCGATTTCAGACCACATTTGCCACAGGGCCCCTTCCTCTGTCTGGCCTACATGATACCCTGGTAAGACAGAGGAGCATGGGAGGGAAGAACCCTGAGGTGAATCATAGATCTGGTAGGGGCTGCTTCCCTCTGTCACTACAGCTCCTGTCAGCAACCAACCTCCTCCTCCATCCCCTACCCGGGTTGTCCCTGCTCTCAAGGGTTCCAGTAAAACTGCTTCCTCCCCTTTCCCTTTTAGACCTAGAGTGGTAAAAGCTTCCCGGGTGTCCCTGTTCCCTGGGTACATCATCATCCTTTACTGATTCCCATATCTTTCCCATATTTCTCTGAAAGTCCCTTTATTAAAATCACTTCAAAATCCTACCTGATTATGCCTTGTTTCCTGCCTAGACCCTGATGATATAGTTTATGAACACAAAGAGAAACAGCAGATTAACAGTCAAGATTTTAAGTTAACTGTTTATATTGTACCTTCTCAAATATTCTATTTTCCAGTAATTTTCAAGGACATTTTAATATGGTAGTTGTTTTTTTCCCAATTTAGTTTCTAAATTTTGTTTCACCTTGAGTTATATGCTTTAAACTTCCAGAATTACAATTAAGTAACTGAGTAGCTTTGTAATTAGAACCGTATCTTTGGATGTAGGAAATGTATTTGAACAAAGAGATAAAAAAAAATCTATAACAGAAAAAATTAGAATGTCCTCCTGGTACAGCTAGAAAAAAGGTTTCCAATGATGGAAAATGTAAAAATTGCTTGATATTTTATTTTATTTATTTATTTTTTTTAATATGAAGGTCAAAAAGAAAAACAGGTATACATTTAAATGTTTAGCAAATGACTAAATAATCATCCATAAGTTTAAAAGTTATTCTAAATTTTTTAACAAATAGTTTGGTTCTATCAAGGGTAGATTCAGGGTTTCTGGGGTCCTAAGGCTTAATTAGGAGACTCTCTTTATGAAGGAACAAAAAAATCAATAAGACTATCATATACAATTAGGTACAGGGTCAGAAAGGACATTAGCAAGAAAGGCTGTGGAGCTTCAGCTCCATAAGCTTAATGGTAAATCCACCTCTAATTACATAAAAACAAAATATTTTGTATAAATCCATCATTAAATTATAGATAGAACATTTAATACTAATATTTATTGTGTACAAAAAGAAAAATTTTAAACTTTTTAATGAATATGAACTTTTACTTGGTATCAAATTTCACTAATCATACCATGTAATCATATTCTTTGTAATCGCGTATTCTGTAATCATATAAACCATACTAGAAATGAAGAAAGGTTGTAAATAGTTAATAACTATATCTAATTCTAACTGAAAAGAGTTTTTAAAATAATTTTTTTAAAGAAGTAGCTATGCTCAAGGCTAGAATTCACAAAAAATAGCTATAGGTAAAGAATAAAAAAAAGCAATTCCTAGGAAGATATTTTAGAAAAGCCTGATCTGAATTTAGTTCAAAGTAAAACACAGTTTTGAACTAAGTTAGATTCATTACCATTTTTGCAATTAAACATTCATTCAAAAAGTACCTTTCCTCTTTCTAGAAAACAACATTGAGAGGTCTATTAAACTTATCACTATTTTAATTAAGAAAATAATTATCTTAAAATAAGAATCTTCACGTCAAATAAAAATAGATTCTAAGATAAAGAAATTATAAAGCTTTAGTATTTTGGCATTTAACGTCAAGTAATCTTAGCTAATGGTACTTTTACGTTCTGACCTCACTCCCTCTCATCTAAGGAGTGGGAATGGGAAGAAAACAGAGAAGAGAAATCTTGGCTTCAAACAAAATATTCAGATTATGTTGAGATATAAAACAAAAGTGGGCATTATATTTACAACAAGCCATGCTGTGCTGAAAATTGCTGCATGCGCTGGCCCTTTGGGCGGGTTTGTGAGACCTGGGCACTCACTAGGTAGCTTATGCAATCCTTGCCCCTCCCCAAGAATAGCTTAAAAATTGGCTGGCCTCTAGAATGATGAGCAGTTTATTCCTTACGGTGGCTCTGACACAAGACTGAATGTAAAAACAGGTACAGGTTGTCAGACACCTATGAATCTGATTGAAAGTGAGAAATCAAGCTGAGAGGAAGAATGTCCTCTCTGGGATTCTAACACTTTCAAAAATTGAGACAACCGTTCTTTCCCCTTCTTATAACAATGGTATTAATACAATAGAGAGTGACCAAGGCCCCTTATTTTCCAGATTGAAGTCTTTGTTTCCATGCCAATACAGTAGCTATAAAAATGATTTGTAAATATAGGAACACAGAGTGGCCAATAAAGAAAAAAATATCCTTAGAAAGTGCTGAACTGCAGCTGAAAGTCTCTGAAAAAACAAACAAAAAACACCTTTGTGCCAACCAAGTCTCACTCTCCCTTTCCCAAAGATATAAATTAAACCAAAAGAAGGGCAGACCATGCAAAATTTTCACATTTTTAATGTAATGAATTTCTGATGTTATAATGGAGTAGCATAAAGGTGATAACCAAAAAACAGCTCTTGTAGTCTAATGTCTTAAAATCCACACCCTTTCACCTTGCATGTGTGGAAGAAGAAAGAGCAGAAGATAAAATCACTTCCACCTGGACCACTGCTTTTCTTTATCTGTTAAAGGCACGTATATCACCCCCATCAGAGGCTTCATTTTGACGCTGCCATCTTGTAGCTTGTCATACTGCTCCAACATTTGGTTTCCACCTGCAGGTCCAACTGGCAATATCAATCTTCCACCAGGCTTTAACTGGTCTATTAGCTAAAGGAAAAAGAAAAACACATATACACCAAGTTATAGATTTGATATTAATAGTCCTTTTACATCACTGTAAAAAACTTTTAGTGTCCATGGGAAGAAAGCAGAAATGTACTTTATTTAATATACACAGGTTGAGCAAACTGATCTGAAAATCCACAGTTGGAAATGCTCCAAATTCCAAAACATGACACAAGTAAATAATTTCACACCTGACCTCATTTGGTGGGTGGCAGTCAAAACTGTTTCATGAAGAAAATTATTGAAAATATTGTAATAAAATTACCTTCAGGCATGTGTATAAGATATATATGAAACAGAAATAAATGTCATGTTTAGACTTATATCCTATCCCCAAGATATCTCATTATATATATGCAAATATTTCAAAACCCAAAAAAGCCTGAAAAAATCCAAAATCCAAAACACTTCTGGTCCCAAGCATTTTGGATAAGGGCTATTCAAACTTATACATACTTTGATTGTTATACTATTACTCAACTGTCAGCCTCTTTTATTAAGCTGCAGGTTCCTTGAGAAGAGGGACTGTGTCTTATTCATCTTTGTGCTCCTAGCATCTAACATATGGTAAATACCTAGTACAACCACAGTGCTCCAAATGTTTGAACTGAACCACCTAATGTAGAACTATTCCCTTGGGGAGACCAAGGGCAAAGTACAAAATTCTAATGCCTGTGTGCCTGTTCTGAATCTCTGTGGGTTGAAAAGGAGAGATAGGGCAGGAGAAGTGTAGAAATCAGCAAGGAATCCCTATCCTATTATTTTAGAATCTAGGGCATCACTGAAGCAAAGATAAGGGAATCCTAGTTATATGATTAAATTTAGGATTACTGGTACCATGAGGAGGGAAGGTAGGGCTGGAGTCCCTGCAGCATTAGAACAAGGATACTCCTATCAGTGAAGAACCAAGACTACTTAGTGAAAGCCCCTCCAGTCAGAAAACTTTTAAATCATATTTTACCATTTTATTATAATATAACCTTACAGATCACCATCAATCCAAAGGAGGAAATCTTACTTTGGATAATATCTATTATCCCAGAGAAGGGTGCCCTCAATTAAAAATTTACTTTTCATTTTAATTTTTATCAAAGTAATACTTTTAAGTATTCTTTCAGTTGTTTTTCTCAATTTCAAGGTTTATAACGAAAAACAGATTTCTTCCTCCCACCCCAATCTTGCTCCTTAAATCCAATCATTTTAAATCCTTTCTGTTGTCTTCTAGTATTTACCTTTATATTTCAAAATATATGCTATATAAGGATTGAGCTCTCTTAACATAAATTCTGCTTCCTTGCCCCAATCTAACCAATCATAATTTATTAAAATCATTTTCAGTGATGACTGTGTAAATTTGATTTGCTGCTGAGCCAAGAGGTATCCAATGATTGTTTCCTTTCTTATATAATATTAATAGTTTTGTTTTCCCTGCAGCTAAAATTGAAGGCTTTTTCTTTTTTCATTCATTCACTTAATTTTCTTTGTAACTGTCTGTAAATCCTTCTACCCTCCAACAGCTTCTCAACAAAAATTTCACACAAACCTATCTAATTAGTGCTTTTTTTTCTTTTCTCTTCTGTAGAGGGACTTCCTTCTAGTGACTCCAAATCTGGACTGGCTATTCTCCAGGCCTGCTACTTAGCTTTCATCCTGGGAATTCCTATACCTCTTTCTGACCAAGATGCCCTACTTGGTTTCCTCTTTTGGTTGTTCCTACCGTGTCTTCCTTTTTTTTTTTTTTTTTGAGATAGAGTCTTACTCTGTCACCTGGCTACAGTGCAGTGGCATCATCATAGCTCACTATAACCTCAAATTCCTAGACTCAAGTGATCTTCCTGCCTCAGGCTCTCCAGTAGCTAGGACTACATGTGCACACCACCATGCTTGGCTAATTTTTCTATTTTTTTGCAGAGATGGGGTCTCACTCTTGCTCAGGCTGGTCTCGAACTCCTGGCCTCAAGCAATCCTCCCACCTCAGCCTCCTAAAGTGCTAGGATTACAGGCATGAGCCACCACAACCAACCCCATTTCCTCATATTTTGATCATACTATTAAAGCAATTCCTCCAGAAGCATTTTGTGAAATTGTACTTGGAATATTTTAAAAGACAGAGATTGAGATTTACAAGTCTAAAACTATCTTTATTCTATTTGGTGATGTGTGTGCATATAGAATTCAAGGTTAGAAATAATTTTCAGTTCAGAATTTTGATGATTTGTTCCTGACTTGATTCTAATGCTATTATTTTGCAACTTGAGGCCTTTCTGACTACCAGTCCTTAACAGGAGATCTGCTTTGTTTTTCTGGAAGCTTTTAGAATCTTCTCTTTATCCTTAACATTCTGAAATTTCATGATGATATTGTGGTTCTTTTTTCTTATTTTAAAAATTCATTATGTTGAGCACTCAGTAGAGGTTTTCAAACTATAGAATCTGTCAGCTTTGGGAAATTTTCTTACTTGGGGCTTAAGACTAATAGTTTCTTATACAGAGTTTCAAGCAACACCCCCTCTTTTCAGACCCATGCTTCACCTCTGATTTCCAAAGTCTTAGTGCCTTCCATTCCCAAGCCTTTCCAGAGTTTTGCAGAGCAAACTGCTTCTGCATGGTATTTTGCTCTGCAGTCTCTTTGGTTTCCACTTCCTCCACCCTCCTGGGTCAGCTATTATTTCATCTGCTTTCTACCTTCTCATACTGTGGAGTTCAGGATTGCAGGTATAATCTCCTGGTTAACTAGTATGGAGTTTGTGTTTCTGTTTCTTATTTTTCTAGTTGTTTTGGAGTGATATCCAAGAGGAGGCATAAACATCTGTACTTTGCTACCTTAAAATTGGAAAGCCTCAGGGTCCTAGTAGGGAAGATGAGCCCTATACCCACCCCTTTCATTTAAACGCCATTCTAGTAATATTTTAGATTTTAACTGTTCATTCTAGGCTGCCAAAAACAAAAACAAAAACAAGGCCAGGCAAGGTGGCTCATGCCTGTAATCCTAATGCTCTGGGTGGCTGAGGCAGGAGGACTGCTTGAGCTCAGGAGTTTAACACCAGGCTGAGCAAGAGTGATCCCATTCCTACTAAAAATAGAAAAAAATTAGCCAGGCGCGGTGGCATGTGACTGTAGTCCCAGCTACTCAGGAGGCTGAGGCAAGAGGATCACTGGAGTCCAGGAGTTTGAGGCTGCTCTGAACTAGGCTGAAGCCACTGCCCTCTAGCCTGGGTAAAAGAGCAAGACTCTGTCTCAAAAAAAGTTAAAAACCCATTGGTCTTGTGCTCACATGTGAAAATTCATCAAGATGTTCATTTATGACTTGTATACTTTTTAAAATTATTTTAATACTTCAATTAAAATGTGTTAAAATCATTGGTTTAGTCTTCCTTTTTTTTTTTTTTAACAGATAACCAACAGGGCCAGAGAGATCAAGTGATTTTTCCCAGTCATTCAGCCAATATAAGTCAATAATCAGAATAAATTCCCCAACTTTCAGCTTCTTATAACTGATCTAAACATGTAAAAAAGAACCTTTTCCAGGTTGGGGAATGGATGAGAATGGGCAGAAAAAACAGTGTCACATCGAGCCCATGGTCATCTAGTCAAGAATATGTAAAACGTATTATAATAGAAACCTAGCATTTCAGTGAACTTAACCAAAAATTATTAAGGGATGACAAAAGCTTATCAGAGCCTTACTAAAATGAAAAATCAATATTGTACCTTAAACACTTCCTTGACTATATAAAGTACAATACTGGCTGGGCATGGCAGCTCATGCCAGTAATCCCAGCACTTTGGGAGGCAGAGCGGGGAGGAGCGCTTGAGCCCAGGAGCGCAACAATACCCTGGGCAACACAGCGAGGCTCTGTCTCTATAAAAAAAAATAGAAAAAATTTAGCCAGGTGTGGGGGCACATGCCATAGCCCCAGCTACTTGAGATGCAGAGGAAGGAGGATTGCTCGAGCCCAGGAGTTCAATGTTGCAGTGAGCTATGATTGATTACACCACTGTACTCCAGCCTGGGCAATAGAGCAAGACCCTGTCTCTAAAAATATAATAATAATAATATACAATACTGGAATACACTTCCTTCTCATTGTCAACTATGCATATTATACTATTCCATAAGATTCAGTTCAAGTTCCATCCCTGTATGAAGTCTCCTTGACCACTCAATGCAAAATTTTCTCCCTCACATATTTTCTTTTCCATCCAATATATATAATATACTAATGATATGCTATCATATCATTAATTTCTTTGTTACATATGAAACACATCTATTCTAGAATATAAGCTCTGTGAGGGTACAATGTATGACAAATACTTCCTAGTATCTCTCATGCACCTAACATAGTCTTGCATATTCTCATATTTATGAATAATAAAACTTCACCAAACTGATTATCAGGTCATGAACTCCAGAGGGATTTTCCCAATTCTATTGTTGTCCTAGTTCTTACCTGGATCAAATATTGCTTGAAGTAAGACAGCCACAGCCGTGGTTTAGTAATTTTCATATTATTTATACAATTGTTTGCATATAAAAAAAAGAGTAACAGCTAACTGTAACCAAAATGCATGACCCAAAAGTCTAATCATATTTTGAACATCATCTTTTAGAGTTTTAGTTAAATAAAACACACAGACACACACAAAAAAATCCCAACTCACTGCCTGGGGCACAACTGGGGCTGCAGCTCCTACGTGAATAGCATCATAAGGGGCCTCTGCGGCATATCCCATTCTTCCATCCCCCACTGAAAGAAAAAAGGTATGCTTTAAAAACCTGTTCAGATCAAACCTAATGTGAAGAATTCTAGTATAAGGGGTTTAAGATGGGGAAAGGATAGATTTTTCAATAAATGATCCTGGGACAATTGTGTATTCATATGAAAAAGAAATAAATAACTGGACCCCTACACCTCATACATATACAAAAATCAATGTTAGGAATATCAAAGACCTAAATGTGAAAAGCTAAAATGATAGAGCTTCTAAAAAATAATATAAGGACATATCTTCATGACTTCAGGGTATCTTTAAACAGGACACAGAAAGCACTGGAAAAAACTGGTAAGTCTTGACTACGTTAAAATTTTAAAATTTCTATTTATCAAAAGGGTACCAGTAAGATGAAAAGGTACACCAAAAGGGGGAGAAGAAATTTACAATATATATAAACAAAGGGCTAGAAGCCCTATAAATCAAATAAAAATACAAGCAATCTGATTAATAGGTACGTCACGAAAGAGGAAATCCAAATGGTCAAATACATGAAAAAAGTATTCAACCCCATTGGTTAGAAAGAAATATAAAATTAAAATTACAAAGAGACACAATGCTATATACTCACTAGGTAGGCAAAAAGAGTAATTGTTTTTCTTCTTAGTACTTAAAAGTGAATGTAAAAAGTGTGATACTTAGGTCTATTATTTAGTTTGCATTAGATCTTTTGAAAATAAAAATCCTCTGGAGAAGAAATTTTGAAGTTGATTGATACTCACCAACCAGTTGCACTCTCCCTGAAGACAAAAGGGTTGGATCGTCCTTTCTGACATTATTTATTGAGTCATCTACTAGCTCTTTAATATGATCAATTCCTATGACTTTTCCACTACTTCCAACCTGAAAAAGAGAAAATAATTCAATAGCTCATTGGGCTAAATTTGTTTTTCCAAAGTGCAATTGAAGTGTTTCCTTATCTAAATCATATTCTACAATGAGAAATAAAAAATAAACAGCTTAAGCCTCCAATTAGATTGCTAAACACTCAGTTTATCGCAAATTATTTACCTATACAACTTTCTCAACTATCACTCTCCCTGAATAATTGTTTAAGCAATCTAAAAGCTAAAAAAAATTACAAAAACTTATTCTAAGAACAATTATATCTTGCTTAGATTTCTATTTTAAATCCAGAACTTTGAAGTAGAATTACTAATATTTAAAGGTAATGCAATAATTTTTAATTTAAGTTTCATCTAAAAGCATAACGTCAAATATTAAAATATTCCATAAAAATCTGATGGGAAAGGATTTCTATACCTTATTCTACTGCCATTAGTGGAAAACATAAAAATAAATAAAAATATAAAAAGGCCTCAAGTATTAATACTAGTTATAAAAAAAAAGTTTTAAACAATAAATGCTTTAAAGTCAGACTACCTGGGTTCTTATCACTTACAACAGTATAACCTTGGCAAGAACCTCTCCCATGAATCAGGTTCCTTAGCTATAAAATGAGTAGGAAAAGCGTATATACTCCATAAAGGATATGAAGATTAAATAAGAGTAAACATGAAAAGCACTTAGAACATGGACTAGCAGATGGTAAATGTGTGAAAAACATTAACTCTAATTTTTTAAAAATGATAACTCAGAAACCTAATTATTTTAAAAAATGAATGTTCCTCTACAACCATAAACATTTCAAGTGTAGAGAACAAGTCACTAATTAAATGCTATTTCTAACGTTTAAAAAAAATATATCCCTGTGCCAGACAACCAAGAGTGATAGGAAAAAAAGAAGAGAAAAACAAAATCCCTGATACCCATTAATGAGGACTTAACCTCTAGAAAACAAGCAAACAACTTTAAAAAATATGAGTCCTTATTATGTGCCAGTCATTGTTCTAGATGCTTAGGATAGATACATCAACAAAAAATACCAGACAAAGTTTCCACTTTCCCAGAGCTTACATTCTAGTGCGTCTGTTGATTATATATTTACAGTACTCTACATGGATTCTAGTCCAACTTAACAAGACCAGAATTTTCCAATCTAGCCTGCAGGCACAAGATTTCTCATAATCAAACTGATTTGATTATCTGAGCACAGATGAACCTTTACTCCAAGGTGTGTTATCATGTCCCCAGCTTATACTCTGAATATTCACTTACCAGATAAGCCTCTGGTGATAAAAGTTGAAGTATAAGAAACAAGGCATTTTTCTAAGAGCACTTTTTATAATGTAAAAGAAGCTCTACCTTCATTCCCAATAAACCTGTAGGAGTGTTTGGAAACGTTATTCTTTTCTGCCAAATGAGAACTTGGAAGAATGTAGTTTGGGAGCTACTGGCTGCTAGCTTGGGATCACAAGGGCAGAGCAGAGTCTGCCTGATAAGGAAGCCAATATGTGGAGGAAAGTAAGGCCAAAACAAAAAGCAGAGAGAAACCCATTGTCAATAACAATATCTGGTCTAAATCCAGCCACACAAGAAGCCAGATATATCCCTAAACTTTTCCATTATACTAACCAAACAAACTCCCTTTTAGCTCTGCCAGTTTGGGTTGAATATTCTGTCACCTGCAACAACAACAAAATCCTACGCGATGCTCACTCCAACTGCTATCTTAATAAACAAACAAGTAAACTATCTTAATAGAATAAACAAACAAACATCAAAACCACAAGTTAAAAAAACATACAGCCAAATCATACAATATTCTTCTGTTGGGGCCAGAATGAAAAATAAAGCTCCTACCATACGTGCAAAACATGCAGTAAGGATTCCACTTCCAGATCCTACATCAAGAGCTTTAGCTCCTTCGTGCAATTGATCAAATAGGAGTTCTAGTGCATATGCATGCTGCCAAAAGAAAACAAAGGAAATATTCATTTAAGACTCTAAAGTATACACACCATGGCATATAAATATAGTTGCTAACTTTCTACCAATTTTTCTACTACTGTCACGTACCAAGACAACAAAAACATATATACTTATATCAACATAGGAGTTACATAAGAAAATTCTTAGTTTGATTAGAATTCTTACAATTCAATCAAGTGTTTCAGTAATTTTAGATCTCCAGTGTGTGAATTTTTAAAATTTAATTAATTCAAAGTAAAAAGATAGAATAATTTACAGTCAAAAGTCCCCACCCCACTCCCATTCCCAACTATCCAGTTTCACTCCCTAAAGGTAATCAATGTTACCAGTTTCTTGTGAGGGACTAATTAAGAAAGCACACAGGAAATTTCTCAGGTGCTGAAAAATGTCCTGTATCTTGATCTGGGCAGTGGTTATACATATGTACACATGTAAAAATTCATCAGGCTTAATGTATATACTCTGTATTATAATTAAAAAAACTTTAAAGACTTCTTATTCCAGTCACTAAAAGTGACATTATGTAACTACCGATGAGATGCAACAGGAAGGACCATTAAGTAGTGTTCTTGAAAAAAATTTTAAAAAATTTTTTTAAAGGAACTAATTAAATACCAAGGAAACAATTAACCAAAATTAGAATATGGGAAATTCTATATGACAAATGAACCCGGTTTTGTCAATAAATAAATAAGATATAAAATAAGAAAGGGGTCTACTAAAATTAAAGAGACTAAAGACTAAAACAAGACTAAAAAGATGCAACGTATGGACCTTGTTTGGATACTGATTTAAGCAAATTAACTATAAAAATTTTTTTAAGCAAAGTTTGAACATGGACTAGACATAAGATAACATTAACAAACATTGTTAGGTATAATAATGGCAATTCTTAGTTGAAATGAAACAATTAAAAAATGGCACTGCAGTTGTGTTTTTAAAGTCATTGAGATTTTATACTAAAGTATCTAAGGGTGAAATAGTATGTCTGGAATTTGCTTTAAAATACTCTGCCAAGAGAGAAAAAGTTAGATAAAACAAGACTAACAAACTATTGGTAATTATTAAAGCTGAATGATCGTTACATGAAGGTTCATTATGCTATTTGTATGTGTGATGTTGGAACTCTTCCACAATTTTCCATAAGAAAAAGTTAAAAAAGAAAGGTTAAGTTTATCTTTTCCCACAACCAACATATGGAGAGATGGGCTTTAATAGATGCAGTCTCACATAAATCCAAGAGTTTTCAAACTTTCAAAGTAGAAAGTCTTAAAGGTTACACAGAATCCTTTTAGGAATAACACACAAATGTGTGTTAAATGTTTTTTTTTTCCCAATCTATTCAAAGTTCACATTCTGCATTTGCCAATCTAGAATATTCTCCCCTCAATTCTCCTCCTCCACCCACCATGTCACTGTTCTTCAGAACACTGACTCCCTTATCCCCACATCCTAAATGTTTCTACTTTCAGTTATCCCCACACATAATGCCCCACATCCTCAATGTTTCTACTTCCTCAGACTTAGATTCAGATCCAAGACTTCTAGCAAGAACACATACAGGTCTTCCCGTGCAGCCCACCCACTGCCTCACGTCAGGAAGCCACGTGATACTGGGCCATCTCACTACTGGACATGTCAACCTCAACCACTCAGTAAACGTGGTGATCACTCTATTTTCAAGGCATATTTTTCTCTTTATAATTAAAAAGTGGTATGTGGAGTAATAATTTGAGAATACATGAGTATTTTTGTTTCCCAACAATCTTTCTCCTAATGGTTTTAGATTTATTGATGATCTTTGCCTAATTATTACACTGATGATTACAAAATAGTGATTTTTTAAAAATTCTTTCCTTTTTTTTTTTTGAAACAGAATCTCGCTCTGTCTCCCTAAGTTTAGTGCAGTGGCATCATGATAGATAGCTCACTGCAACCTCAAACTCCTGGGCTCCAGTGATCCTCTTGCCTCAGCATCCTGAGTAGCTGGGACTATAAGCACGCGCCACAATGCCTGGCTAATTTTTCTATTTTTAGTAGAGATAGGGTCTTGCTCTTGCTCAGGCTGGTCTTGAACTCCTGAGCTCAAGCAATCCTCCTACCTTGCCCTCCAAGAGTACTAGGATCATAGGCGCAAGCCACTGCAACTGACCTAAAATTCTATTATTCTATCCACATTTATTAATTGGCATTCTTCTGTTTTTCTGTAAAAAATTGTTTTCATTTTTTTTCCCTGTCTTGTTCTTTTTGTTTTTTTTAAATCTCCATGGACTCACAGATTTTTGTTTTTCAATTTACTGTGTTATAATCTGTTATCGTCATTATTTTTTTTGATTCTCAAATTCTCTCAAATTTGGCTTTTGGGAGCCTCTTTAAATCTGCTCCTATGTCCTTTGACATTATCCCATTAGCCTTTGAGTACTTTCTCACTTTCTGGCTATCAGTCACTTCTCCAAGGAGTGCTAGTCTCTTTTAGTGAGCAACGATACCTAAGATCTAAAATCTGGATGCTAGGCGTACTCACTGCTACCAGCATGCCATTTTAACAGGCTGCTTTTAATCTTTTGACCAATGCACACATCACATTACTCTTCACAGCTCTGAAAAATATTCTAGCATTATAGTTACTTCCAAGCTTATGATTTAAAGGCTCATTAGATGCAGATGTCATTTCTCTTTGCTTCCTCACTTTCTGCTTCTATTTTAATACTGCAAAGATCTATGTAGTAATTCATTCAAGATCACAACTGCTTGTCCATATAATATTAATACAATTAATAATATTTTATCCTACTTACATCCTGGTTCAGCAAGCATCAAAGGACACCGTGTGCTTACTGTTTGTAAATGCGTATATACAGACATTCATATAAATGTACACACATAGATACATGTTTTCCTTATTAAAAGTCATACATTACTCAGAAAATGTAAGTCACTAAAAATGCATCCTTTTTGGAAGAAAATTCTGATACAAGCTATGACATGGATGAACCGTGAGGCCATTATGCTAAGAAAAATAAGCCAGTCACAGAAAGATAAATACTGTATGACTCCACTTATATGAGGTACCTACAGTAGTCAAATTCACAGAAACAGAAAATACAATGGTGGGCACCAGTGGCTGGAGGAAAGGAAGAATGGGAAAACAGAAAGTTGGTATTGAATGGGTATAGAATTTCAGTTTTATAATGAAGCGTTCTGAAGACCGGTTGCCTAACAATGTGAATATACTTAACACTACTAAACTATACTTATAAAATGGTTAAGATGATAAATTTTATGTTACATGTAGTTTCACACAATTAAAAATTTTATTGTATTTAAATAAAATGCATTTTCAACGATAAAAAGACAAAAAACCCAATTAAGAAAAGGGTGATTGCATAAACATCTCTCTAAGAAAGATACACAAATGGCCAATAAGCACATGAAAAGATGATCAACACCATCAATTATTAGGGAAATGGAAATCAAAACTATAAGGAGATATCACTTTACAGAAACTAGGATAGATGAAAACATTTTGACATTTTGGGCTGGATGATGAAAAAAAAGAAAGAAACTAGGATGGACAAAAAAAAAAAAAAAACCCAAGTAGGGCTGCGCTCGGTGGCTCATGCCTATAATCCCAGCACTTTGAGAGGACAAAGCAGGAGGATACTCGAGGCCAGGAGTTTGAGACCAGCCTGAGCAACATAGCAAGAACCCACGTCTACAAAAAATTAAAAAATGAGCACACGTTTGTAGTCCTAGCTTCTCAGTAGGCTGAGGTAGGAGGATTGCTTGAGCTCAGGAGGACAAGGTTGTAATGAGCTATGATTATGCCACTGCACTCCAGCCTGGGCAACAGAGCAAGATCCTGTCTCTAAAACAACAACAACAAAACAAAGACAAAAAACCAAACAGACAATAACACATGTTAACAAGGAAGCAGGGAAACTGGAACCCTCATACATTGCTGGTGAGACTGTAAAATGGTGCAACCACTTTAGATACTCAAAATGTTAAACATACAGTTATCATATGACCCAGTAATACATATACCTAGGTATATCAAGAGAAATGGAAACATAGGACCATGGAAAAACTGTTCACAGCAGTATTATATAGCCAAAAAGTAGAAACAATTCAAATGTCCATCAACAATTAAACAAAATGTGCTACATCCATATGCTGGAATATTATTTAGCCATAAAAAGGAATGAAGTACTAAGTCACACTACAACACGGATGAATCCTGAAAACATTATACTAAATTCAAAAAGCCAGTCACAAAAGGTCACACATTATATGATTCTATTTACACAATATGTCCAGAATAGGCAAATCGATAGAAACAAAAGGTAGATTAGTAGTTGCCAGGACCTGGGCAGAATAGGGGATGGAAACTGGAAATGGATATAGGGCTTCTTTTTGCAGTGATGAAAATGTTCTGAAATTAGTGGTGATGTTGGCACAAGTCTTGAATAGACTAAAAATCACAGAAGTATACACTTTAAAAGGATTAACTCTATAGTATTTGAATAAAGATGTAGTTTTTTGTTGTTAAAAAATACATCCTTTCCCAAGGAGTAACTGCCAGATTTTGTTTGGCAGTGAACTGGACACCCAGAACCAAACTTCCTGGGGAAAAAAATCCACAGTATTTCCCTTAATACCTGAAAACATAACCCTTCAGTCAATTTCCCAAATATGTTGCATACTGGTTTTCTAAAATAACCTTTAGGGTTAGGTGAATGCTTCTATATAAATCTTTCATTTTAAGTAGTAGTTCCAATTATTTGGGGTATCTTAAGACTACAGCTTTTCTTTTTAATCACTAATTTCTTTGAATAGGTAACGCATAAAAAAGCCATTCCTATTCTAAGGTTTAAAAAAAAAAAGAATAAACAAAGAAACTGATAATGAATCAAGCGTATACAGTGAAAAGCAGATCTTACTTCCAAACCTGTGCCTCAAATCGTCTAATTCCCTACCTTAGCAAAAATTTTTAGTTTTCATTTCTATAGAAAAAAATGTATGTATGTATGTATGTGTATATATTTTGATTTTAGTATATTATATTTAGTATATTATAAAATGTTCTAAATATCCCTCTGCACTCAACTTTCATACTTAATGTTTCTTGAAAACTTTGCCAGATTTGTATTTGCAGAGCTTCCTCATTTAACAGCTTCACAATATTCCATAAGATGGACAAACAGTCCAGACTTACAAAATCTCGAGTTACAATTTTTTGACTTCACAATGGTGCAGAAATGATACACATTCAGTAGAAATTGTACTTCAACTATCCATACAACCATTCTGTTTTTCACTTTCAGGATAGTATTCAATAACTTACACGAGATATTCAACACTTTATTATAAAATAGGCTTTGTATTAGATAATTTTGCCCAACTGTAGGCTAATGTAAGTGTTCTGAGCACATTTAAGGTAGGCTAGGCTGTTTGGTAGGTTAAGTGTACTAAATGTATTTTTTTTTTTTTTGAGACAGAGTCTTGCTCTGTTGCCCGGGCTAGAGTGAGTGCTGTGGCATCAGCCTAGCTCATAGCAACCTCAAACTCCTGGGCTTAAGCAATCCTTCTGCCTCAGCCTCCCAAGTAGCTGGGACTACAGGCATCTGCCACCATGCCTGGCTAATTTTTTCTATATATATTTTTGGTTGGCCAGATAATTTCTTTCTATTTTTAGTAGTAGAGACAGGGTCTCGCTCTTGCTCAGGCTGGTCTTGAACTCCCCACCTCAAGCCATCCACCTGCCTCGGCCTCCCAGAGTGCTAGGATTACAGGCGTGAGCCACCGCGCCTGGCCCTAAATGTATTTTTGACTTATATTATTTTCAATTTATGATGACTTTATCAGGATGTAACCCCATTATAAGTTGAGGAGCATCTGTACTATAATTTATTAACCATCCACTATTAGTGGACTATTAGTGGTTATTGTTACTTTTTTGTGATTATAAACAATATATCAATGAATAAATTTAGTTAACTCATTTTGTCTTCATGTAACTATACTATGGGGTAAATATCTTGAAATAAAACTGGGGAGTCTTAAGTTATATTTATTTCACATTTCAATAGATATTGTCAAATGGTCTTCCAAAAAGACTCAATTTACCCTTCCACCAAAAAATTATATGACTGCCAGCTTCCCATTTCTAAGACAAAGTATCAAACTTTTTGATCTCTGATGATCTCATAATGGTACCACACTGTAGTGCTCATTTGAAATTTGCTAAGTTTAAGTGAAGATGACATCTTTTCATTTGTTTAAATGTGTCATTTGTATTTTTTTTCAATGAACTGTCAATCTTGTCCTTTATCCACTTTCTTTTGGGCTTACTGGTCTTTTAATTATTAACTTACAGGATTTACACATACACACATATATGTATATAAACTGAAATTTGACTTTTGCTATTATATGTATTATAATATTTCCCTCAGTTTTCTTCTTTAAATTTTGCTCATAACATTTTTTTCTCTGCAGAAATCCTAAAGTTTTATGTTGCAAAATGTATCGGGTTTTAAAATGGATTCTGTGTTTTCTGTCATGTTTTAAAAAGCCATTTCTATTCAATTTTTATAAATGTCTCCTAGTTTTCTTCTGATTATCAATTCCCTATAAATACATATATAGCATTTATCAGTATCAAGTTTAAGAGCTTCTTCAACCCCCAATACTTGCAAAGAATCAGAAAAGTTATTGTTCTTTCCAGCAAAATCCAACAGAGTACTCATTCAAATACTGACATTTAAAACCCAAGAAAATTCTCAACAGATTAAAAGTGCTAAATCACTTAAAATAGGTCCTTCTCAAGGACCTGTGCAGCTTCGTGGCTGCCATACTTAACTATTCTCTACTGAATTTTCCAAATAAAATGGGAAATAATATTCAACTTGAGATTTCTATAACATATCCAGTATACCATTTAAAATATTCTCTCCTTTAATTAACTCATCACTAAACAATCTTTTATGTAGAATTTTTACATGTCATAGACCCTAATGACAACCACCAAAAACTTTAGTCTGACAGTTTCTACCAAAAAGAGCTCCTTCTACAGATCATGTATTCAAAATAACATATTCAAAAAGGAAAACAATAAGATATTATTACCAATTTATATATAATTCATAGATGATAAAACTGATCTAACTGAAATTTTAAAACTTTCTTTAAACCTTTTTTACTGAAGAAAATGATCATGGAGAAAAATGTGATTCATCTGTAACCAAATGAACAAAGTTAACTTACCATGTGTGGAGCACTGATTGTTGCTTGGAAACCTGCAAAACAAGAAGAGAACTACTAATGCATTCAGCTACAAAAATTATTGAATATTGCATATAATTCCTTTTCTAACATGCATACATTATTTTTCACAATAATTCTTTTTTAGCTTTTATGATCTCAGGAAAATAAAACTTTTATTTGTTAGAGTACTGACACACAGCAGTTAAAATCAGAAAATATAATCATGTCCAAAGCTCATCTAGTAAAACGGTCCCACTATTCCTAAAAATTTCTTCTCCTGTATAGTTAGCTAAGAAAGGAAGAATTTCAGTAAGTTGAGAGTTCATATATTTTTGACTTGCTTTTTCTTCAGATTTATATAAAAAATAAGCTTCCATATATTAGGAACATATACTGCAAAATTAAACTGCTTCATATTTCTGGCAACTTCAAAAAAACTAGACAACTGACAAAGCAGCATAAGAAACCAATAAACTACTTCCTTATCTTATCATCTGATGATGTTAATTCACATAATCTTGTCTTGGTTTTTAGCTTTTAGTTTCTTTTCTTCCAGTGTTGCTTTCTCAAAACTTATTTACCTGGCTTCTTTTTGCTTCTGAAGCAATTTTCACTGAGCGGTGGTAGCAGGTGCCTTCGGGGTTCAGAAGCTCCCCAGGATCTTCTCTGCTGACCGTTACAGTGCTTCAAAAGAAGATAAGCATGGCAGCTGGCCGACAGAATCCTGAGGCACTTCTAAGCCTCAAAGGCGCCCACTGCCAAGGCTCAGCAGTTCAGCAAAACCTGCTTCAGGAGAAGGAGTTAAATACAGGACTTTCTAAAAACAAACACAAGCCAAAAAATCAGGGCAAGTGAAGCAGAGAAGTCAGTAATAACTTAAGCCCACTCATTTCCTTTAAATATTAATTTAAAAATTAATGCTAATGTAAAAAGCAATCTAATGTGAAAACTCAGCACTCAGCTAAAACTGTTTAAGTTTTCATTAAAAGTTTTGTTTTTCATGTTTTAAAATTTTTAAAATTCTTTATACATATTATTGTTTAAGAAAACAGAAAAAGATACATCATTTTATTAAACTGGATATGTTTGGGATTATGAAACTTACTGAGTCATAAAATTCAAATTAACAAGTTATAATAAATATCTGTGTCCCAGTCTTTTTCTACTTACAAAACTCATAAAATAAATGAGGAAAAATGTGACGTTTCCAGAAATCTAAAGCTTACCTATAGATTGTGGAGAATCCATATAAGGATTACATTTTGCATAGTGGGAACGGTCTGTGGCCAGCATCACTTCAAATACTTTATCTGTCTTGATGATTCCATTTTCTGAAATGGATGAGGCAAATATTTTCAGCAGAGAGTGACATGATCAGATGTATACTAGAATAATTACTCTGGTTGTACTGTAGACACTGGGACTGGAAGGCAGCATGACTGGAAGTTGTTGAAATGGCCCAGATAATGGCAACCTGGTCTTTAATAGTGACTGAGAGTAAGGACAGAGAAAAGTAGAAAGATTTGAGTTATATTTAGTATGTAATGTATACGTGACTAACTGGATTTGGGGTGGGAGTGGGGGTAATGGTTGAGGTGCCGATGCCATTCACTGATTTGAGAAATCCTGAAGAAGGATCCAAGTTAAAAAGGAAAAGGATAATCATGCAAGTGGAGACACTCAGCAGTCAGCTGGACACATGAATCTGGGGCTCAGGAAAGAGATCTAGGATAAAGATATAAATTTCTGTTTATACAGATGGCAACTGAAGCAATGGAAGTGAATTAAGTGGCCAGGTAAGGATAAATAGAAAAGAAAAACAAAAGCCAGTACTTAAGAGATATGCAAAGGAAGTGGAGTCTTTAAAGATGATGAGAAAGACCAGCCACAGAGGCAAGATGAAGACCAAGCAGATACATTGTTACAGAGCCTGGGAGAAGTGACTTTTTCAACAAGGAAAGCAAGATCAATAATATATATTTGGCTTCCTCAACAATTAGTTCTTTGAGATTAAATAAATGTTAAACTTCAAAAGCCCTCGTACCACGCATATTGTTATTATGCAATGAAGCTTTTTATTATGCAATGAAAGCTTTTATTTACTCAATCAGTATGTTTACTATTTAATACATACCAGACGTGTGCTTCATGTTTAGGATTATAAAAATAAACAAGACAGCATAGTTTCTGTACTCACAGATCTAAAATTTGTAAAATTAAATTTGTAAACTTGACTTTAACAATCCAGAAATAAATTTTTTTAACCAAAACATGCCCTGCTTCATTTAGCTACATTTTAAATGTAGCCAAATTAATGATTACATTAATTTTGACTATTAATGTAGTACAGCTCAGTGACTATTTTAAAATGAGACTACCTCAGTAAAGGCATCATGAGAAGTTTAAAATATTTATGCAAACTAATTTACTTTATTCATCAACTGTGGCGCTTCCAAGTTCTGGAGGATAATGCTGGCCACCAGAATCTGAGTTTTCCCACACAGATATTCAAAAAAACCTCAACCTAAGATCAAAAAGGGTTATAAACAGAACTATACATGATCTACACCATCACATTACTAGGAGACAAAGAATAACCAGACTCCAAATTCCTTTAAGTAGAAAAAGGAACAAGAAATTTCAACAAAGCTCCTGCTACTTCTATAAGCCTGTGGGTACAGAAAGTAAAGACAGTAGGGGTCAGGTTTAAAAGACTCTAAGAAAAAGAGGAGAAGGAAGTAGGAGACACAGATGAAGTACAGATAAAATCATTCTCAAAAAGAGGAATAAAATACTAAGTATCAAAATACTTAACACAGGTCTGGGACTTGGAAATTCATTGCACTGGCTACCAGAAAGGAACTTAAAAGTCAGTGAGTTGACAAAGGTGCCGATATCTTCAATTCAATGATGAAAGAACAAGCCAGGCATGGTGGCTCACACCTGTAATCTCAGCACTCTGGGAGGCCCAGGTGGAAGGATCGTTTGAGGTCAGGAGTTCAAGACCAACCTGAGCAAGAATGGGACCCTGTCTCTACTAAAAATAGAAAAAATTAGCCAAGCAACTAAAAACAGAAAAAATTAGTTGGGTGTGGTGACATGCATCTGTAGTACCAGCTACTCAGGAGGCTGAGGCAGGAGGATTGCTTGAGCTCAGGAGTTCGAGGTTGCTGTGAGCTAGGCTGATGTCACGGCACTCTAGCCCTGGTGACAGAGCAAGAGACAGTCCTCCCCCCCAAAAATGATGAAAGAATAGTGTTTTTCAACAAATTGTGATGGGACAGCTGGAGAGCCACATGCAAAAGAATGACATTCAACCCTCAGACCTCATAGCATAAACAAAAATTAACTCAAAATGGATCAAAAGATTTAAATATAAGACCTAAGACTAAAAAAAAAAAAAAAAAAAAAGACCTAAGACTACAACATTCTTAAAAGAAAATATTAGGCTGAATCTTCACGACATTGGATTTGGCAATGGATTCTTAGATATGACAAGAAAAGCATCACAATTAATAATTATTGTGCTTCAAAAGATACTATCAAGAAAGTGAAAAGACAACTCATAGAATGGGAGAAGACATTTGTAAATCACATATCTGAGAAGGTACTTATATCTAGAATATGTAAAGAACCCTTATAATTCAGTCTAAAAAGACAAATAACCCAATTAAAAATGTGCAAAGGATTTTTTTTATTTCAGCATATTATGGGGATACAAAAGTTTAGGTTACCTATATTGCCCTTGCCCCCCACCCCGAACCAGAGCTTCAAGCATATCTATCCCCTAGACGATGTGCATCGCACTCATTATGTATGTATACACCCATCCCCTCCCCCCCACATCTGCCCGACACCCAATTAATGTTATTCCTAAATGTGCTCTTAGGTGATGATCAGTGAGACCAATTTGATGGTGAATACATGTGGTGCTTATTTTTCCATTCTTGGGATACTTCACTTAGTAGAATGGGTTCCAGCTCCATCCAGGAAAATACAAGAGGTGCTATATCCCCATTATTTCTTATAGCTGAGTAGTACTCCATGGTATACATATACCAAAAATGTGCAAAGGATTTGACTAGACATTTTTCCAAAGAAGATATGCAAATAGCCAATAAGCACATGAAATGATGTCTATCATTAGTCATGGGGAAATGTAAATTAACACACTGACTACACACTAGAAAAAAAAATTTTTCCTTAGGGCCATGGTGTTTTATTATGAAAATAGAACAAAAACTTTGAAAACAAAATAATTCTTTCTAATTTAATGAAAAATTTGTTATTTTTTATTGTTTTCTGCGTGTGAGTTACATGCAACTTGAAAAATAGTTCACGCAGCTCCCAAGATAGAGATGTGTGAGTTACATATGCTTCACAAGGCCCTGGGCTCAAAACTAGCATGAGTTAAATAGAACTCACATGGCAGTTAATGTGTTAAAACCACAATAAGAAACCACTTCATACCCACTAGGATGGCTATAATCAAAAAGTTAGAAAATAAAAAGTGTTGGCAAGGATGTAGAGAAATTAGAATCCTCATGCACTTCTAGTGGAAATATAAATTGGTGCAGCCACTTTGGAAAACAGTCTGGCAGTTCCTCAAATGGCTTAACATACAGTCACCACGTGACTCAGCAATTTCACTCCTAGGTATATAACCCAAAGAAATAAAAACATATGACCACATATAAACTTGTCACAAATGTTCACCTCAGCATTATTTAGAATAGCTGAAATGTGGAAACAACCCAAATGTCCAAGAACTGATGAATAAACAAAATGTAGTATACCCATACAATGAAATATTATTTAGTTATAAAAGGAATTAAGAGGCCAGGTGCAGTGGCTCACGCCTATAATCCTCGCACTCTGGGAGGCCGAGGCGGGTGGATCGCTTGAGGTCAGGAGTTCGAGACCAGCCTGAGCAAGAGCGAGACCCCCGTCTCTACTAAAAATAGAAAGAAATTATCTGGCCAACTAAAAGTATATATAGAAAAAATTAGCCGGGCATGGTGGCGCATGCCTGTAGTCCCAGCTACCCAGGAGGCTGAGGCAGTAGGATCCCTTAAGCCCAGGAGTTTGAGGTTGCTGTGAGCTAGGCTGATGCCACGGCACTCACTCTAGCCGGGCAACAGAGCGAGACTCTGTTTCAAAAAAAAAAAAAAAAAAAAAAGGAATTAAGTACTGATTCACATCACAACATGGATCAACCCTGAAAACATTATGCTAAGTGAAAAAAGACCATATATTATAACCTATTTAATGAAATGCCCACAATAGGCAAATCTAGAGAGACAAGAAGTAGATTAGTGGTTGCTTAGGGCTGATCATGATGGGGGAATAGGAGAGTGAGACTGGGTACCTTTTTGAGGTAATGAAAATGTTTAATTGACCATGGTGATGGTTGCATGCATCTGTGACTATAATAAAAACCACTGACTTGTACAATTTAAATGGATAAATTATATGGTATGGAATTATATTGCAGTAAAGCTTTTAAAAAACATATATAGGGTGAGGAGTGATGGCTCATTCCTGTAATCCCAGAACTTTGGGAAGCCAAAGCAGGAAGATCACTTGAGGCCAGGAGTTCAAGACCAGCCTGAGCAAAATAGCAAGACCTCATCTTTACAAATAATCTTTTAAAAATTAGCCAGGTGTGGTGATGTGTACCACTTGGGAGGCTGAGCCAGGAGGATCACTTGGGCCCAGGTGTTCGGAGGTTGCAGTGAGATATGACTGTGCCACTGCATTCTAGCCTGGATAACAGAGCAAGACCCTGTCTCAAAAAAAAAAAAAAATGGTTACTGGGAACAGAGGTGACAACTACCAGAAACACTGCTTCTGGGGGAGAATCAGATAAACAGGGAAAGGATGGTACCTCTTGGGAAACGTGGCAATAAAGGGAAAGAAGGAAGAAAATTAAGAATCCTGCACAAACAGAACACCAACAAGGTATGCTAACCCCTCCCCTTTTCCCAGCACTACTACCAACATTATCATCCATTAAAGAAACTGCAAGTCACTATACTGACAGGAGAGGGTGTTCTTGACCTCTACCCACAAAATGCCTAAAAATAGGGAAAAGGAAAAAAAAAAGATCAACCCAACCCCACTCAAAGCTACTATAAATGCAAATCAAAACATTTCAGCTGATTAAACAGAACCAATATTTAAAACTATATTCTGGCTGGTTGTGATGGCTCATGCCTGTAATCCTAGCTCTTTGGAGGCTGAGGCAGCAGGACAGCTTGAGGCCAGGAGTTTGAGGATGCAGTGAGTTATGACGTCACTGCACTATAGCCCAGGTGACAGAGCTAGACCCTGTCTCAAAACAAACAAAAACTATATTCTAAGAAAACTTGCCAGAAAGTGAGTAAAAATATTACCAGGGACAATTAACATCAAAAAAACATTCTAATGAGACTATTAGATTTTAAAGACAAGGAAAAAAATTCTCAGAACCTCAAGACAAAGAGATCAAATTACCTAATAAGAGTAAAAAAAAAATTAGGTAACTATCAGGTTAAGAGCAACATTGGAAGAAAAGCAAGAATAAAGCAGCATTTTCAAGAAATTCAATGAAAGAAAGTACAAGTCAACAATAAAAAGGAGTGAACTACTGATATATCCAGCAACATGAATGAATCTCAAAAGCACTAATCTAAGTGAAAGAAGCCAGGCAAGGAGACTATACACTATATGATTCCATTTATAGCAAATTCTAGAAAACCTAAAACCATAGTGGCAGAAGGCCAATCTGTAGCTGCTAGGGGTTGAAGTGGAGGAAGGAGCTTAATTGTAAACGGGCATGAGGGAACTTCTTGGGTGAAAGAAGTGTTCCATAGCAGAGATCAGATACATCTGTAAAGGGCCAAATAGTAACTATTTTGGGCTTTGCATGCCATATAGTCTCTGTTCCAACTACTAAACTCTGCCATTGTAGTGCAAGAACAACCACAGATAATACATAAATGAAAGGCTGTAGCTGTGTTCCAATAAATATTTATAAATAGGCAGCAGGCCAGATTTGGTCTGTGGGCTGTAGTTCACTGATCCCTGATCTATATCATGATTATGGTAGTGGTTACAAACTATATATGTTTGGTACATTTTTCAAATTGTATTCTTAAAACTGGTGAATTTTTATGTAAATTATACTTCAATAAAGCTGATTTTTTAAAGTGCAAGCCAAGGACTTTATACGCAGCCAAGCTGTCCATTAAATACCAAGGCTACAGAAAAAAAGTTTTGATGTGCAGGAACTCAGAGAATGCAGTACATACAAGCTCTTCCTGAAGAATCTTCTAAAGGATGTGCTTCATCTAACCAATAATATGTCAGCAAAGAACACATATCCAATTGTAGAGCAGAGATGAAAATAAGGATACGGACATGGGTGAAACAAAAGCACTTAAATGTTATATGTTCTGACAAAGCTGAAAGAATAAAACTAAAAATAATGGAAAGAGAAAAAAAGGCAAAGTAGAATTAGATTACTGACTGTTGGATAGCTAATAGAAGGAATCAAAGGATAGCATTTAATACTGTAGACCAGATAGTAAAAAGTTAAGAAAAAGGAGGATTAAGGACACCATAAAAGGTATTCATATAAATACAAACCTCCCAAATAACAATATTTTTCAATATTAGCAAACAAGACACACCAAATAGAGAAAACATTGTAAACAGTGATAGACTGGCAAAGACAAACTTATACTATCTTTCCATTTTAAAACATGAATTTTGGATAAATTAACCCAAATAGAAAATATTGGCCAGGTGCAGTGGCTCACATCTGTAATCCTAGCACTTTGGGAGGCCAAGGTGGGAGGATTGCTTGAGGCCAGAAGTTTAAGACTGGGCAAGAGCTATTTTTCTATTTTTTGTCTGTACAAAAAATAGAAAAATTAGTTGGGCACGGTGGCACATGCCTGTAGTCTCAGCTGTTTGGGAGGCTGAGGCAAAAGGATCGGTTAAACCCAGGAGTTTGAGGTTACAGTGAACTATGATGACGCTACCGCACTCCAGCAGAGTGAGACAGAGCGAGATCTAAAAAAAAAAAAGAAAAAAAAAAAGAAAAAAAAAGAAAATATTATTTCTACCCAAAGCAACTTAGGCAAGCTACCCAAAAAAGTTACCAAAATAAACCAGTGAAAGCATTTTTTTAAAGTTTTAAAAGCAAAGTAATAATAGAGATACCATTTACTCAATATTCACCGTGTGATAGACACAGTCCTAAACACTTTACATAAACTATCTCTTTTAAGACATGAACTTATAAACTATCTTATATTGTCTCTAACGAGCTATAAAATAGACACTATTATTACTCGATTTTACAGAAGATATTAGACTTCTCTTGACCACTTCACTATACTGCTACTAGCATATTCAAATAGCTTAGTGAGTTCTAGTAATTCATTTCCCAAAATAATTTTTGAGTGGTTCATTTGCCCTGAAATTAATTCAAATTCCAGAGGGGTGATTCATAGACTCTCAAGGCCACAAGAGGCCTTAGAAGCTATCAAGTCTAACTTCATAAATTGGTACCACACTCTCTACTAGAAGAGTTCCACTAATGTGGAACTTACTAGCTCAAAGAACAGCCCTTTCCACATTCAAACCATTATCAGAAAATGTCTCTGTATTAATATGAATCTCCCCTTTTTACAACTAACTCACATGAGCCCTTAGTGTTGCTCTCTAAAGGCACAAAGAATATATTGAATTTTCTATCCAGCTAACCTGTTTTATACATCTGAAGATACATCATGACTATCCCAAGCTCTATTTTTTAAGTTAGGCAGCCTCACTTAATAGTTCCAATTATTCATCAATTTTTAAAAACCATATTCACTTTATTCACTCTTCTCTAGGTGGAAACTTAAAGTATGACATCTTAAGTCAAACGTATTAAAAGGCACCTTCTAAAAATCAAAGTAAATTAAAGAAATCACTTTCTCATGGTAGATAATATACTTCTATTAAATTAATGTGAGTTCTTTGGCTCCTTACTCTATAGATATAGAGGCACATGGAATTTACTAAAAACTCTAAATCATTTTTAATAGCATGTCATCAGTCATTAATTAAAAAGCTGAACACATCAAGGCTCAGAATAAAGCTTTATTAGGCATTACTGGGTGGTTTCCAAAATTTTCACAAGGTTCTCATTTATGTTTATTTTTGCCCAGGATCCCATGTTTTTGAAAGATGCCTACACCAAGCTACATTTACTAAGTTATTAAATCATTTTCCTATTTTTGGTAACCTATGACATATATAACTGCCAGTGCCCTGAAATATTTCTAGCAAACAGCAAAGTAATTTGATGTTTTACTTTGTATGTATAGACTAATTAGGGGTAAATATGCAATTACCATTAGGCTTTTCTGAAACAGCAAACAGCTTGAGAACCACCCATACCCAATCTGCCTGCAACCCTAGGGTCCAAAGACCCTAGTTAAATAATTATAATAATAGCTAATGTTGGTTCAAATATGCAACTGATCCAAATGAGAAGTTAATAGGATTCAAACAGGAGAATGCAACAGAATCCAAGCTATAAGCCATATAATAAAAAGCTTGAAGAAATTAAGGCCATGTTAAGAAGGTACATATTTCTCTTCCCAACTTGAAAGGTAGAGAGGGGTACAGAGGACAAAATGAATTTCAAGAAAAAAAAAAAAAAAACAAAAATACCAGCGTCATGATTTATATATGAAGAAAACTAAAATGTGGCATGATTTCAAGCAACTGATGATGTGTAAAAAAACAAAAAACATTTGATGGTCCTCTTCAATAGTAGAGAGGTCTGTGATATTGGAAACAAAGAGGAAGGAATAAGCTCATAGCATACTACATAGCTCAGAAAAGTATTGACATAGCCATAAATATTAATGATGGTTATTGATTTTTAACTTTTGAAATCAACAAATAAAGTCCATAAGATTTATTTACTGTTCGGAACAAAATATAAATTTTATCAACTTTGACAATGTAAAAGAACTGCTAATAAGTTGGGAAATGAGAGGAGGAACTCCTCCTTTCCTACAAAGTAGAAGGGTTAAGAGTTAGCGTCAGTTTATAAATTATGGAACAAGAAATAAAGGTTAAGTATATTACTTAAACGTAACCACAAAAGAGGAACCAAAAATTATGATATAACTATATAAAGGAAGAAGGTAGGTTTGTATTGTGTAAATACTCATCCTTCTTGGCAAGAGATCTGCAGATGATGTCTAAAGTTGATAAAACATGCAACAGCAGTTTAAGCATATGATTTAGAGATATGAAGATAATCACAAGAACCAAAAACATAGTTAAAAGCGGCTTACTCTAGGCAGTGAGTCTAGGGGTAGGGAGAAATATTGTTTTTCATTATAAGCCCTTCTTATATTTTATCTTTAATTTATATACATATATGACTTGATTAAAAATTAATCTTTTCAATTCTCCTATCCTCATTATCACATAGTATGGAGAGATAGATATATGTGTGTGTACACACAATCTGCCCCCCCCCAAATTGGCAAGATGTAGGAGAAACTCCTTTCTTTCATAGTGATAGAATTTTATTTGGGTGCATTCTCTAGCCTTCTTATGATTTCCTGTAGCCTTACAATTAAGTTCTTGCGAATGGAACCTATGCAGAAATCACATACACAACTTCTAGATCATGCCTTCTTTAAAAGGAATAGGTGTTTTCCTCTTTCTCCTGTTTACCTCCCCACTGGCTGGAATATGGAAACGGTGGAGGCAAACTATCTTCACCTTGCAGATGAGGGGAAGAGCGGAGCAACAAGAGAAAAGGAGTCTAATTCTTCAGCACCATGGAACCTCCATATTAGCCCTGAACTGTCTGGATTGTTATAGGAGAAACTTTAATTTGTTTAAGCCACTGTTACTTTGATCTTTGTTATAGCAACTGAACATATGCCCTCATGCACAAGGCATATGAAGAGGAAAATGAGATCAGCCTGAAGAACAAGATTGGAGTTGGAGCACGGGAACAGGCTGTATAAGACCCTAATGAGGCCTGAAAGCTAAGTAAGAGGTGTCTGCGCTCAACACAGTAAGCATTAGGAAGCCTGAGGGGAAAAGTGACAAAACAGCAGTACACTAGAAAAATAAGTATAATGTGTAGAATGGATCTCAGGGGAGGGAAACTGAAAATTGTGACAACCAATCAGACATCAGGTATATCACCTCCAAGTGTGAACTAAGAGCCTGGGCTGGGATGGTCTTGACGAGAATACAGCGAAAGAAAGGGATGGCTATGAAAGGCAACTGTAAGAAGTGCTGAGTTAACGTGATGACAGTCTGAAAGAAAGAATCAATGCTTATTCCAAAATTCTTGATCCAGGAGAATAGAAGAACACTGGCAACCCTGGCAGAAATGAAAAAGATACAGCCTGTATTGGTATGAAGTTCTGAATACAGGTAAGAAAATAAGCTACAAATGGATTTCAAGCCATATAGAAACTTTTTCTAAGCTTGGTACAAAGTTATATCTTAGTATCAATCAATAAAAATCAATTGTATCTATCAATTATCAAAATCAATTGTATCTATCAATAAAAGAAATATTACCTTATTATATTAGTTTATAAGACTTGAACAGCTGTTAGTCATCTACCCTGTATTTCTTCTCTACTATCAACATGTCTGGGAAAACATTAAGAAATTAAGAAAACCTTCACCTTTTTCCTTCCCATCCAGAATGATTAAGTATTATAGGTGCTAAATAGAGCATGAGACATTCCCAAAGTACTATCTGTACTTTTAGTACAGAGAGTCTGAAAGGGATTAGTTTTTAAATTCATACTATAATCAAAGAAGAATTTTATCTGATGGTAAATTATGGTAAAGCACATAAGTACCAGAGATTATTTAAAAATATGTATCTTTTAAAAATATATACCTTAATCACTTTTAATTGATATATAAAGTTAACAGTTTGTTTTGATGCTATTTCTCAAAAGAGAAATCCCTTTCACTATATTCTCAAAGAGAAGGATATGTTTCTTGGATTCCTTTACATCTGTGACAAACTAAAATGTTATGCAAAACTCTAAAATGCAGGTAACATTAAAAGTTAATGTTAAAATAAATGTTAACTTCTGGCCAGGCGCGGTGGCTCACACCTGTAATCCTAGCACTCTGGGAGGCCGAGACAAGAGAATTGCTTAAGCTCAGGAGTTCGAGACCAGCCTGAGCAAGAGTGAGACCCCCGTCTCTACTAAAAATAGAAAAAGTTAGCCAGGTGTGGTGGCACATGCCTGTAGTCCTGGCTACTTGGGAGGCTCGGGCATGAGGATCCCTTGAGCCCAGGAGTTTTGAGGTTGTAGTGAGCTATGATGACATAACTGCACTCTAGCTGGGGCAGTTCAGAGACTGTCTCAAAAACAAACAAACAAAAAAGTTAGCTTCTGTGGCTTGCTTCTAAAACACACACACCACACAAGTGATTTCATGCAATCTATAATGCTATTCAAAAAATCACAGAAAACAACCCAAGTGCCCATCAATACATGAATGGATTAATAAAATGTGGTATATGTATACCATGGAGTTCTACTCAGCCACAAAAAAACAATGGTGATCTAGCACCTCTTATATTATCCTGGATAGAACTGGAGCCCGTTCTTTGAATTATCACAAGAATGGAAAAACAAGCACCACATGTACTTACCATCAAATTGGTATTAACTGACTTAACTGACCAACACTTACGTGCACATATAGTAGTAACATTCATCGGGTGTTGGGCAGATGGGAGGAGGGTGGAGGGATGGGTATATATTCACCTAATGGATGCTGTGCCACTGTCTGGGGGATGGACATGCTTGAAGCTCTGCCTCAGGTGGGGCAAAGGCAATATATGTAATCTAAACATTTGTACCCCCATAATATGGTGAAATAAAAAAAAACAGAGTCTTGGATTTGAGAGAGTCCTTAGAGATCTAGTGTGTATTTAAATCTGATGACAAAATTCCTTCCACAATATCCCTTACAGTGAAATGGTCAACCATTCTTTGCTTCAACATATTCAGTGACAAAAAAAACACTTTTCCAAAGCCAACTCTTTGATTGTTAGGATAGCTTTGTGAATACTACCTGCCAAAATCTGCCTCCCATTTGTCCCAATTTGACCTCTACACATGATATTTCTTCAAATATTTAAATACCATTGATCCCTAAAGCCTTCTCTCTGCTAAACCAAACAACTTCAATCCTGTCCAAGCACCATGTAAAATGCTGCCCCTATTATTATCTTCATTACCCTTATGGGATAATCATTGGCTTTTCACTATCACCCTTAAAGCATGTTGGCCTAAGCTAAACACAATACTGATAAAAATACCTGTAACAGCACAATGGAACCTTTCCTCTCCTATAGCCTAAGATCATATTAAATAAACTGTAATAAAACCAAGCATCTAGATCTAGTGCAATCCAATAGAACGTTCTGTGATGACAGATATGTTCTGTATCTGCACAGTCCAATAGGGTGGCCACTAACTTCATGTGGCTATTGAGTGCTTGAAATGTGGCCAGTAAGACTAAAAAAACTGAATTTTTCATTTTATTTAGTTTTGACTAAAGTAGACACACTAATGAAATCCAAAAAAATGGTACAAATTAAATCTTAATCCGCTGTAAGTTTACTTACTAGTACATATCCACAAGACTGACTTGAAATAAGTTAAAATGAGGAGGTATTTTCTGGATTTTAAATGAGGCCCCAATTTCTAGCTGGTTATATTAATATTTATCCCATGTACATACAAAAGTAATGGAATATTAAGACTAAGTGCTGGCTGAGAACAGTGGCTCACACCTGTAATCCTAGCACTCTGGGAGGCTGAGATGGGAGGATACCTTGAGGTCAGGAGTTCAAGACCAGCCTAAGCAAGAGCAAGACTCCATCTCTACTAAGAAGAGAAAAAATTAGCCAGGCATGGTGGTGTGCACCTGCAGTTCCAGCTATTCTGGAGACTGAGGCAGAAGAATCACTTGAGCCCAGAAGTTTGAGGTTGCTGTGAGCTAGGCTGACACCATGGCACTCACCCAGGCAACAGAGTCAGACTCTGTCTCAAAAAAGAAAAGACTAAATGCTCTTTTCCACTAGCTACACTGCTAGTGGCTAACAACTGATCCTCTAATGGAATAAGACAATAATTTCACCTTATTTTCAAAAGTAAATGCTCTTAGAATATAAAAACTACAAATCATCATAATTCTTATTCAAATGCCTATTAAAAATCTCCACTTAAATATCTTATAAAAATCCAACGTTCCTCAAAATAAACTTCTGATCTCCCACACTTCCCCTTCCCCCTCAAAAAAAAAAAAAAAAAACCCCTCGTGCTCACTCTTTTTTTTTAGAGACAGTCTCAATCTGTCACTGTGGCTAGGGTACAGTGGCATCATCATATACTTTGTTTTTTTCCTATACATATCTATGATAAAGTTTAATTTAAAATTAGGCATAGTAAGAGATTAACGATAACTAATAATAAAATAGGACAATTAAAACAATATGCCAGCATCAGTAATTCTGTGCTTTGGGGCCATTATTAAGTAAAATAAGGGTGATTTGGACACAAGCACTGTGATACTGTGTCAGGCACTGCTAACCAAGTAGGCTACTAAGTGACTAACAGGTGGGTAGTACAGACAGCATGAATACACTGGACAAAGGGATGATTTGAGTCCTGGGCAGGATGAGGCTGGACATTGACAGATTTCATCACACTACTGAGAACAGCACACAATTTAAAACTTATGAATTGTTTATTTCTGGAATTTTCCGTTTAATATTTTTGGACTACAGGTAAATGAAACCTTGGAAAGCAAAACGGAGAACTATTGTATAGCTTTGAAGTCTATCGGTTAAGAGTTAACCTACCACAAACCCTCTGGTTTAGATATTCCCTGCTCTAGAACATCACTTTATCTACTCTGCTACCTTACCTAAATTTTACCATTGAAATTAACTCAATAAAAGTAGGAAATAAACTCTAATATAAACATTACTTAAATGGTCACATTTCCTGGATTAAGCAGGCTCATAGGTGTTTTACATTAAGTCAATTTGTTTCATGAGCACATCAGCCTATAATCAAAAATTAACTGTATTTTTCATTTCTATAGACCTATGTTGTCCAATATGGTAACTATGAGCTACATGTGGCTATTTCATTAATTAAAATTAAATAAAATAAAATTTTCATTTCTCAGTTCGCCTAACCACATTTCAAATGCTCAATGTCATATGTAGCTACAGGACAGCATAATTAGAGATCATAGAGCACTCTACAGGGCAAGGTTGCTACAGACTTCTTCTAAAACTTTATTTAAAGCATAAAACTGATTTAGCTGAGACACTGGCAGAACTCAATCTTGTAATTTTCAATTCTCTATGTCAGTGGTTCTCAAAATGTGGTCCCTGGACCAGCAGCAGCATCACCTAGGAATTTGTTAGAAATACAAATCCTCAAAACCCAGTAATCTTTGTTTTAACAAGCTCTCCAGGCGATCCAAATTTTGAAGCATGCTCAAGTCTTAGTCACCATTCTAAGTTACTAATGAGCAATCATCACAACACAAGCCACGAGATAATGAGAAATCTATCGTTACCACCTAAAATATTCTATAAACGAGCTGGGTCAGTGGCTCAAACCAGTAATCCCAGCTACTCCGGAGGCTGATGCAGAAGCATCACTTGAGCCCAGGAGTTTAAGACCAGCCTGGGCAACACAGTGAGATTCCCACCTCAAAAAATTAATAATAAAAATATTCTCTAAATGATGCACCAACTATGAAATCATATACTACTATATTTCTATTATTATGTGTTCTAATACAAAAAACAGTAAATATTCTTAATAAATTATAAAATTAAAACTAAATAAATCATGAACTTCGTTTCTTTTAAAAAACATTACAACTAATTTGCTTCCTCTTCCAATTTACAGATCCCTTTTCATTTCAACAACAGGATAATCACATTTTCATCTTTTTCTAAGGTTTCAATTAAAAGCCTTTAATTTAGGAAGAATACACAGTGGAATGAGGAAGGAAGGAGATATTTTCAAATTTGTGTCAACTGCAACTTTCGCATGAGCAAATATTACTTTTATAATAAATTTACTAATGTAAAAAAGAAAACTATTAGCTACAAACTTCAGCAAGAAGTTGAAATTAAAGTTGTACAAGTGTTACAAGAGTCTAAACAACCTGATTACTCTAATTTCCCCTTACCAATCATGTATCTAGTATAAAACTAAATATTTGCAACGTCAACCTCCATGTATGCTACATATTCCTTATTAAATTTTCTGACAGAAAAACATCCTTTGATACTGTATAAAACATGACAACAGTTTATCTTTTTTCTTATCAATGAGCATTTAAGTTTATTTTTTGATATTGCAAACAGTGTTATAAAGAAAATTCATATAAACATCTCCTAACACATGAGCAAGTTGCTCTAGACTGCTAAGGATGGAATTTCTGTCAAAGAGACTACGTGAATATTTAACTTTATCAGCTAGTACCTAATTGCATTCGATAGTATTAGCGCAATGTACATTTTTTACCCCAGTAATGTGTAAAAAGCTCCCATTACTCCACCTCCTCACTAACACTTCATATTAACAGGCTTCTTTTCTTTTTCCAGTCCAGTGAATATAAAATGGTATCTCATTGTTGTCTTATCTGGCATTTTCTGACTAATCATCTTTTCATAAGTTTGTTAGACATTTAAATTTTCTTTTCTGCATGATGTCCCTTGTGTGCTGCTAATTTTTCTACTCTGTTATTTGACATTTTCTTACTGGTTTATAGTTCTTATGTTTTCTGAATACCAATTTGTTATTGATTTTATATATTGTAAATATTTTCTGCTACTTTGAGCTTTATCTTTCATTTTCTTTATGAAGTTTTGATGAACTTAAGTTCTTGATTTTAATTTAAATTTATCAGTCTTTTATGTTAGTACTTTTGTATTATGTTTAAGAAACCCTTCTTTACAGATATGTCATAAAAAAGATTTTCCTATTTAAAAAAAAGAACAAGAAAAACATCCTTAGAAATGTAAGCTAAGAACAGTAATGCAATACATTAAAGTGATTACAAAGCCACTGGGAAAAGATCTAGTCTTGGCTTACTGCAAATTTGGCCCCAAAAAGAGAGACTTTAAGAGCCTGATTGATTACAAATTTCTGCTACAGCCAAGTGTCTACTGTGACAACCTACTGGTGGAAAATTACTTAATCACAATTCGTGTATAGAATGTTTTAGGTATGTATACTGCAATAACAAGTACTTAGATCACGTTAAGAAATTTTGTAAAAATATTTACAACATACTGAGTTTATGTGCAATCCACAGGAACCTAAATTATACTACATGCTACTGCCTCAGCACATAAATGACAACTTCCAATCAAATACTGTTCCATAAAGTGAACTAGTAATGCTTGACAAAATTCTGACATCTAAACATTCATTACTGAAGACACAATTTCCAAATTTTAAGCATTGTCAAAATAATCCCTCGAAATGACTAATATATAAAGTGTCAACCATGTGCCAAACAGTACTGCTTATTTCTCTCGTTCACCTTTGTATTCCTAGCATTACATTCCATTATACTCCCAGATCTAGTTATATAACGACACTTAATTGGCATTTATGAAAAAAGGAACGAGTATAAGTTCTTTGAAAGGATTCAAAGACTTTTTTTTAAGAAATGGTCCCAGCCTTTATGGAGGTTACAAATCGAGTTGGGAGATAAACACACACACGAAAAGATAAATAATAGGACAATTAAAAATACTGCATGGCAGGATTATTGCAAAGTTAGTGGCAAAGAAAGTGCTGTAAATTCTGACCAGAGTGAGATTATTATAGACTGCGGTCCTTCTGGTCTCCCAACAAGACGGGGACACTCTATTTCGATTTAAAAAAGGAACGTGACACAGCACTCATCCCACCCTAAAATTATCATCAGAGCAAGGAATATAATAACTAAAGGGAATGGTATAAAGAAAGTTCCATACAAGGTTTTTAAAGCCTACGTTAGCCGTGAAAAAAGTTAGAACATTCCACACACAATCGTTTGCTGGATGCAGGACCTCTAAGGCTCCTGAAATACCAGTCTCTCAGGAACTGCATCCCCTGATTCTCTCTTCTTCCGCCCCCCACGGAGCTTTCCACTGGACAGCAGCCCAAGAAATTTCTCCCAGCATCTGCAATGGCAATACTCTCATCTTCCTCTCCCTCCCCTCGCCTGTATCAGACGGTGGCATCTCCCTCCAGAGGAAAAACCGGAGGGCGGGGGAGGCAGCATAAGAGGGAAAGCTTGCAAAGAGGTTGATTCTGAAAGAGGGGGAAGGTGAGAAAATGCGGGGGGCGAGGGTGGGGTCCCCTCAGTTCCAGCCCAGTTTCTAGAAGGGCCTAGCCCACACCTCCCCACGCCAAAGGCACGCCCCTCGCATGCCGGACCCGGACGGCGGACTCGAGTGACAGCACCACCACCTGTGCCGCGCCTCCTCCCCCCGGGCCCAAGGGAGACTGCCCCTGCCCCACCAGCAGCGGCCCCTTGCTCTTTCTCTCCCCTTCCAATCCACGTCGCCGACGAGTGACAGGTCCCGGGGGAGACTGCAAGCGCATGCCGTTCGGGACTACTGGTGCAACCCTACGCTGGAGTCCTCCAACAGGCGCGGGGGGAAGGGGGGGTAGACAGAGCGTTCCGCACGGTCCAGGGGGGACCCGGTCCAGGCCCAGCCTGCCCCAGCTGCCCCACACCGGGCGGGGGTGGCACTTACTGCGGAGATTGTGGATTAGCTCCGAGTGGCTGGCGCCGCCGGATTTCCAGGCCATCGCTAAGCACACCCGGAGCAGGTACAGAACCACCTTCAGCGCGGCGACGGTGCCCAGCAGTTTCCCTAAGAGTGAGACCACCTCCCACACGGTCACCGCCCCGCTCGCGTCCCCGCCAGAGCCGCCGCTGTTACTGCCGTCGCCGCTGCTGCCGCCACTGCGCGCTCCCGGCATCCCCCGCGGCACGCATGCGCTTTGTGACGCTGCGCGGCCTCGGGTGCGGCTGGGTGGGGCCCGTGGCGCGGGAGGCCTGTTGCCTCCACGCCCGTGTCTGTGGGTGCTGGGGCTGTCAGGAAACCGCAGGGAAGCCGGGCTGAGTCAGCGCCGCCGCGGCTGCTACTGCGTGTCCCTTTCTGAGGTCCTGGACTGGCACCGCCTTCGCCCTGCGGTCAGGCCGGTGGCGCCCGGCGCGGTCAGTCGCGTTACTGGCTGCGTCTCCGGTCACCGAGCGCGACGGCGGGATGGCGGGGTAGATGTGAGCCGCCGCTGCTGGTGGCTCCGCAGTCGCCGCTGGGTCAGCTGTTGCGAGCGGCGGGTCTGCTCCTATAGCTGTCCAGATTGTTAGGCGGTGGGCTTCATCCGCCCTGCCTCACCCAACCCAGTTGACTAATATTTAGGTTGGTTAGAGTCTAGGCTCCCTGTGGTGGAGCCCGAATAATAGAACAATAATCTTAATAGAATCCAAGGCAAAGGCCCTCTCTAATCTGAGTACACCAGCCTCTAGCTTTGTGCAAGCATATCACTGTTTGGTTAAGCAGAGCATCCTGGTTTGTTTTCAGCTGTAAAGTGCAAATTCAGAGAATGGAAAAATACCATGACATATGAGGGTCATGGGGGTGGGGAACAAAGCTTTGCTCATTTAGGACAATACAGACGTAAAGGGTTACAATAAAAAAAAAATACCACAGTATCCTATGGTGAATGTGTTATTCTCCTGATGCAAGTGTGCGTTTCCAGCTAATTAAGCCTTGCAAATTCCACTATAGCTTTATTGCTATGAGCTCTGAAAGACCACAAGTGAGAAGCTGACAGGGAACATTGCCTGTTGCATACAAATTGCTGACTCCTAATTAAAACTGAGACTGCCAGATTCCAGCAATCATTTAGTCCAGTAAACTTTGAGGAAGAAAACCTTTGTCTTAGCTTTCTAAGACATCTATGGTAGTAACATCAGTAGCAATTTTCAAATTCTAGTTCTTGCCAGATTTTGTCAAATGTGTTACTCAGCCTGCCTCCAATCTGAAATATACATTACCTATTTTCTGGGATTCTGTGATCATAAATGAAACCACGCAAAACAATGTTCTTTATTTCAATATTAGACAGGAATAAAATTGTTGGTTTGGGACTCTTACCCGCTTAATAGTTTGCCAACTCATCTCTCTACAGTTTCTTGATAGTCTTCTGGTTGGAAAAAAAAATCATGTCCTATAGGAACCTGATAATGCTATCTAAAGTTGACGCAGATGAATTGCATTTACATGCAGTGCTTCCACAAGCTGTCCTTGTCAAGCAGGACTACCAATATCAGATAAAAACAACAACAAATCATGGCCCTGTTTATGAAACAACCAGCACACAGTTATGAATACCTATAGTGTAAAGGAGATTAAGAAGATAATTAAGTCATACTTCTTGTATTTGGTAGGATTTACTTTCTAATTGGAGAGATCTGTATCTTAAGAAAACTACAGAGTGCAAAATGTGTCAGTGATCTAGATATCAAGTGCTATGTTAATTTAGATCAAGATGGACTGGAGTCATCAGGAAAAGATACAGGAAGGAACTGATCCTTGAATGACAGGATTTTGAGAAGTAGAGAGTAATGGAAGGATGTTGTAGGTGTAACCAAAAGCACAGAAAGAACCTAGAGCACTGATTTCTGTGCAGTGGACATTAGATATCACCAAACTCATTCTTAATTATATACATGAGTGACTTGACCAAGGCTACACAGCTAGGCAATTGGCATCAAAATTAAAACTGGAGTTTTCAAAATTCCAACTCCAGGCTCTGACAGTGTGTATCAACTTTGAAGCAAAAGGATTTGTTTGGGGACAACAGGGAGAAGTTTAGGATAATAAGTTGGCACTTTAGTTGAGGTACTTCCATGAGAACTTAAAGATTTTGAATCATTTTGTATGTGCAGTGACGTGCAACTGAATACTTAGGTGTGGTTACAAGGTGGTTTCTCCTGCATTGATTTTGTTTTATTTTGCTCTTAAATTTTACATTGCACAATTATTTCACAAATACATTATCTCAGTGCACCTATACAGAGTTTGCAGAGTGGAAGCAAGTCCTACCACACAATGCGCAAGGCACTTTTGCGTCTGCTCAGAGCCCCATTTGTGAGGATGGGCTCCACAGGTTCCTTCACTTTGGGTGCTGGCGATGTACATACGCGCTACTGACGAGAATTGACTCTCCGCAGCCACCGTCTCGCCAGTGAGTTCCCATCCAATCAGGACTCTACGGGAAGGGGCGGTACGGAGAGGTGCGCGTTGTGTTTCTTTCTGTACCTGTTAACGCTAATTTTAGCATGGAGGAAATTTATGCCAAGTTTGTGTCTCAGAAAATTAGCAAAACCCGCTGGCGACCGGTACCTCCGGGGAGCCTGCAGACCGCGGAGACGTTCGTTACGGGCTCTTGGGACAATGAGGTATCCTCGGCCCCTGAGCTAAGAGCGCGCTCTCTCTCCCTCTCTCTCCTGCGCTTCCGGCCGCCCTCACCAACTCGCCTTCTGGCTTCTCTTGCACTTCTCCGTCTCTCAATCCTTCATCTCAGGCTCAGAGCCAGAGATGGTGTTCCTGAACCTCTTACCTCCTTGCGTTTTACATTCTCACCATACCATTTGTCTGAGATGCTTTGGGAACAAGGTTGCCTGAAGGCAATACAGCTTTTATTTTCCCAGAGTTGACATTTACGTCATCTCAAGATAAAACTTTTTGCTTTTCAGGAAAATTATGTTTCAGTGTGGTCTATGGGAGATTTTGGAAACTTGGACTCTGATGGAGGGTTCGAAGGAGACCCTCAATTATTGTGTGATATCAGACACCATGGTGATGTAATGGATTTACAGGTAAATCTCTGTAGTATCCAAAAGTTAACTTTTAAAAAACTGAGAGTAATACATTTAAAGACACAGAGGACCTTAAAGTTTGTCTAGTTCTCCCCTGGTTTACAGGAAACTGAATTAACATCATTTAACCACTAAGTGGAAGAAACTGGACTGGGAAAGAGTATATAGATCTAATTATAGTTTTTTATTGATTGACCACCTACTGTGTAGTAAGCACTGTTTGGTGCAGAGCTTTACATAAGCTTATTTAATTCTCATTGCATGCCTGTGAATCAAGTATTGTTATCTGTTTTGCCAATGAGAAAACTGAGACTAATACTTTTGAACATATGCCATGTGACAAATACTGTGCACAGTAGTTTACATAGTTTTGTTTTTTGAATTCTCATAACAACTCCCTAAGTAGAGATTAGTACTCCCCCTTTTACAGGTTTACCAGGACTTAAGGAACTTAAGTTGGCCAAGGTCTCAAAACCAGTAGTCAGTGGTGGTGATGAAATTAAGTTTTCAAATCCTCATCTGTATGACTTTAGAGTCCCAGCATTTTATTCTGTAGAAAGATGCATAGCCCTAGGAATGGTATTTCTTTAAAGCATTATTGTGGTGGTCCAAAATTAAATCAGTTATGGGTGAGTGAGTTCAGGAAAAAAATTTTATTGTTTATTCTTCATGAAAATACTTTGTATAGCAGTTTTGACTTTCATATCTTTTAACACATTTTATTTTCTTAGTATATACAGGCTCTTTTTAAAATTGTTACAGCGTTTAGTACTATTTGAGTTAAATAAACAGGCTTCTTCTCTATTAATATTTCTGAATCTTTTAACAAGCAGAAATTTTCTATTTAGTTTTTTGATCAGGAAAGAATTGTAGCTGCTTCATCAACAGGATGTGTAACAATTTTCCTTCACCATCCAAATAACCAGGTAAAGAACTTTTGTTTGAAAGGTGAATTTGTATTTTAAATAGTTTTAGAAAGGTTTAAAGAAGGCTATGCCAATCATTACACAAATAATGAAGTTTTATAGTCTTAAAACATGAAGGGGAAAATATCACTGTTATGTTACCCACTTTTTGGTAGATTAATTCTAGAACCATGTTTGTGTGAGCTTTTGTTGAAATTAGATATTCCTTAAATAAATTCTGTTAGTTTAGACCTAAATATAGAATTAATAAGGGTCACCTTACTAATAGATATGCCTAGTAAATGTAAGACCCAGTTCTTTTTGAGTATTTTTCTTAACAGAGTCATTTAGAAAAAGCTATAGAGATTTACTTATTAGCTGCAGGCTCATTCCCATAAGAATTTAAAGAATTACTTTTGAATATACAACTACTTGATCTACTTGATACCTAAAAACCATTTCTGTAGTTTGAGATAAATGTGGAGGGTTATTGAACAGTATTCCTTTTGAATCTAATTCAGCGAATACAGAGCTTTGATGGAAGTTGTTTCTAGATTTCAGTACTTGAAAAAGGAGAAAGTTATTCTTTTTCTAGAATAGTGTGAGACAGAGTTTAAAGATACTCTTCTTGGGGAAAAATGCTAGTTTGTTAGAACTTTGCTTTAATTAATAGTATCGTCATTTCTGATGCCTAGACTCTGTCAGTCAACCAGCAGTGGACAACAGCTCACTACCACACAGGTCCAGGCAGTCCTTCCTATAGCAGTGCACCATGTACAGGTATTGTGTGCAACAACCCAGAAATTGTCACGGTTGGAGAGGATGGTCGAATAAATCTCTTCAGAGCTGATCACAAGGAAGCTGTCAGAACTATAGGTAAGAAAAATCATTATATTTCTTTTTTCCATCACATAGTAATTGAGCACTTACCATATGCTAAGTAAACATAATGTTAAATGTTTGAGGAATATAAAAATATACAAGGCAGGATCCCTTTGTCAAGACAGTGTGTTGTTGGTAACACCAGCCTGAATGACTGACTACAGAGGAGACTGAAACTTTTTTTTTTCTTGGCTAGAAGGGATTATCAGATAAAGAACTGGGGGCATTGGTGGCAAGTAATTTTATGTAGGTTCTAAATCTAAACCACAAGTAACACTAAAAGATGGCACACGAGACAAAGGGAATAGGCCAGAGGCAGGATAAAGCCATTCAGAGAATGACAAACAGTATAGTTTGACCTGACTTTAGATATTTATATAGGAGAGATGAAAGATGAAGCAAGAAAGGCAAGTTGGGGCCGCGTTGCAAGGAGTCTCTAATGCAAAACCACAGAGGTAACATTTTTTAGGTGGAAACCAAGGAGCCATTAAAAGTTTTTGAGCAGGGGTTATTGTGGTCTATTGGTTCTCAGCTTTGCCTCGATCAGGCTTGCCTGAAGAGATTCTTTAACTGTTCACCACCCTAAACTTCTTGAATCAGAATCTCTGGGAATTGAGCCTGTGATATCACTTTTTTGTGGCGTTGATTATGATTTTCAGTTTTCAGTTACATTATTTGTTTATTATTAAGGACCACTGCCTAATGGCAGTGTGGAGGAGTGGCAAAAAACAAAAGTCTATGTGTTAGATTATGTGTCATAAGTTCTGAACACTCTAAGAAATCAAAGAAAAAGACCATTATTACAATCAGGAACAAGTTCACGTAGGAGAGAGTTGATGAGAATAAAGATGTGTAGATTTGGGATGAGTCAGCAGAGTAATACAAGGTCAGAGTGAGCTCTGTAGGAAGCACTGGGGTTTGGCCCAACAGAATGGAAGCTCTGGGTCAAGGACTAGTGGGAAATAAGATTGGACATAGAGGAGCTTGAACAACTATCTCGGAAATGCAGTGTAACAATCTTAAGAGGAAATAGAGAAAGAGGAATATGTGAAAACTCAGCCCTCCATCTGAAAACAGTTCAGATGTCCTGTGAGTGATATTTTTCTATCCAAGAGAGTCCATTTAAATGTGTTCATTACCATGCATTTTTCTATAGAAATTAAATTATGACTTACTGGAAATTTTTATTTCTAATATTTCAATCAATAGAAGGAATGTGATTTAAGATCTTCTTGGGGAAAAAGGGACCCATTAACACTACCATTTTTAAAATTTTTAGACAATGCAGATAGCAGTACACTCCATGCTGTGACCTTCCTTCGAACTCCTGAGATTCTCACAGTAAATTCAATTGGACAGTTAAAAATATGGGATTTCAGACAACAAGGAAATGAGCCTTCTCAGATATTATCATTGTAAGTTTTAATTTGTAATTTCAGTAGTGTAATCCAAAATTTGTTTGATTGTTGGTAGCAACTGACTTTAAACCATAATGTATTGTAATTGTGTTTTAAGAGAATGATCCCTGATTAAATTTGATAGAGCAAGTATAACTTGATGGGCTTGATAGTACCATGTTTCATTTAGTAAGTATTTGTTGGTTCAGAGACTTTACTCTTGGAAGTTTACATTATTTAATGGAGAACTTATTTCTGCTCATTAAATGATTGTATTGGTAAAATGCACAGTGGATACAGTATACTCTGGATATGATTAAAGAGAAAATATAGTCCAAGATACTTTTTCTGAGCAGAAATCTGCCTTTCTAGGTGTGCAACCTTCTCTTCTGTCTTAAGAAAATAGAAAGTGTCAAACTGAAAAAATCGTTATATAAAGAAAGCATTACATAAGATGAGTAAATATTATTTGGTATAGTTGATATATGGTGTTTTTAAAAAAATCTAAGAAATGGAAATGTGTTTTGTATTAATACATCTTACCATCAGATTATCTTGCATCCATGTCTCCAAATTGAAGTAAGAATGAATAATTTTAGTCTTTAATTTTTAAAAAATTCTTACCACATAGACATACGTTTAATCTAGTTAATTTTTTGGCATCATTAAGATTCAGCCAGTAGCTCTATAAAGTTCTCATTTAATTACTACATAAAACATGTTACTTGTGTTATGCAAAGATAGATTATACTTAATAACATATTTGATGTCACTGCATCTCCCACAAAAGGACTGGTGACCGAGTGCCACTCCACTGTGTTGATAGACATCCCAGTCAACAGCATGTTGTAGCTACTGGTGGCCAGGATGGAATGTTGAGTATTTGGGATGTTAGACAAGGTACTATGCCTGTGTCTCTGCTGAAGGCTCATGAAGCTGAAAGTAAGTATTGTGGAGACATGGAAAGTTTTTATTGGGTGGGTTATATGACATGTAAGCACCTTTCCATAACAATACATATGGCTAATTCATTTTTATTTGACAGTTAAGTTCTTTAACGTGTTTCATTATTATATCAAAAACTGCAGTAAATAACCTTAGATACTGAACTTTATGTACTTGTATTCTTAGGATAATTTTTTAGAAGTAGAATTGATAGGCCAATACTTTTGTATAATTTTACAGCTCTAATGCATTGTCAGATTGCCCTACATTAAAATACCAGTAACACATAAAAAAATTTTTTAAACACCAGCTTAAGCTAGGGGTGTGGTGGCACACACATGTACCCCCACTTACTCGGGAGGCTGAGGCAGGTGGATCGCTTGAGCCCAGGAGTTCAAGGCACTGGTGTGCTGTGATAGCACCTGTGAATAGCCACTGCACTCTAGCCTGGGCAACATAGCAAGACTCCATCTCTTAAAAAAAAAAAAGTGATAGTAATAATACCAGTTTATATAGCCATACTTATGGCAATACTTAATAAGTGGTGTGATCATAGCTCACTGCAGCCTCAAACTCCTGGGCTCAAGTGAGCACCTGGCTAATTTTTTTTTTTAAAGTTTTTTGTAGAGACGGGGCCTCCCTATTGCCCAGGCCTATTGATCTCAAACTCCTGGCCTCAAGTGATCCTCCCACCTTGGCCTCCCAAAGTGCTAGAATTACAGGAGTGAGCCACTGTGCCTAGCTGCTTGCTATTCACTTTTTATGCCACACTTGAGGCACTTTCTTTTTATTTTTATTTTATTTTATTTTATTTATTTATTTTTGGAGACAGAATCTCACTCTGTTGCCCAGGCTAGAGTGCCGTGGCATCAGCCTAGCTCACAGCAACCTCAAACTACTGAGCTGAAGCGATCCTACTGCCTCAGCCTCCCGAGTAGCGGGGACTACAGGCATGTGCCACCATGCCCGGCTAACTTTATATATATATATATATATACATATATATATATATATTTTTTAGTTGTCCACATAATTTCTTTCTATTTTTAGTAGAGACGGGAGTCTCACTCTTGCTCAAGCTGGTCTTGAACTCCTGAGCTCAAATGATCCGCCCACCTCAGCCTCCCAGAGTGCTAGGATTACAGGCATGAGCCACTGCGCCCGGCCCAGGCACTTTCTATACTGATTCTTTAAAGTCACCTAGCCCAGACTAACAGAACCCTTGTTAACAGAATACCTGTTTTATCTGCATGCTGCAGGATACTTTCTGAAGAGTCCTGGCTCCCAGATGTCTATAGACACATAAAGTTCTCTTAAAGTTTATGGGTGGAGTGAAGGGGGCAGTCCCAGTATGACTTTTTAAAAGCCCTCCATCTGAAACTGGAGCCAAATTCTTGGAACATTTCCAAGTTTTGGTTTGCTAGGAGCCAGTTGCTATTTATGTGATAGAGGCCAGAAGTGTCCAGATTCTTGGCATGAACCAATATTGGATTGTGCCTCTTAGAAATTCATTCATATATTCCTTTTAGGGTCTTCTCTCTCAGTCTTTCCAATAATATTAACCTTGATATAGTAATGACACAGGAATTAAAAATAAGGGAACTTGCTAATTAAAAAAAATATTTTCCATAAAAAGTGGTCATTTTTTTCTCATAAAAAATGTAATATGTCAAATGATTTAGCAATTATTTTTATTCATTTTGTGACCCAATACATAAGTAAATTTACTTGGCTTTTTCCTTTCTACATGTTACAGCTTGGATAGATAGATATTAATATGTTATATCTTTTCTTTAATTCTGAAGCCTTTCATTATCACAAACTTGAGATTCAAAGGTATGTGATGGAGGTTAATGGAAGATGATGCCTAGAGATAAGGTTTTAATGTTGTTTGTTTAGCCACTCTGCACAGGAATAAGCTGCTTGGTTCTTATCTCTTAGTGTGGGAAGTTCACTTTCACCCATCCAACCCAGATCATCTATTTACTTGTTCTGAAGATGGGTCCCTCTGGCACTGGGATGCCTCCACAGATGTACCTGAAAAGTCATCACTCTTTCACCAAGGTAAAACTTTTTAATGAAGATTCTTGTGTGTAGTTTTTATTACATTTTTAAGTACCAAATTAGACATTATCATATTTTTTTTTTTTTTTGAGACAGAGTCTCACTCTGTTGCCCAGGCTAGAGTGCCGTGGCATCAGCCTAGCTCACAGCAACCTCAAACTCCCGGGCTCAGGCAATCCTTCTGCCTCAGCCTCTGGAGTAGCTGGGACTACAGGCATGTACCACCATACCCGGCTAATTTTTTTCTATATATTTTTAGGTTTCCAGCTAGTTTCTTTCTATTTTTAGTAGAGACAGGGTCTTGCTCTTACTCAGGCTGGTCTTGAACTCCTGAGCTCAAAGGATCCTCCCGCCTCGGCCTCCCAGAGTGCTAGGATTACAGGCTTGAGCCACCGCACCTGGCCGACGTTCTCATATTTTTAACTTAATGGCAAAATGTTTTCATTCTCCTGCCTCAGAGGAAATTTCAGTATCGAGTATCATAGAGCTTGAAATGTGACTATCAGTTACTTACTGCTGTACTGCTAATGACTAGAAATGCTACAAGCTGGCTCACTTCAAACAGCCAAGGTTCTTCTTTGTGAGTGCCAATTGACCTGGGTCCTCATACCATAGGATAAATGTTGGCAAGTCTTTTATGTTGCATTGCCAAGACAGGGTGTATGGAAGAAGAAAATAGATGTTTTATGTTTGATGTTTGTTGTTTTTTTGTTTTTGTTTTTTTTTTTGGAGACAGAGTCTCACTTTGTCACCCTGGGTAGAGTGCAGTGGCATCATCATAGCTCACCGCAACCTCAAACTCCTGAGCTCAAGGGATCCTCCTGCCTCAGCCTCCCGAATAGCTAGGACTACAGACACACACCCAGCTAATTTTTCTATTTTAAGTAGAGATGGCATCACACTCTTGCACAGGCAGGTCTCAAACTCCTGAGCTCAAGTGATCCTCCTGTCTTGGCCTCCCAGAGTTCCAGTATTACAGGTGTGAGCCACAGCACCCAGCAAATTTTTTATGTATTAAGGTACTGGTTTCTTCTCAAGTTAAAAGGCCCTATCTTGTGATTAAAATCAGTGGTAGGTAATGGTCAGACAGAAGCCATACACTTGTTTGTAATCAAGGGTTTCTGTTTTTGCACTTTCCAAGGTTCCTGTTTCTGAGGATTTGTCTGTGGTTCCAAAGTTCATTTGTTTATTCATTCATTCAAACATATTTACTGAATGCCTACCATTTGGCAGGCTCTGTTCTAGTCTCTACACACATAGAGCAAATGCCCTAACAGACAGTTAAAAAAAATAGATAACATATCACTAAGAGTCCAATCAGAAACTACCCTAGATTTCAGAAACCAAAAATTTTTTTTTTCTTTGAGACAGAATCTCATTCTGTGGCCCTGGCGAGAGTGCAGTGGTGTCATCATAGCTCACAGCAACCTCAGACTCCTGGGCTCAAGCAATCTTCTGCCTCAGCCTCCTGGGGAGTTAGGACTACAGGCACATGCCACCATGCCCAGCTAAGTTTTCTATTTTTAGTAGAGACATAGGGTCTTGCTCTTGCTCAGGCTGGTCTCAAACTCCTGTCCTCCTGCTTCAGCCTCCCAGAGTGCTAGGATTACAGGTATAGGCCACCTTGCCTCGCCCCAAAACTTGTTAATACCCCTGCTGCTGCACTGTTGGAAATGCTGGCAAAGTTGGTTCTGGATCAGCAGAAAAGGTGCTACCTCAACCAGGCTGGAACTACTGCCAGTATTATTGTTGCTAGAAAACTGGAGCAGGAAGGGAGCCGATTCTCCCCTCCTCCACCTTCCAGTCACCCACCAGTAGTACCTCCCATTGGCAGGGCCCATCTGGATGGCAGATGGCAAAGGAGGCTTGAAAACAGTTTGCAGACTCCCACCCCTATAATACATAGTGGAGCACAGTAAAATGGGAAAGGGGACTAGAAGTGAAAAGGAAAATAACTGGGGCAAAGATACTGACAATTACTGTGAAGAAGAGTAAAGCAGAATAAGAGGATAAAAAATGAAGGCAGGGGTGAGAGGTGTCAGGAGAGGCTGCTTGGCAGAGACCTGAGAGAAGTGAAGGTATAAGTCACATGAAAGCACTCTAAGCAGCGGAAACAGCAAGTACCAAAGGCAGCAGACGGGCAGGGAACAGCAAGGCTACTGTGGCTGCAGTGTAGCTAGCAGGGCAGGGCAGTGGTAGGAGATAGGCCCTGGTGGCTAAGAAGAAGATACCATAGGACTTCTAGGCCATAATAAGGACTTTAGATTTTATTCTAAGTGTGATAGGAAGCCATCGGAATTTTGAGCAAGAGAGTGGCTTGATGTGACCTATATTTCCAAAGAATCACTGGCTGCTGTTGAAAATAGACTGTAGGGGGAGGGATGGGAAAAATGAAAGCAGAGAGGAGTCTCATCAGAGTGGTTCTAATAATATGTTAATTTTTACAGTATTCAAGAGCAATGTGAAATATAGGAGCAGTAAAAGATAAACAGAAAAACTAAGGGAAAAAATTCTAAAACTTCTCCAGAAAAATTCTGGAGTGGAGAGCATGTGTGGAGCATGCATACATGTCTATGCTAACTTCATTTAAGGAGAAATTAACAGTTTTATCTAAGCATTAACTAAATACGTACTTGGGTTTTACTTCCTTCCTCCCCTACCCCACTATCGTTCATTTACAAGTTTACTTTTAAGGAACCTCAGTTAGACTGGAAAAAAACATTCTATACCTACTATTGCAAGGCACAATGTGAGACACTGTGGAAAAGTAAAACAAATATAAAATAGCAACTTGCTCTTAAGAAATACTTAATTTAGTTATGGGGAAGGGTCATGGAAAGTTAAATCATCATATAAGAAATGTTACAAGATAGTAAATTAATGGTACATCCAAGTGCTGAAAGTACCAAGAAGGAAGAGAAACATGAACTAGAGTTGTCTTCAAAGGTTTTAGAGAAGGAAGTTGAGCTAGATTTTAAAGCATCAGCAAGATTTAAAGCTACTAATGTTGAAGCTTCAAGACATCAGAGACTTTGTCTTGTATACTGAGCTCTTAGCACAAAGCCTGACAAATAGTAGGTACTCAGCCATTTATTGAGTGAATGAAATTTGTTCTTATTTGCTTTAACAGCAAGTTGAGAGGAAAGAAAATTGTAAATAATGGCTAAAATTGAAATATACTACCTCCACCTCATTTTATTCTGTATTAAATGCAGAGCACTGTTAGAGATAAAAGTTTTCAATCTAGTAATATTGTAAAATTCTGCTTTTAATAATGTTTATCTAAAAAAGGTAAGAATAATCTGAAGCAAGTTGATTGTATTTTTAGGAATACATATTTAGAAATATATTTTTAGAAATATTCATCTAGAAACATATCCAGAACTTCTTTCTCATGATCACTTTATTTTTCTATTACTCAAGAGCTTGTATTTCTGTATATTTTTGGTTTCTTTTTTCCTTATTTATTCTACGTCTTCTGGCCATTTTGCTACCTTTCTGAGACTTGCCATTAAAAGATGAACAGAAAGACAGTGTCAAATGAAATCTTCTGCTTTACCTGAAGACTTTAAGTTTAGTGTCCATATTATCCCAGGGAAATTTGAATATTTAATAACACTGAATAAGCCTTTGGTCAAAAAATGGTGACGTGTGATAATAGAATTAATTATTAGCCTGTTCAGAGAATTAAACACATCAAAATCATCACCTTTCTAAAATATCAGAAGTTTGATGTTTATTACTATAAAAATAGTCTTGAAAGGTTTTTTCCCTTTTCTTTTTTTCTCCCAGGAGGAAGAACTAGTACTTTTTTGTCTCATAGCATTAGTAACCAAGCTAATGTTCACCAGTCTCTCATAAGTTCCTGGCTCACTGATCCTGCTAAGGACCGTATTGAAATCACAAGCTTACTTCCCAACAGGACTCTGTCTGTGAACAGTTTGGATGTTTTAGGTCCTTGCCTTGTTTGTGGAACTGATGCAGAAGCAATTTATGTCACTAGACAACTTTTTTCATGAAAGTACTGTAATTACAAGATTTTGGATAAAACATAACATTGGCCTTTTGAATTCCAGCCTCTGTGCAAAATTTTATTATCAGAAAATGTGAGATTTGCAGGGGAAAAATTAGTAAACTACTATTAATGTCAATGCCCATTTTCGGCTTTTGTTAGTTATGTTGTTGTGCGATATTCCCTAACAGTTGCAGAATATAATAGATGATTGATGGCAAAAGATTTTGAACAGCAGAGGGATCTTTGTGCTGTTAAGTACATCAGCACAAACAGACTATTATTGACAGCTCATGGAGCCAGTTCTTCATTTTTGATGTTGTGGGACTTAACATCAGTGGTGGTAATGGGAAGCACTAATGCGGTCCCATAATTTTTACCAACGGCATGTGGAGTACACTCATCCCTAGTGGTTTAGCCAGTGTTACTGATTCTTTTTATTGCAAGTATTTTCTTCAATCCCTCCACATTTTATTTCCTTAATAATTTTAATAAACTTTTTCAGAAAGAATTGAGTATACCAAAAACGACAAATTTATAGTCATGTTCAAATTTTTTTAAAGGTGAAAATGTTTTGACAGATTCCTTTAGAATACATTTTTGAGGAAAACTCTATGAACTACTTAGACCCAACTTTATTTTTCTTGGAAAAAGAAAAATATATTTTTCGTAAGTATTTTTGCTTTCATTTAGTTTTAGAACATAGTCAAAGATTGCCAAACTGCACATTATGCAATATGATGAACTTGATGAGTGGACTGAATTCCAAACTAAAATTTGATAGATAACAAGTGTGATAATCATATGATGATAGAGTAGGAGTAAAGAATTTTGCCATCTTTATTGTTATTTCAAATGTTAATGACTTAACATATAGTGTTATAAGACAATTTTATGACATTGTTTTTCCAAAGTTCTATTATAAATGTATTATTGACCACAGACCTTAATGACAAATCACTGCTATTACACAATTTAAGTACGTGTTCATTTACTTTATAATTCTAATAACAGTAATTGTGGTAAGATTTTTGTTTTTCTGACCTAATATTTGCTATTTTTTTATGCCACTTTACCTCAGGGGTATATGCATCTGCTTTTTTACATATATTTGTCTGAAAGCTATTTCATTGAAAATAATTAGTAACTTTGAATTCCAAAGAACTGGAGAAGGAAAGAGAATGTTGCTGACAGGAATTTTAATCTGTTTATAGTTTTGCTGCTGGGGTTAATTTTAAAGACTTTTTGTTACTACAAAAGTAATTCATTACAGAAAAAGCAAATAGTCAAAATAAAAATTTAAATACTTATAATTTCAAACAGACACTAGTCTTTTCATATCCCTTTCTATCCATCAATGTGTGTAATTTTTTTATAAAAATGAAAATATATCACACATAGTATCTTTGTGGATGCACATTCCCCAGCAGCAAACACATTTCTCTAGTAATCATTCTCTAATATCATTAACATTCTAAGGTAATAGGTACGTGTACTATAATTTATTTCAGCTGGTTGCCCCATTATTGGTTATTTCACGTTTCCAGCTTCTCACTGTTATGACTAGTGCTGTAATGTTTATTTAGTCAGTACTTCTTTTAAAACTTGCTTATATGCGTAGCCATTTTTATTTTCTGCGATAGTTTGTCATTTTCTTATTAATTTGTAACATCTTTTTATATATAAAGAATTTTTTTTGCCTTTGGTCACGATACAAGTATTTTTAAATTTTTTGGCCTATGGTGCTTTTCATTGAAGTTTTGCATTTTATATATCGTCAAATTAATTGATTTCTTTTTTTTACAATTTCTGCCCCTGGTATCATGCCATCCCTATCCTAGGTTTATATAAATAAATATTTTGTGGTTTCATATTTTGAATGTAATTATTACATTTGAAATTTAATTATTTACTTTTTTTTTTTTTTTTGAGACAGAATCTCAGTCTGTTGCTTGGGCAAGTGCCATGGCATCAGCCTAGGTCACAGTAACCTCAAACTCCTGAGCTCAAGAGATCTTCCTGCCTCAGCCTCCCGAGTAGCTGAGACTACAGGTGTGCACCACCACACCCAGCTAATTTTTTCTATTTTCAGTTGCCTGGCTAATTTCTTCCTATTTTTAGTAGAGATGGGGTCTTACTCTTGCTCAGGCTGCTCTTGAACTCCTTAGCTCAAATTGTCCTCCCACCGTAGCCTTCTAGAGTGCTAGGATTACAGGCGTGAGTGAAATTTAATTATTTAACAAATATATCTGAAGTTTTCTTCTTTTTATTATTGAGAATTTTAAGCATATAAAAAGAGTTATTTTGTGAACCTATTTACTCACCAACCAGCTTCATCAATTAAAAACACAGCCAGTCTTATTTAATCTCTGCTGTTGTCCATTCCATGACCCCACCCCTGCTCTGAATAATTTTAAAGCAAATTCTAGATGTCATATTTCATTTATAATTCTTCATTGTATATCTCTGAAGGATGAGAACCCACCTTTTTTAAGCATAAGCACAATACCATTATCATGCCTGTGCTACATTCTTATTTCTTAATATCATCAAATATCCAAGCACTATTTAAATTTCCCAGATCATAAACATTTTTTACAGTTGATTTGTTTACATCAACAGACAAGGTCCATTGGATTACATGTCTCTTAAATTGCTTTTAATCTATATATTCCCCTTTATTTTTCCTTTTTTCTTTTTCGTTGATGGTTAATTTTATGATGAATAGATCAAGCAGACAACACCTGAATCTACTGATCAATCTTATATCACAAAAGTGAACAAGTAGACATTATGTGCTTCCTAATGTGATGTAAAAGGAGTAAATAACACCACCTATGAAATATTCTTGTCCAGGAGAAACTACTTGTCTTTTGTGGTATTCTAGGAGTAAGTATAAACATAGTTCTTCAGCTCAGGGTAGATTTTTTTTTTTGGAGCATTAAAAAGAAGTAGACCAAATAGTCACAAAATTGCTGTTACCCTAAATATCAATTTGAGAACTGTTTTCAGTTTAGCTGTGCTTCCCAGCTCACAACAGCAAAATGGAACCTGATTTACCTCTCTACCAGTTTATAGGCCCTAGAGGAGACAAAAGAACATGTTAATGACAACATGAGAATACAACCAGCCAAGTCCAAAATTTAAGAAATTCTATAAGACAAGTTGGTTTCTATAGCAAAAACATTGTTTTAACAGCAGTTAATGGCTCTGGGCCTGGAGCAGGACCTTATAGTTAAATATATTAATATTCTTACAGAGAAATACATACATCCATACTAAATGGGAAAAATGAAAACTGTCAGTGGCTCACAATGATTCAGGTCCAATTTGTGCTCTTGTGATTCAATAATAAAAACATAGCTATGGATTTTCCTTTGACTTTATATGTCCCTTTGCACAAATATCTATTGCCATAGTCTAAAGCCTGCTAAGGCAATGGCCCTGTCTTCACCCAGTGCAGGGACCCTCCCCTCCTACCCAGCAGGCTAACATCCTTTCTCTGAGTGGACCTAGAGTTGATTCTCACTTCAGGAAGACCCTAGCTCCCAGGTGGCAC